>NW_024340698.1:2825064-2876209 GCF_902729225.1 Pteropus medius | reverse complement strand
AAACTTACCAAACTCATAGGTCTAAAGAACAGATTTATGGCTGCTAGAAACAGTAGGGTGGGGAGTAGGAGGGTTGGGAGTAATAGGTAAAGGTATTCAAAAGTCACAAACTTCCAGTTATAAGATAAATAAGTCAAAGGGATGTAATGTACATGGTAACAATAGTTAATAATACTGTGTTGTATATTTGAAAACTTCTAAGAGAATAGATCTTAAACATTCTCATCACAAAATATATCATAACTATGTATAGTGATGGATGTTAACTTATTGTGGTTGGTAATCATTTTGCAAAATATACCTATATCAAATTATTATGCTGAACACCCAAAACTAATACAATGTTATACATCAATTATATCCCAATAAAAAATTAAAATTTTTAAAAAGAAAAAGTGAAGGTCAAATAAAGATAGTTTCATATATTGTTTTAAAAAGCTGAGCATTTATGTCACCATTAGAGTTACAGAAGTTCTTGAGGCCGAAGGAAAAGGACACCAGATGGTAACTCACATCTACAATATATAATTAAGGGCACTTGAATTAGTAAATATGTGGGTAAACACAAACACTATATATTTTTCTTTTCTTAAATCTTTAATTATTTTGTGGGAGTTATACACAGATGTAATATATAAAAAAATACGTAGGACAAAAGACATGAGGTTAAATGGAACTATAAGATTCTTATATGTTATGTGAAATAATGTAATATTAATTCTATGTAGACCACCATAAGCTAAAGATACATGTTGTAATCTATAGAACAATCACTGCAAAATAATGAAAAGAAGTAAACTTTAAGTCAATAGAAAAATTAAAATGGAGTACTGAAAATATTCAATTAACCTCCGAAAAGAAGGAAAGGAGCAATATATGGGAGGAGGAGAAGAGATATGAGGCAAATAGAAAACAAAAATGCAAAATGACAGACCTAAATCCAAATAGATAAATAAGTACTCTAAACCAACCATGTTAATAAACACATTAAATGCAAATGATATAAACCTAGCAAATAATAGAGGTGGACAGATTTATAGAAAAGCGGGACTCAACTACATGCTGTCTATAAGAAACCTACTTTGAATATAAAGACACAGTTGGGTTAAAAGTAAAATTATTGAACAAAATATACATGCAAACACTAATCAAAAGGAATATGGAGTGTCCATATTAATATCAAAGAATAAGTAATATATTGTTTGTGTGTGTGTCTTGCGGATAGACAGATATATAGATAGAGATATAGGAGAGAGATTAATAAATATCAAAAGCATGAGCACAAATGGAGCAAAATGTAAATAGTCGATCTATCTGGGGAAAGGATACATGGTACAAAGAAGTTCCTTGCACTATTCTTGCAATGTATTTGTATTTTAAAATTTTGTAAAAATAAAAATTTATTTGTTAAAATAAAAACTGCACACCCCCAATGCATTAGAGAAAGGTATTCCTACTACGGTTTTCCCTTCTGGGGGATGTAAAGCACTAATGTGAACATGAGTCATCATGTGACAGTTATGTTTTCACTGTAAATTGGTTTTCTAATTCAGTCTGAACTTTGGTGTCATATACCAGCTTTCCTAGAGATGAATCATTAAATAAGTTGCTCAACGTGATTCTGGATCACATTTTTTTTGCTCAAATACTTTCCAAGTACATCCTCTGTGCAATACTCTGTACTACCTTGGCCCTAAAGCCAAGTAATTCACCCAGGAGGCAGGCCTCAGTTGTTTGGTATAATACATCCCACTAGTCTCAACCATTTTTACTAGGGAGAATCCAGCTCCTCACTCCATTTGTTTGGCAAAAAACAGAGTGATATCTTGTCATTTGGGTTTCTCACTTCTTCAACCAGTTGCAAAAAACAAGATCTCCCAATTGGCACTTCTACAGTATCAATTGCCAAAATATTTTTTCCACATGCTCTGTGTTGCAATACACTGCTGCAAATTTGTTTACTCATTGAGTGATTTCTCTCTTATCACTTAGAAGCCCTAGAATTCTTTTTGAGATCTCAAAACCCTCTGTGCAGTATCACTCCATAAACCCTGAATTTCCTCCTTATGAAGCAATGTTACTAGATAGAGCACCTGCCACAGCAGATTTTAATTATTAGCAAGTTTGTGTGTGAGGTCCTCAGTGCTAAGAACCATTTCTTACCCATCTTTACGTCCTCTATATCTAGCATGTTACTAGCACATTATCAGAGCTTAATAATTGTTAGCTGAAATGAATAAAAACATTCTTAAGCAGGTATTTGAGGTAACTTAAAATCTGAGGAATTTTTCATTAATTCCTTTCCCATGTTCTTTCTTCCCATTCCCAAACCCGGGAGGTCAGATCTCCAAAATCTGCCCTAATGTTAGCAGTTACATTAATCATCTCCTTTTTTCTTCCAAGTATCTTAGTCCAGATCTTGAAAATATCGTGTAAATTTTCTACTTTGTTCCCCTTAGTCACACCTCCAAAAATATTGCTTTGCAAATATCATTTTCATCCTCAGCAGTTTCTTACAGGTAAGGTCAAAAGCTCCAAGGCAGACATTTCAAGATCTTCCACAATCTAGTCTCTGTTTGCTCCCCCTGAGGAACTTTCCAATCCAATCAAATGGATCTAGTGTGGTCTCCTAAACATGCTCCATGCATTCCCCTGTCCGGGGTTTTGTTCACTGCATTGCTTTCATTTGGAAGGAGATGTATTCTATCATCATCTCCCCTTAAACAAGCTCTATCTTTTTTCTATGGTTCAGCTCAAGTCCCACCTACTCCATGAGGTCATTGCTAACTCTACAATTCATTGCAAGCCTCTGTCTCCCATCAACTCCTGGGACACTTATTGAGAGTTTCATTCATTTGAATCTTAACATGCCACACTGTAATGTATTAGTTACTTCATTTCTATATTTTCTATCCTTCTAACTAGACTGCTAGCTTTTGCGAACCCAAGTTATCATGTCTTATGCTTCTTTATATTCCCAAGACATTAGCTATTACCTTTTATATAGTAAATCCCATATAAATGGTTGATGATGATGATGATGAATATGATCATGATGATCTTTAGGATCCTTTCTTCACTGTGCCTGCCAACCTTGAAAACAAATCAGTAGATTTTTTACTTACATGCAATTTAGGAAAACCAGTCATATAAGTTCTCCTGTAAAGTAGACCTGATGCTGAACAGAAAGGGGAACATTAATTCCAAGAGGTCAGCTGTGTTCTATAGAGTAAAGGGTGAGAGTGGATGAATATGCTACAAACAGGCTTAGAAAGATATAGAAACGTGGTTTTATTTCTTCTTGTTTAGACAGAGTTTGACAAGGGTCCCTACTGTTTGTCTATATTGTAAGGAGCCCTCCTAATATTGGTACAATCCTATAGTTGGCAACCCTGTAGCACAAGAGATACCTAGGGCTGATTAAATAGTCTAACTGATTTTCCAGTGCCCATGAGTAAAGGTTATATCTTTCATGATAGCAAATCCTGGAACTTTTGTATCTTCAAGTTTATGTTGCCTTTGCTCTGGTGCAGTGATTTCAAAAAGTGAATTGCATTGCACTGTCTCATTCACACAGATGCTGTCATCATTGCTATGGTACCAATTTGATTAGAGGACTTAGGAACTAAGAAGAAGATAGATACCTAATGTCCTAAGATGAAATTGCTATGGGAAACCGAGTCTTATCATTGATCATCAAATTCTCTGAGCTCCCTTTCATATCTGCTCAACAACTTTTTGCTTCTGGCCTAAGGAAGGTGGGAAGCATCAAAACAGAAACAGTTGCTTTCTACTTCTGAAACATATGCAGAGTTCCATAATTAGAGATTTCCAGGCAATACACCTTGTTGCTCATCAAATTATGCCTTCATGTAGGCAGTTTTAATGCATTTTGAGAGTTATGCCTGCCCGTTTTTCGGTACCTATATCCATTTCCTAGGGCTGTCCTGATGAAATACCACAAAATAGGTAGCTTAAAATAACAGATATTCTCCCCCAGTTCTGGATGCCAGAAGCCTGAAAGCAAGATAGTGGGAGGGCCATGCTTCCTCTGAGTCTTCTGTTGAAGAGCTCTTCCTCGACAATTGCAGCTTTCTTTAGCCCTAGACATTTCTTGGTTTGTGGCAGTATAACACCAATCTCTGATTCCATCTTCACATGGCCATCTTACCTCTATGTGTGTCAGTGTCCCTTCTCATATTCTTCTGAGGAAATCAGTCATATTAGAAAAGGCCCCACCACACTCAAGTATGACTTCATCTTAACTTGATCACATCTGAAAGAACTTATTTCCAAATAAGATCACATTCACAGATACTGGGGGGTTAAGACTTGAATATACTTTTTCTGGGGATACAGTTTAATCCATAATAGTAACTGAGATATATATGCCCACTACTCTTTGCTGAGAAAAGTAGATCAAGATTGTATGACCTGATGCCTATTTAGCATTACCTTGGTATTTTCCTTGAGACCTCCAAAAGGATTATTTTTGTGTATGTAAAGAGATTGAAGTCTTTAAAAGTGTTTACACCTGTAATGAAGTACCACATAACCATGTAGAAATAGGGTCCCAGGACCTTTTCAGCTTGCTAAGAAAGTACTTCTGAGATAGAGTTAGGACATCACAAGAGAGAAAACAAGTTAACTCAGGAAAAAAAAAACAATTTTTAATCAGTTCTTCAGTTTTAAAAGTCCCAGTGCTTGTTGCCAAATAAACTTTTAAATAATACATTTTCTTTCCTCAGAATAAATGGATCTCCTCCTAGTTTAATACTTTTTACATGTTAGTCAAATAAGATAAAAAATCAAAAGGCAAAAAAATGTAATGATTGTATCAATAAAAGTGTTTGTAGGATCTAAGTTGTAACATCCCCAACATCTTTGGTTCCCAAGTAATATCAATAGGTATTTGACATAAAGTTAACTTTCTCTTAGACCTGATGAATATAAACAGTGTCCTAAAAATCCATTTTTATAAGCCCAAAAGATAAGAAATCTTGGCAAATTTACCCTCATCATTCTTTATCACTTATCTCTCTACTTATATCCATAATATATACCTGGAAGATATTCTAAAGAGTAAAGATACTTTGGAATCATGCCAAGTGTTTTTTCAAATCTTCTTTACTAATGAACACAATTTATCCGTCACCTTTTAAAGCCATTTTAGGCTTAAAACTAAATATTCACTGCATTTCATTGCAATGTTACAAGGTAACCAAAAGTCAGAAAGGTCGGTAGTCTGTGAAAGTCAGATTTGGCATCAAAAAATTAAAAAGGATTGTAATAGAGTAACCCTGTGGGCACATACATGTTAAATGAGGGAAAAGTTAATTGAGAAAAATACTAAGAACAAGTTTAAGTAGTTGGAAGCAATGTTAACTGTAAACACCCAAGTATGTCTCCCCAGGAATTAATTCAGGGTTCAACTATGAGTATTTGTCAAATGAAACATAGTATAAATACATGTGTGCCAGACCAAAGGCAATGGCTTTACCCAGCAGGATTAAGGAAAATGCAATGTGAGCATTGTTTCTCCAAACTACAGCAATGTTTTTTGTTGAGTAATGTTCCAAATGGCTGATTATGAGTTCAGACAGAAAACTGAATGTGCACTCTGAGCAGTCATTTGTTGCTCTGCTAACTGGAAAGCAAGAGGATACTCATATTTCCCAAATGCCCAAGAACACTCATGTCAGCAAAAGAAAACCCTTGGTGCTTATGCAAAACAGGCTAAGAGTCAGTTCTCACATATGAGGAAAAGAGCTATGATCTGAATCTAAAAGATCCAGCATCTTACCTCCTCTCCTTGCTGAATGCATGAGTCAAGGAAAAGAATGAATCCAAAATGAAGAATGAAGAAATTATCTGGACCCATTGGGTGCTCTTATAATTTCTACATTCAGAAAATTTATTGCTTAATTTGTGAACTCGGTGAATTCAATTCAACATATTTGGTTGCTTACAAAGTATTGGTAATGTATGATAGTCCCAGTAGAGGGCAACAGTAAGTGTAAAGGACACAGGTAAGAGTTTGCCTAGTATGTTTAAGAAACAGTGAGGAAGCTAAGGAGGCTGGAATAGAGTGATTAAGGAGAAGAGAAGTAAACAATTAGGTAAGAGAGACAACAAGGGTCAGATCATATAGGGCCCTTATAAGGAGGTGCCATTGTAGAATTTTGAGTAAAGAAACATAGCAATCTCTCTGAGAAGAGACTGTAGAGGGCAGGGTAGAAGAGGAGAAAACAGTGAGGAATCTACTGCAATAATACAGGTTAAAGATGATAGTGACTTGGACTAGGATAATTGTGATGGGGTGGGAAAAAGTTGTCAAATTCTAAAATAAAAGAAAAATGAAAGGAAGAAATCAATCAATCAATCAATCAGGATAGGGCCAATGAACTCTTCCGATGGATTTTATGTGGGATATAAGAGGATAAAAACAGAGAAGAATCAAGGTAAACTTTCAGGCTTGATTTAATAAAAAGGAAGGATGGAGTTAGTATTTAATTATATATGGAAGATTGTTAGTAGGGCAGGGATGAGGGATGTTGCTGAAATGATGTTCTTGAGTAGATAAGGTTGGGAATAGGATCTAATGCAGAGTTAGAAGTGTTGGCTTTAGAAGCAATGAGAGTTCATCTTAGTAATCAGATAGAAAGAAGAGAATATGAGTACACATGAATGTATGTGGGTAGATGTTTTGGTAGGAGTCTGCAGAAGTTTTTCTCTAACTGCTTCAATTTTCTCAGTGGAGTAGGAAAAAGAACATTATCTGAGAGAGAAGTTGAAGGAGGAGGTGTTGGGTGTTTGAAGAGAGAGGCGAATGTGTGAAACCATTATCTGGGAGAGTGGGTGCACAATGGACTAGGGAAAAGTAGTGGAATTTTAGGTGGCACTAAGGGCCCGAATGAGGTTTTTGAAACCCATCAGAAAAGCTGTGTGTTTTCTTAGTCATGTTCATTACACAAGTGAATGCACAGAGAAGGCAGAGTTAGATTTAGCCAGGATTGTGGTTCTGCCACATAAGAGATGAAGACAAGTGATTAGAGTGTATCGACAAAAGGATCAGTAGAATGATTGAGCATGTAATATGAACTGGAAAAGGAAGGAGGAGAGAAGATATGAGATAGGTAAGAGATAGTGAACCATAGTAGAGCATACCATGCTTGGACTCCTAACTTCGACCCCACCTGTCAGAAGCAGAACTGAAAAAAGTGGAGATGACTGCAGTAAATCATAGGAGATTTATTAATACCCTTCAACTTGTAGAGAAATGAAATGAGGCAGTACATAGGTCCCCCATGAGACCACAGCAATGGCAGCAAAATCCATCAGGATTATCCATTACCTTTTCCAAACAATGTGTTGAGATGAGGAAATGAGTCAAAGCCCACACAAGTGAAAACACTCCTGACAGAGTATGGGGCTCTGACATGTTTAACAAGATCTTAGAAGAGAAAGCCCTCAACATGGGTGTTTCTGCAAATACCCATGCTGCACTAGCCAATCTCTCCATCAATTTACCAAAGAGAATATCCTCTAGCACTGAGACTATAGAAACCAATAATACCCAGAGCTCACACTTTACCTCAACATGCGACTGGGGTTTAAAAGATGGACCCAGATTACATAGGGATGGCATCAAAGATGATCATCATGCACTATTGCAGAGCAAATAGAAGGCTTGGACGAAGCTGCCAATAATAAGCAGGGGTGAGATGTAAAATTACAAAGCAACTATGCAACCATACGACTTCAGAAAAGGAGGCAAGGGAAGGAATAGAAGGGGTGTAGAATAGAGGAAGACTCAGCAAGTCTGAAGGAAAACAAAACTTAAGAAACCGAAGGAGCTTTGTTTTGTTTAGTTTTGTTTCTAGAAGGACTTCACACTTCAAAAAAAGAAATAAAACAAGAGTTAAAATATAAAATCAGAGGTGAGGGATGGAGGAGCTAAGAAAGTAAAATGAAAACTAAAATACTCCTAATACAGATCATAACAAATTGGAAGAAGCAAGAACATTGAATCACCTGAATAAGGAAAGATTTGAGATAACAAATGTGGATAAACGTGTCCAGATCCCAATTCCAATTCATGGTGGGGAGGGGTTTCCCTACCACCACCAAACACTTCTCCAGACTGTTTGGGTGTCCTACAATTCAACTCAATTCTGACAGTATCTACCCAGAGATAGCATCGGATTCCACAAACTATAGGCTCAGTCTTACAAGAATGCCCCCCACTCCTTCAGACACCAGTCACAAGCCCAGGTTGTCACCTGTGCTTCAGACCAACTGCCTTTAAATTAGAGGTTCCCACACCTCCCTCCTTGGGTTTGATTACTTTGTTAGAGTGGCTCACAAACTCAGAGAAACATTCTACTTATTAGATTACCAGTTTATTATAAAAGGATATAACTCAAGGACAGCCATGTGTAAAAAATACACAGGGCAAGGTATATGGAAAACCATGCAGCAGCCTCTAGAAGGAGAACATCCCGCCTGTCAACACCAGCACTGTCATTCCCTAGCAACGAGGGACTTTTACGTTTGCACTGGCAGCTGGACATCAGCTCTTGGTTGTCTAAGCCATCTCTCCCAAGTACCAACTCATATAAAGGTCCACCTTGACCAAATTTGGACTTTATTCCTTTCATCTCCCCTTGCCTAAAACATTAGTTTGATTAATCTACCATTGGTTCTGAGTATGTTATTTCTTTATTGGCTTATTAACAGATATTATCCTTTATGCTACTGGCTTATGATATGATTACAATTCTCTCAGTGAACCTGTGTTTGAATAAACTATTGGCAAAGATAATCTCAGTCTCTAAGCATAATTCCCCCCCCCAGAACAAAACAGATGACCCATAAATTTGGTCTCTGAAATTAAAAAATAAATAAATAAAATTTCCAAGAAGGAAGAACTAGATCTTTCAGTCAAAAGAGCGCACTATATTTCAAGAAGCACTGACACAATGCAAAGACCATCAAAACATATTCTGATTAGTGGTGTCAGATGGGTACTAGACTTAATTGAATGATCACTTCATAAGATATATAAATGTCTAATCATGGTGTTGTATACCCAAAACTAATATAATATCGTATGTCAACTGTAATTGAAAAGTAAAAAAAATAAATAAATAAACATATTCTGGTTAAGTTATTAAACCTAAAGTATGAAGAAAATTATTTAGGTATGCAGGCAGAAAAAGCAAATTATCTACAAGGAGAGAAATTCTTGCTGGCCTCAGATTCCTCCCTGGAAACTGTCAATGCTAGAAGATAGAGCAAAATCCTAAAGAAAAGTACACATGACTCAAAAATACTTTACCCAGACAAGTTATTCAGGTATAAACACAACAAGCAGATATTCTCAAACATGAATAAACTAAGCACTCAGGACACGTAGGCCGGTGAGTTCCTCTTAAAAGAGATACTACTTGATAATGCAATTCAGCCCCAAGAGGGAGGTCTAATGACGAACTCAGAACAAGAGAAGATAAGGTAATAAGACAGTCAGCATTAAATCCAATTAAAGGTAGAATTTAACTGAGAGAATTGTGATTGCAAACTAGCATGTAAGTATTATAAGCCCCGATGACATAAAACCCAGACAAACAGCAAAAACAGAGGTAGAAGGGAAGGAAGTGAGAGAAGTTGTAAGAGAACTAAGCTGGTCTTTTAAAGTGAATCATACTGTTAAAAATTGAAATATAGAGTCCTACAAAAAATAATTACTAGAGTCTCCTACTGATCTTTAGAATCCGTTTTCTTAATTGTAAAGGGTTTTTTTAGGAATCAATCTCTTATGACAAAGAAAGTTTTATCTAGCGTTCAGTGATTTCTTTGGCTCTATTTTATTTTTCTTTTGTTAAATTCAGGAAAATTTAAATCTTATCCCGTTTATCATTAAAATAATAACAAGCTTCTATATGACCTAATTATTTTAAATTTGTTTCTATCTGCACACCTGTATATCAATTCGTCCTTCTATCTTTATAGAGAGAGCTACCTATAATAATGACCACAAAGTATGATAGTATTACTCATTTCTAAGTATTGAAATTGGAAATTCAATTTAAAAATATATTCTTTGTACTTTTGTATTGCTTGGATTTGTATAGCTAGCTTGTTTCATTTTATAAAAAATATTAATTCCTATTAAAATGAATTAGTGAGTCACTCTATGGTAAAGAGGAAAGAAAGAAAGAGAGTTGGCCAAATATTTATTTTTGACCCTAAAAAGAGGCTTTAACTCTAAGTCCCCAATGTCAGAACTATTTTACAGGGTCATCAGTCAGGGCAATTTCAAATTGATTTAAGTTACTGAACATGTGCTGCCTATACTGTTCCAACATGTAATTCTTTTTCCTTTTGCTTGCGGTGAAACAAACACTAGCCAACAGAACACTGACAGAAGACATAAATTATCCTGTGAGTTAAAGGTGTAACTAAGGCTTTTATTTTCTGCAGCAGTAGTTTAGGAGCTGTTCAGATTTAAAGAAAAAGGACCCTGGTAGCAATAGCTCTGTGATACTCTATGGCAGGCTGCGAGACCATGGTAACTGTCCCGGCCCTCTACCACTGAACATACATACAAGACCATACCATATGTCACTATACAGAGCCCAAAGTAGAGCCTGAAAGAGATAATACCTATTTAGCAGCACACAGAAACAACGTAACATAATTTTGAGGATCTAGGTCAAGTCATATAGGATCATCTTTATTTATAGACTAATTAATCTGTAGATCAATTACTAGCCCACTGAAGATATAACTAATAATGGCGTGTGTCCAGAAATATTCATTAAACTGGGAATCAAGTTCCTCCCCTTGAAAACCAGGTAAGTCTTGCTCTCAGGGATGGAACCAGAGATCTTCAGAAAGGAACTTTCCCAGCAGAAGGTTTACAAAAATAATAGAGTTTATGTCTACCCTTTATCTAACTTCTCTTAATGTTAACATCTTATATAACCATAGAACAATCATCAAAACCAAGAAATTAACATTAATAAAATACTATTAACTACATGCCTTATTCAAGTCTCACCAGTATTTCCACTAATGTCCTTTTTCTGTTCCAGGATCCCACCTTGCATTCTGTTGTTATTTCTCTTTAGTCCTCTCCAATCTGCAGCAATTCCTCAGCCTTCATTTGTCTTTCATGACCTAGAAACTTTCAAAGAGTACTGAGCAGATATTTTACAGAATGGGCCTCAGTTTTGGTTTGTCCGACGTTTCCTCATGGCTAGATTGAGGTTATGTGGTGTTGGCATGAATGGCGTTGAAGTCATGTTGTGCCCTTCCCAGGGCATCTGGAGGTACATCATGCCCATGTGTCTTACTACCATTGACGTTATTTCCAATTACTTGATTTAGGTGGTATATGGTTAGTTCTTCACTGTAAGGTTAGTATTTTTCTCCCTTTGCAATTGGCAAACATCTTTAGAATATTTTGAGATTATGCCGATATCATGTTTTTCCTCAAACTTACATCTACTGATTTTTTTATCTATCAATGGATCTTACTATAAATAATTATCATTGTGGTATTTGCCTAGTGATGATTTTGTATTTTGCCCAATTCCTTCTATACCTATTAACTGGAATCCTTCTATAAGGAAGTGCTGCCCATTGTCTTCTGTCATGGACTGAATATCTGTGTCTCTCTAAAATTCCTATGTTGAAATCCTCCCCTCCAATGTGATAGTAGGAGGTGGGGCCTTTAGGAGGTAATTAATTAGATGAGGTCATGTGAGATTAGTGCCCTTATAAGAGTTAAAAGACAACATGCTGCTCTCTTTCTGCCATGTGAGGATACAAGAAGTCAGCAGTCTGCAACCTAGAAGACGATCCTCACCAGAACTTGACCATGATGGTACCCTGACTTTGGACTTCCAGTCTCCAGAACTGTGAGAAATAAATTTCTGTTCTTTATAAGTACCAAGTTTATGGTACTTAGTTATAGCAGCTCAAGCAGACTAAGATATTTTCCATTTATTTATTCATTCAGTCACTTATTTATATCAGTATGGACAAATAGATATTTATTTCATTCTGTAGGTTATAATACAATACTACCATTATTTATTTTGTTGTCCAAATTGTCCCAGATTAGGCCACTGGGAGCCTTGTCAGATTGGATCCTGTCAAATTTTGGCATTTTTTTTTTTTGTATGTACTATAAGATGTTCCAGGTTTATCTTACATTTTCTATGTCCCAACTCTGAAATCAACCACTTCTCTGGTTCCTTTTATTGGAAAACTTTGTTTAGAAATCAAGGTCGTAGAACTAAGCGTGCTTATTGCCAGTGAGTAGTCATGAGTCCTAGGTCCTCTGAGGACAAAGCTAGAAATTAGTGTATATACTAATCCACAATTAGACACAAAAATATCGATTTCTATATCTATCTCTCTTTATCAATACTAAAAGCCATGAGTTCGTACTGATACCTCTGTGTCCAATCTAACACTCCAATCATTCTAGCCTTCCCTCTTTCCTTGTTTGTAACTTCTTTCTCTACTAATGAGAAAACCGGCTCTCATTATCTACATTAGATTCATTTTATTTGTTCAATCTTAATCACATAAAGTTAACAACATAAAGTTGTTATAGCATCGCTAAACAATACCCTTGTAATAACAGAGCTAACAAAAAGGAAGAGTTTATATATAGTTTTTTTTTTCCTTTAACCTTATAATATCCAGTCAGAATACCGTTTTCCAAAGTTACTATATTCGTTATACTACCACATAAAACATCACCCCAAAATTTAGCAACTGAAAACCACAAACATTTCTGTGGGTAAGGAATCTTGGCATAGCTTAGTTAGATGCTTTTGGCTCCTGATCTCTCACAAGGCTGCAGTCAAGGTATCAACCAGGGCTGCATTCATCTCAAGGCTTATCTGGGTGAGGACGTGTTCCTAAACTGACATAGGTGGCTGCTGGTAGGCCTCAGTTCCTCGATGGCTGTCAAATAGAAACTTTAATTCCTTGTCAGATGGACCTCTGTATAGGGCAGTTCACAGCATATCAGCTAGCTTCTGTCAGAAAGAGTGAGGAAAAAGGGTGCCCAAGACAGAAGCCCTGTCTTTTTGTACTCTAATTTCAGAATTGGCATCCTTTCACCTCTGCCATTCTTTTCACTAGAAGCAATCACTAAATCCAGCCCAATTCAAGAAGGGATTACATAAGCACCTAAAAGCAGGAGGCAGTGATCTTTGGGGGCCATCTTAGAAGATACCTAGCACAATTACTTAAGTCAGTTATTTTCTCACCATCCTTTTCAGTGTGGCTAAGTTATTCATTTGGAATATAGTTAGGGTGATTTGTTACTATTTGTTTTCCAATTAGGTTCTCCCTCCCCACAGCTTGGTTGATTTTAATAATCGATTAATTTTTGCTGAGGTATGTGTAATATTACCATAGTTTTAAGAATCAGAGCTATACTCCCCCCAAAAATTTGAGAAGCGCCACTGCCTCCTTATCCCTGCTACCTCATTTCCATTCTCCCCTTCATTCCCATCCCTTTCTCACCCAAACCCCGTAGGTGTCTCTTCAGTGTCTATCCTTCCTGTATCTATCATATAAGTGAGCAGATATGTGTACATTTTCTCATATCCCTTTCTTCCTTACATGAACAGCAGCAGAATATAAGTAGCCTTTTGCACTTTTTTTCATTTAAGAGTATATCCTTGAAATTCTTTCAAATCATTTCATTTGAAATCTCCCTCGTTTTTTTTTTCCTTTTTACAGCTGCATGGTATTCCATTGTGTGAATGTGCCACAGTTTATTCAACCACTTGGGGAGAGAAATTTTTGACTATCCCTTTTTGACCAAGAAACCCTTCCCAAATATTTAAGGATGATTTTGAAGTAATAACTAGGGAAGGAGACTGTGCTTTCTCTAGTCATTTCTGCAGATTAGAAAAGCAATGCTTTAATTCTCATTGCCTGGTAAGGCTCAAGAGGAACTAGAATCTCCACACTCTGCTGATGGCCTTGTGAACAAAAATATCATTTTGAAAGCAGCATAGCAGTATGTAAGAGCCACTTCCTTTGACTAATTTAACTCATAAGATGTTACTCTAAGAAGATAATTTAACAGAGGAAAAACTCTTGAAGAAGGGTGTTCATAGAAAGAAAATATACAATCTTTAAAACCATAAAAATAATCCAAATGTCCAATAAGGGATGGCCTAATAAATTATGATTCATCAGCACAATAGGATATTATGTGGCAACAAAAATAATTATGCAAATTATGCAAATAGGAAAGGTTTTAATAGATTGAGTAAAAAGACAGGATTCAAAATGATATGATTGCAATGATGCCAGGTTAAAAAGAGAAGCTGTGTATAGCTGTACCAAAGTGGATTGATGCTGAGAAGTGGCTGCCCTATCAGTTAGTACCTATCCCAGTTTCTCTTGCACCATTGTAGAGCCATGTGGTTGGATTCTGGACAACAGAATTATGTAGAATTTATGTGAGCAACCTCCCTGCCTGATCCATACACATCTCCCATGTGGTTTCTTTCCTTGTCTATCAGCTGGATGTCAATACCAAGAAATCATGTGTTGAAGATGGTAGAATCTTTGTCAGTCTGAGTCCCTAAGTGTATGATAGGGCCTCACCCTTAACATACGGAATGGGCTTTAGTAAGCAATAAACAGATATCTACTATTTTAAGCCACTGAGATATCAGGGTCTATCTGACTCAAAATTTTCTTTAATGCTAATATTTAACCATCTTCTGATGATAAAAAAATAATGCTCCAATCTGTAGGAAAAAATTAAAAATAACTAACGGAGTTATTAGTATTCCTTCCCATGGCACTTCATCAGGAAGACAGCCAAAGGAAGGCAAAATCCATTGTACAGCTGATTATTCTAAGCAGAGTCACAGAACACTCCTGGGTAGGGGCTGTGTGTTCATGTTCCTTTGACTCTCAAAATGCTGTACTCAGGTCTGCCACAGCTGGCAGGAATACAATCATCTGGGAAGCCAAGACTGTCAGAGATTTGGGGCTATAAAAGATGACTAGCAATATATCAAAACATCACCTTAATCTAATTGTTCAAGCAAAGATGTATTACAACGGCTGCATTGGGCCTGTCGAAGATCGGCTGACACAGCCCTCCAGACCCTGACAAAAGGAGGCCATGGGTTGTATATCACCAGCTTTAATATTTGTAACCACATCTAAGAACAGCATTGCTTCTCTTGTTAGAACTCCTACTACCAGTTTGCCTCCTGTGCATTTGTGCCGACAGTGCTGGTGGCTTACTACACATTCAGAAATCAAAGCATGGATGAGCCAAATGTACTATAAATATTTTTAATTTTCTATATATTATGATGTTCTGCCTGGAAAAAGTGTGCCCCTCTTGGGGCTAGCCAATTCTTAGAGATAACAAAGGGTCCAGCCAAGAGCATGCCTTTGATATACAAACCAACTAATCCAGAGCCCTATCTCCTCTGTCTGGCCCCTATACCCCAGAAAACAATATTCCTCTACTTTAATCATCCCAGGTCCAAGTGCCAAGACAACTAGGGACCAACCCTATAACACAAAGCCCTTTCAAACTAGCCAATCCAAAATTCTTCATCCTGCCCTGTCTTTCCCAGAGAAACCCAATAAAGGCTGCAGCCTAAACCTTCCCCTCACCCTCGTCTTCTGCCTTCTGAGCACCCTGGTGCTTTTACAAGTGGCCCTGCAGGGCTCGAGATACCTCCTGTCTCTCATACCTGTAAGTATAATAACCTTCATTTTCCTGAGCCTCTCCCTGCCTCCTCCTGTGGCTGCATCTGACTAACCATCTCATAAAAGAATATGAACAAGGAACCTACATCCTTTAAAAACCAAAATGAAAGCCCACTCCCTCTAGAATCCTACCTTGTCACCTTTCTCACACAACTACGATAAGAAAAAAAACTGATTGCTATGAGCGCTTGGAATTTATTCTTTGTGTTTTATGCTTATTGTAGTGAATTAAATACATACTTCATCTCCTCTCCTACAAGTTCCTTCAAAACAGAAACTGGGTATTTCTATTCACCACCCTCCCACCTTCTCATTTCAGGACCTAGAAAAGGGCCACACAAGTCTTCTACATTCATTTATTGACTTTGAAATAAATTTGCAAATACCTAAATAGTCAATACATTTCAACTAGAGAATGCCAATAATATAAAGATGCTAGTATGTTAGTAAACCCAATAAATTATGAACTTGTTTTGATTTAGGGAAATTTTCCATACTAATGTCTCTTCCAATTAGACTGACTATATTGGTCAATTCCATCTTTCTAATAAATCAGATTTTTTTTTTTGTATTTAGTACCAAACAGCTGATTTGATTGGTTTTCTTTCCCACTGAGGTAACCAATTTTGGATATAATCAGTTATTTAGCCCTACCCCCTGACTTATATGAATATAAGAAAAGCTCTCCTTTATTGTATCTATTATCCATTAGGTAACCTGTTAAATGTTGCTGAACTTTCAACTTATGTAGTCTTCATAAAACTCCAAGATATAGATATTATGCCCATTTAACGGATAGAAAACCTTGGGCTCAGAGAAGTTAATGTATTTTTCCTATGCCATGTGGTAAGTAAATGACAGTACCAGGATCTGAATTCAATTCTATCTGGTTCCAAAATCCACTGTGCCAAGACTTGCCTAAGAAGAAAAATAATAATAAACAAAACTAGTGGTTTCTCTGTCTGTGTAGAACAGGTTCTCTCCTTTAAGTGAAGCAGCTGGAATATCAAGGAACACAGTCTAGCAGGATGGAATTAACATAGGGCATTAAGTCAGATGGAGGAATAATTGAGTAAATGGGGAAGGGACCTGATCAGACCTTAGGTGGGGCTAAAATTGGTTTATGTTGGGAGACTTGTGCTTATAAGAAACTGAACCACACATGGTTATATCCACTTCTTTCTCAAACACTATAAAATGAGGATAAATGAATAAAAATAGGATATGTGTACAAAAGTACAGTCCTATAAAAAAAAAAAGAGAACATTCATAAAACAAGATAAACTCTTGTGGATTAAGAATTTATAACAGAATTTGTTTTAAAGAACATAGAAGGGTTGGAAGCTAAAGTTGAGACAATCTGATCTTAATTGCAAATTGGCTGGCTAGGTAGGGTGAGGAGGAGGCTCGAAGTGGTTCACCTTTAAAAAGAGTAGAAGCATTCAAGTAGTTGTCAAAATGAATGACTATCATCATGGGCTTCTCCTGGCTGCTAGCACAAGAGACTCAAGAGAGCAATACCATACTAACTCTATGTCCTTGGTGTCTAACATTATTCTGTCAACTCCCCAGACACAAATACAGATGCTCAAAAGGACGGTATTTCTTCTTTCAGCCCCAGTGCCTGGTTTACCTTGACCAATTTAGTCTAACCACTGTGCAAATGACTTGATCTTAGTGAAGACACAGACTAGCAATCTTTGGCATCACTAACCCAGGTAAAATACAAAACTATTCTACAAGAAATTTATCCATCCAAAATAGACACCTAAAATCCCAATATAACATTAGTCTTGAAGGAGACTATTCTGTTGTATTCAGTTTTAATATAGAGTTGTTTTATCTGGGGGACATGCTTTGGCCAGCAGTATAACTGAACCTATATTATAGAAAGTTTGGGTATCATGGAGTTTGTCTTAGTCAGCTCAGGATGCTATAACAAAATACCATAGACTAGGTGACACAAACAACAGACATTTATTTCTCACATTTCTAGAGGCTGGGAAGTCCAAGATGAAGGGGCTGGCAGATTTGGTTGTTGGTGAGATCTCCCTTCCTAGCTTGCAGACAGCCACCTTTCCATTGTGTCCTCACTTGGCAGAGAGGGGAAGCTCTGTTCTCTTCCTCTTTTTATAAGGGTTATAATCTCATCACAGGAGCTCCACCTTCATGACCTCATCTAATGCTAAACATTTCCCAAAGGCTCCACCTCCTAAAACAATCACAGTCGGGGGTAGGGCTTTGACATATGAATTTTAAGAGGACATGAACATTCAGTTCAGAAATCATGAATGATTTCTACTTCATTTAGTCTTTGTAGAGACAAGGAGGTCTCATCCTTTACTGTCCTTCTAGGATTAGGAGCAGAAGACAAATTAATACTTAAGATATTTTAATTCTAAGGGCTTGGATTAGGCTAAAATTATTTTTGGAGAATATTCCACACTGTATCTTACACAGATCATCTATTCAAGGAAGATTTATATCTTTCCCTTCTTGATGCAATTATAACCAAGCAACCAAACTCTCAAATTAAAATGCAGAAGACTACAAGAACTGAATGCTTGAGTTAGATTGTCTTCATTAATCTTGCTTTGCAATCTAATAATGGGACCAGACCATGTACATAAGTGACCACACAGAAACTTCATCAATCTCTGACTTCTTTCCTAAAATCCCAACCAGAGAATAGGTAGTTAAGAAGGCTGTGGAAATTTGTTTGTTTGTTTTTAGGATTTTGAGGGGGGGGTTGTTTGTTTATTTGTTTTTGTATCTCTTAAGAAATGAATTGGAAAGGAAAAAGTCCCCTGTTAGTGTCAATCATGTCCTCCTTCTCTGTAAAGATGCTTTCCAAGGACCATAGCAGCTGTGCTCACCAACACTGTCCTGAATGCAGAACCATTCGAGGGAGAGACTCAAAATGAAAAGAGGAATAATAAAGATTTCACCATCAACTTACGTTTACTGAGAATCTTCTGCTTTTCAAGGCTCCAATTTTTTAACACAGTTGGCCATTATAGTATTTTATTCTTCTGTAACATAGGAAATAAATGACTCCCTTTAGTCTTTATTTGACTAGAACCAGATATAATATTCAAAACATTTAACAATCAGTACCCCACAGGCACTGAACAATCAGAAAAGATCCTGACCTGAGATAGTTACTGAATGTCCCCTACTTCACTAGAACTTAACTCCTTAGGTGCTAGATTTGGGGGAAGAGTAGAGTTTGCAGGTTTAGAAGGCTTGCCCTGCCCTTGTAAAGCACCTGGAACTAGAATTGACTAGAACTAGAAGTTAGATTAGGGCAGTCAAACTGACCTTGCCTACTTCGGCACAGCTGGAGCGTACAGTTACCAGTCCCACTGATAGAGGGCAAGGTCATAGTCATAGCAGCAGTAATAGTAATAACTGTAGTAGAAAAAGCAGCACCAGCAACAATTAATCTGTTTAAACAATTCAGCGGTTAAGCAAGTGAGCTATTACCTCTTAGCTCTTACCTTATTATCTCTAATCATCAAAACAAACTTGTCACACAGGTATTACCTACGATCTGTAGATATGGACAGAATATTTCAGAAACTTGAAGTAACTAGCTTCAAGTCACACAGCTAGTACATAACAGAGCCAAGACTGAAGCCCAGGACTCCCAAGACTATGCTATGTCTCTTATGCAAAACTGGCGCTTCCAGTGGCAAAAAAGGTGAATGCTATCCAACCGACTGTTCGCATTTCATGACTTAATTATGACACGTGCTTATACAATTTACAATTCTATAATAAGCTTTTGCAATGGAAAAGAAAAATTGCGATTCACATGGAAAAGTTTATCTGTAAGGACTAGTAAGTTTCATCAGTAAAGTTTCAGAATGGGAAAAAATTATATAACCACTATTTTGGATGCTAGATCACTCTACTTTTTTTTTTTCGTTTAAAGATAGAGGAGTCAACCACTTGAAGACAGCCAAAGTTCCCCCTTCTGCTAGCCTCTAGTAATATTCACAAGAATGGCTGGATGTTGGACTTGATTAACAGGTGTAGGGACTAACACTCCTAAGTATTTCATGCTCATTTTTAAAGCCTGGAAAACACAGAAAAATATAGACTATGAAAGTCACACACAATCCTACTACTGTTCAGGGATAACCATAGTTAAAATTTTGATATATTTTCTTTCAATCTTTTTGCTATGCATATGTATGTATGTGTGTATACACATACACACACACACACACACACACATATACATATATATATACAAATTGAAATCATATATATTTTTAAAAAACTAAATATTATGAGCATTTTCTAATGGTCATTTAAAATCTTGAGAAACAAAATTTAAAGCTTTCTTAATACTCCAACATATAGATGAAGAATAATTTATTTAACCATTCCCCTATCTTTGGAGAACAGCAGGCCTTGGTCAGGAAATAAATGGTTATGTGAATAATAGGACCTGAATTAACTGCAGAAGATTAAGAACCCTAAGCTATTCCTTGGTCTCTGCAAGTTAATAGAATCTAGTGAGGTAGGACAATCAAATACAACATTTTTAGCATATAGAAAGATCCATCCATATACATATATGTTTAGCTTTTTTTGCTGATATGTTATGCTGAAAGGTTGTTCCCAGAGCAAAATATTTAAGACAGGGACTCCTTACCACGATGATGAGAGTCATTCTCATATGGGTCAGAAACCAGCGCCAGAGAACATCACTCAGAGAACTCAACTGGGCCAATCAAAATCCAGCTTCTGTCTAAGAAAAGTGAATCAAGGTTTCTATTCCGCAAATCCATGATATTTAACAAATATGAAAACTTAGGCTGAAATTACAGTCGATTATTGTTCCTGGTTTGTTGGTTTGTTTGTTTATAATCTTCCAAGTGATGGTCCAATTTTAATGAGGGGTTTTCTGGCTCCAGAAAACATAAATTATAAGGTATTATAGCTAGGCATATAAAGAAGTGCCCACTCTTCTTCAGATACATTATTTACATTTTTAAAAAGGATTGCGTTTCTTACTGGTGGCTTGGACCTGAGGATTGCGTGATTCCGCATAGTTCAGCTGAAATAAGGCACAGAGAATGTCACTTAAGGATTAGAAGAGAGCCGTGGCACTCTCATGGAACAATGCTTTCAAATACTGGTGAGACAGAAACAAACAGCAGTATACTAAAGTATACTTCTGTCATTGGAAGTGACTGCCAAGCCAGGCTACATTTGCCAGTCCCTCTTGCATCTTGTTAGCCCATGTGACTAGTTCTGGCCAATTAAATGAAAACAAAAGTAGAGTTTGTACCACTTCTGGACCAAGTGTCAAGTATTCTATCCTTTTACTTTCTTTCCCTTCTGAAGCGACCAGGGAGGCTCATACTGAACATGACAGCATCACAAGAAAGAAGTAGACTGCATTCTTGAGTCACCATTTAGAGGAGAGATGCCTAGGACAACTAACTGGATGCCCAGGAACATCAACACTGGATTTTGTGTGACTAAGAAGTAAATATTTATTAGGTTAAGACATTGTCATTTGAAAGTTGTTTGTTAAATTACTCAGCCTACCTCAAAAGGGATTCTCTAAAAAGGCCTCTGCTATCTGACAAAGTGATTTGGCAAAGACGGAATGGGGGAAAAGATAAGTGTGGAACACTTCTTCAAGATGGAGATCATTATTTCTCAATAAACCCGAGGGAAAAATGGAGAACAACACAAATGGGGGGAAAGACATGGCAAGGAGAGAACAAAGAACCAAGGTTTAAAGTCACAAGGAATCAAACTTGAAGTTCCAGAAAATCAATGTGGTGGAGGCAAGACTAAATTCAAATTTCTTTTTGATATGACTGAGATTTTGATTTGTTTCATGGCTTACATGACCAATGAAACAATAGTTACAAATGTATATTTCTGTCAACAAGTAGTGCTTCTTTGGTATTCAAATAATTTCTGCTCCCCGAACAATCTTCTTTTTTGATTGATGACTCTTCTCTCTTGATTTTAGGTCACATTTTAATTCCTTGAGTTCTCTTGAGATTTCGGTTACTGGTTGAAGCAACAATAAAAGCATGAAAAATAGTTCGAGACTTCATTACACAGATTAAAGATCTTAATGAATGCTTTTTGATCTCAGGGTTTTTTAGTCAGCTATAGCTTTTCCAGAGCTCTAAAACATTCACAATGACATGAAGCTGCACCAATCTGCTTACTAATATCTTGAGTGTTAAATGCTCCTTGTATTACTCTCCAAGGATAAAGGAGTGTTGAATTGTTATAAAGCGTTAGCCTTTGCCTTCTGCAGCCCCCTTCTGTTGGGAATGCTGACCTTCATTTCCATCCATTTATGTCTCTATCTGTGTATCTATAAATTTTAAGCCCTAAGAATAGGCTAGACAGAGACTGTACTAACTGCTAAAACCGATCCTGACCAGGCTAGAGAGTCTTATGGGAGCCCCAGCCACACCAAAAGATGGGCTCTAGACCATGTCTTGCTGCTCTGGTATGATCTTAGGTCGGCCTGGTACATACTATTTGCACTGGGCTCTCAGTTCCTTTCAGTCTGTGGGTAATATATCCTTGATACCTGGCTCAGAATTTGGCACATAGTAGAACTAAGTTCTGGAACACTCAGAGTCACAATTTTCTTGAAATACTTCCTGAATTGGTAAAGTCTGTTTGTATGGGCTTAGTATCTTATTAGGGCTCAATGCCAGTCTTGCAAACCAGCTGTAGCAGCCCCAGAACTGCTCAGGACCCTCTCACAGGTTTTTGGACCCTGTTTTCAGTAGATCCATCTATTGTTTGAGGACTTTCCCCAAAAGAACCAAAAGTTACTCTCCACCTGATTTAAGAGCATCACCCACTCCTGCCAGATGCCCCTCTCCCACCCACATACACACATACAAACTGGGATTTTGAAGATCCCCATATAATCTTTGGTCAAGGATGAGTTCACCTCATTCTACTGAATACTTTATTTTCCGTTGTTGGATAGCCATGCCTTAGAAACGCAGCCTAAAATTCTGCCTCGTCGCCTAACTTGTCCCACAATTCCCACTGCTTCTCTCTCAACACCTGCTCACTGCAGAGGCTCTGGTAAGTCCCTCAACAAAGTCTCTCACTCTCCTAACTCCAAGGCACGGCCTAAACCTAGCTGGAGGGACCTTTCAAATGATTTCTAATACTATCAGACCTGAAGTTTACCACGTGCAGAAAACATAATTAGAAACTCATAGAATAAGTTTTCTACCAATAACTCATTTGATACAGGGTTTATTGAAGGTAGAACTTCACCTATGTATAAAAGGAATAGAGGTAACATATACCTGTGATTAATTATAGATAAAATGAATGGGGGAGGGAGGTAGGCATGGTTATAAAACAGTAGCACGAGGTATCCTTATGGGGATATAACTATACTGAATGTTGACTGTATCAATGTCAATATCCTGGATGTGATATTGTATTATAGTTTTTGCAAGCTGTCACTTTTGAAGAAAGTAGATACAGTGTATGTTATTTCTTACAACTGCATGTGAACCTACAATTTTGTCAAAATAAAAACTTTAATTAAAATAAATGAAAAAAGTACCTAATTTAAAAAGTTAGGTACTTTTGGAATTTGCTCTTAAAATTCTTGTGAACACATCCAGAAAGTCAATTAAACTTTAGCTGAAAATGACTGAATTGATTTGCTGATAAGAAAAATTCAGATAAGACACAGGTTAGGCGGTTCTCAGTAAAGAAAATGAAAAGCCAATAGAAGCATAGTATCAGAACCTTCTAGAACTCATTAGGATATGAATCATTCAATTTCTGATAATAATACAAAAAAACTTCTCACCGCAAAACATTTAATCATTTCAGTTCTCATATTGTGCATGTCATAGTGATAGCTACAGGTGCAAAAGAACACATTTCATTTAGAAGTCTAGAACATAAACCAGCAAAACAAATCTCTCATTCTTTGTCATATAAAACATGATTAAAATTCGAAATTCCTGATGACCTGAGAAAGAAGTATTAAGCTGCAATTAAAAAGGTCAACTAAAAAGATGTGCAAGGTCGCTAATTATCAGAGAAATGCAAATTAAAACCATAATGAGATATCACCTGACACCTGTCAGAATGAGTATCATCAATAAATCAACAAACAATAAGTGTTGGCGAGGATGTGGAGAAAAGGGAACCCTTGTACACTGTTGTTGAGATTGCAAATTGGTACAGCCACTATGGAAAATAGTCTAGAGGTTTCTCAAAAAATGAAAAATGGATATAACTTTTGACCCAGCAATTGCACTTCTGGGTATTTATCCAAAGAAAACCAAAACAATAATTTGTAAAGATCTATGCATCCCTATATTCATGGCAGCACTATTTACAATAGCCAAGATATGGAGGCAATCTAAATGTCCATCAACAGATGATTGGATAAAGAAGTTATGGTTCATATATACAATGGAATATTACTCAGCCATTAAAAAGTGAAATCCTACCATTTGCAATGACATGGATGGACCTAGAAGTTATTACGCTGAGTGAAATAAGTCAGACAGAGAAAGATAAATACTATATGATTTCACTTATATGCAGAACTTCAGGAACAAAAAGAACAAACTAATCTAAAACAGACTCACAAATATAGTGGACAATTTGGTGACAGACAGAGAGGAGGGAGGTTGGAGGGCTGGGAGAATGGGATGAAGGGTTAAATAAGTACAAATTGGTAGCCGATGGATATTCATGGAGATGGGGAGCACAGCATAGAAAATGCAGTTAGCATTAATACGTTGGCTAGATGGAGGGTCAGAGGAGGGAGGGAGCAATTGGGGGGATCATTTTATGAACATTATAGATATCTAACCAATGTACCGTACACTTGAAACTAATTAAAATAAATAAATAATTTTTTTTAAAAATGTCAACTAAATAAATCTATAGCATGAATGTGGAATACTTTTTTTTTAACAACTGCAACATAAATCAAATTATTAATGACACAATTGCTGATATGCTGAAGTCCTCTGGACAGTGATGCTAAGTTATACCCCCCGTGAGTACATTCAGTACAAAATAATTACAATTACTTTTAGTATAGCTCTGCGCTATCATTACTCATAAATAACGATGATGATTGCATTCAACGCTATTGACTACGTGACTGATAATACTATTAACAAATTAGATTGAAGGTCTTATCTAAAACAAACATTCTAATGGGCAAAATAAAAATCCTTCCAATGAGAGGCCCAGACTTACAGGTTGCCAATACTGTCTCCTGTGAATTCTGATGGTATAAAGTAGATAACCTAAGAGGTGATAAGTCTCCAATTCAACAGACACTGAGGCCCCTGTTCTGAGTCAGAATGAAGGATATCCTTGTACTTCCCACACGCATCAACTAGTCCAGGCTTCCAGCTTCCTGGAGAGAGACCCAAAGAGCTGGCACTGGAGGTGCCCAATGAACTAGGAAAGATCCAGGTCAGGTCAATGTTATTAGAGTAGAGATCTTGCCAGAAATGCCAAGTCACAGGATAAGTCAGAACAGGAAGAGCTTGTGCTCACACAACTGAAATCAGCCATCAGAGCCAGGCAGCGACAAGGTTGAGAATGCATACTCAAGCTCACAGGACACAGCCAAGAATAGGCATATGTCCATTTTCCTTCCTCCATCTCTAACCCGAAAGCCTTCACTTATTTTTTTTTCTTATATTGTCTATTTTATTGCAAGTCATCTCAAATCCTTTTTTGGATAAAGTACAAAGAAAAAGATAAAAACGATGGTCAATAATACACTGGCCTTGATTGCTAGCCTTGCTTGCAGCTTTAAAGGCCTATATCAGCCTTCCTCCATGGTGGCACCTTGGCTATCTAAAAGCAGTTTAGGATGTAAGGTTGTGAGTCACCATTAATCAGTCATAGATTTGGACATGGGCGTTTCTGGAGAACTATGTTAAGCCATCTGGTCCTAGCTAGCAGTGATGTCTGAAAAGAGAAATGTCCTGCTTAGAGAACTACCTCTGTGATCCCTGGCTCCCAAGGATAGTCTCAGATTATAAGAGTTCACCTGGACCAAGCAGCACCCCTATCATTAAATGTCTATTGGACAATTTTATCTTTTCAAGTAATCTGAACTAAAATAATTGAATATTTTAACTCTATCTATTTCCAAAAGGATTAAGCATGTTCAATATCTATGACTAATTATAGACAAAAATGAATGGGGTGGGGGAGATAAAGGTTAGTTGTGTCTGGAATTTTCTCTTAAAGCCCTGTCAATGCATGTGAAGAAACTTTAGCTGAAAATGACTGTATTGATTTAATGAGAAAAAAAAAATCGTCCAAAACATTTCAGTGGGGTAAATGCAAGCTGGAGAGCAAGGAGAAGAAATCCTAAGAGTAGTGAGAAAGAATAGCTCTACTTCCTCAGTTATATTTGTATGTGTCATTCTTCCCACCTGGAAAACCCTTCATGCAATTGCCATACCCACATGGATCTATCTCTACTGCTCATTAACTCTTTCCTATTTTCATTCCTCACTCTCCTAATGATCCACTCCTTTTGCGATTAAAATGAAATCAAGGCAAAGAAGATGCAATGTTGGGAATAAGGGAATGAAAATCAAGTACAACTGAGCCTTAATATGGTTTTCCCTGGCTGGCGATGGGATATGTTGAGATATATAAGTGGGTCTGCAGTCTACTCTGGTCCCTGCAGTGAAGGAGCAGATGGAGGGATGGCAAAGGTGAATGAGGTATATTTCTCTTGCCTGGTTCCAGAAACACCTGGTGTGGCCCAAGGGCCCAAGCATGATGTCACTATGGGAGAAGAGAGCCAAGGAATAAGGAGTAGGCCAAAAGAGACAACTCTCTGTGAGTAAGAAGAAAGAGACAGGGATGAGGCCCAGGAGTTACTCCTTCCCATTATGTTCCCAGAAATAGGTTGCCAGATTTATCAAATAAATATATAGGACCCCCAATTGAATTTGAATTTCAGAGAAACAATGATTGATTTTTAGCATTAAGTATATCTCAAATATGGAAAGGGACATACTTACACTAAAAAATAATTACTGTTTATCTGAAATTCACATTTAACTGGGCAACCCTGTCTAGGAATGTTTAAGAACATGAGCACTATAGTCAGGCAGAACCAGCTTTTTTTTTTTTTAATAGCTCCACTGGGTAAGTAACTTAATTTTGTGTGTTTGCCTCAGTTTCCTCAACTGTAAAATGAGAATAATAACTGTGCCTACTAGACACGTCTATTGTGCAGATTAAATGAGAACAATGCCTGTCACACAGTAATTACTTCCATGCTTCTTCCATTTTGGTTACTGGTTCAAATTCACATTTTTGAGCACTGCACCAGATGATGTGACATACCTTGGACCATTTCATTTATTGCTCATAACCAATTTGTCAAGTGATTGGTACCATCATCTCCATTTTATATGTGAAGAAACTGAGACTGAGTTTAGTGACTTACCCAAGGACATATGCTAGTGAGTGGCAGAGTTTGGATTGGAATTCAAATCCCATATTCTTCCCACTACACCACATAGCTTCCCTTAGATACAAAGTGCCTTCAACTGCACCCTATTCCAAATCTTCACCTGTGAAAATATTTTTTAAGTCTGTTTCAAATCCTATCATACTATCTCCTCCATAAAGTTTTCACTGACCTCCCAATCCCAAAATGAGCCCTCCCTACACTGATTCTTTTAGTTCTGTCTATTTGGTTGTTTAATAAACAACTGAGCACCTACTGTGTGCTAGCTTCCACAGTAGGTGCTAAATAAACAGCAGTGAATGACACAGATAAAATGCTGATCTCAGGGATTATATATTTTTTATGGTTTATATTATAAAATCGCAGAATGATAGTTTAAATTACATGTCATCGAAAGCCCTTATTTTACAAATGAGTAAACTCATACATGTGAAGTTCAGTGTCATGCCTTCATAAGCAGAGCCCAGACTAGAGGCCTCCATCTATGCTTCGCATCAATATTGTTTGTGTCCATGGCTTCTTTTCCCTAATAGGCTGTCAGAAACTTGAGGGCAAGACCTGTCTCAATCATCTCTGTATCTCTTTCAGCATTAACACAGCCATTGCAAAAATAAGTGGGATGTGTGATAACGGTAGCAAATAGGACATGGATTATCTATACCTTTAGATCCCAAATGGACAAAAGAACTAGATATTTAACAATTATAAAGTATGTTACAATTCAAAGTATTCTCCCACATCATTTCTCAGCAAAAGTTTCAAAAATTGTGGATGCACACTGCAGAGCTAAGCTTATAGAAAGGATCACATGTTTTAAAAAATAGAAAATGTTGCTTTCTATGATAATAACCTATAATTTTTCATTGTTTCCCCCTTAATTCAATACCCAGAATTACAAATAGCATATTAATACCTAACTTATCTGAAGGCTACTAACCTATCAACTTCAACCATGAAGAAGTCACCTTAAATGAAAAAGGAAGCAGAAAATCCCTCTGAGTAGCCAAAATGTATTTTATGAATATAAGCACGAAAGAAATATATTGCATTGAATCTTGAATGTTTTTTCATGCCACAGTGACTAAGTGCTTATGCATTCTCTGTGCAAGGAACTCCCTTCGGGACTCTTAAGTCTTAGTTTGGGCACATTTCTAACAGGCACAGACATCTAATTTTCATATCTTATAGCCAATGAGAAGCAACAAACAGAAGGTGGAAGAAGTTGGCCAGAAGCAGGCTATTCCATCCCATTCTAATAGTTCACCATAGTTCCAACAGCCACAGTCATATGTCAGAAATGCCAAAGAACAGACACAATGCAGTGCCAGCCTATCGATTATGGTACTTCATCACATCTGTAAAATGTGTTATAGATAAATACACTGTGCAAGAGAACTTGGGTTCCTTCTTAGCAGTAGCCAGACTACAATGGCTAATGTCAAAAATACTCATTTATCTTTCTGTATTCAAAAGGCAAAATCATTACCTTTCTGTAAGTGAAGGCATTTTGTTACTGCAAGAATCAAATTCCTTTCTCTTAAATTTTTCCACTTCTGAACAAAATATATCTGGATTATTTTTCACCAGCAGGGGGAGGTTAAAACAAGGAAGTCGTAAAAATGTCCAAGTCTTCACCAGAGGGGCTGAGCCTTTTTGCAGTGTGACTGATTGGTTCCCTTTAGCAGTCCTGTCTAATTTCGAAAGGGCAAGAAATAGTGTTTAACATTTACTGAGGCAACGGACTTAGAAAAAGTAAAAATTGGCAAGAAGGAAACACTCTCAGCAGACTGGCCCTTGCACAGTGGTTTCAAGAAGAGCTGAGGAAGAAACAGCGATGCCTGTACCAGTGCACACTGACAAGAAATCTGTTTTGTTTTGTTTTGTTTTGTTTTGCCATGAAATCACACTTTGCATGTTTACAGTGAGAAGACATCTACAGGTCAGCTGGGAGAGAGCCTTACTCTTCATTAAAATGAAACTGATGACATGAAGGCATTTGTTGTTTTTTCTATGTGGAAATCATCATGAATAAATCCAACTCCTTGGCCGGACCAGGCGAATGGGCAGAGGGCAGCCAAATCCCCACTGCAGCTAATATAGGAAGGAGGCACGAGAACTAAATGTTAAATCAAGTCATATTCAGAGCCTGCAACGTGTTTGTCAGCCCTATAGCCAGACCTCCAGGGAATCTATGGAATGAAGGAAGATTCCTGCTGGGATTACTAACAAACTATTTACCCACATCATGAAAGGAAAATAGGAAAACAGTCTTTAAGTCATGCCCTACACCAAACCATTTATTCCCTATGGGGAACCTATAAATCCCCTATAAGGCCCTGAATGCTAGCATGCCTTCTATCTACATACCTTCACACTGTATACCAATAACATCAAAGAAAAATAGGTAAACAAAGTCGTTAAGCAGTAATTTATAAAAAATAAGAATTACATATAAACTGAATTCCCCAAACACTTGGGGATCCTTGTCTGTCTGTCTGTCAATCTGTCTATTTCTCATTGTCTTTTTCTCTTCATCTTTTCTCTTGTCTCTGTCTCTCTCAGCTCTCTCATTCTCTATTTTGAGAGGAGCCCATATCTCTGTCTGTGGAGCGTTATTCCTTCTCTAATAAACTTTTCTTTGTCTCTAACTCTGGCGTGTGTTTGAATTCTTTCCTGAGCTCAGTCAAGAACACTCTCTCTTGATGCAGGACTTAAATCTACACTCAGGAAGGTTCATCCTGTTTTGTATCACAGCTGCCACTGAGGTCCAGCAAAGATAGACCTGGAGGGGCCTGGGATGGAACATACCACAGTACTTAGGATTCTCCAAGGAAGCTGAATAAGCCACAAACTGTGAAGCTCACCTTCACCTTAGCACAATGCAGAACTACCAGACAAAATCACAACCAAGGGGAGAGGGGGTCTGCTTTGAAAAACACAAATTCTACCAAATCATTTGCATATCCTGAGATACAAAGACAGGCATAGAAAATTCAGGGAAAGCCCAAGCTCTGACATATGTTTGTGTGGACTTTAACAAGTCATGGCTCTCTTGCTTCAGCTCCTCTATCTGCAAATTGATGGAAGATGTAATGTAGAGAGGAGGCAAGAGAATTAAAATGTTAAATCAAGCTACATTCAGAGACTGCAATATGCTGATCAACCCTGCAGCCAGGCCAGGAGGACCCCTGCAGAACAAAAGGAGATTTCTGCTGGGATTGCTAACAACTCATTTCCCACACCTGTGAGGAGTAACAGGAAAAACAGTCTTTTAGTGGCATCCTGCACAAAATAAAACCGTTCATTCCCTATGGGTAAAACCATGGGGAACCTACGGATTAAAGGCTGGGAACTGCTAATAGGTCTTTCACGCTACATACTCTTGCCATTCCCCTTCCTTGCTGCCTGTCCATATCAAAGAAAATGGGTAAACAAAGTCGTTACAACTCACAGGAGCTAAAGAATGATACATAAACTGGATTCCCGGACACTGGAGTTTTTTCCTTGTCTTGAGTTTTCGTCTTTGCTTTCTCTAGTTTTTGCTTTTCTCCTTCTTTAATAAACTTTCCTTTTGACCCTAACTTTGGCATGTGTGTTGAATTCTTTCTACACTCTCCACCAAAGGACCCTCTTCTCTCAATGTAGGGTTTGATATAACAACACGAACACTTTAGAGCTTGGATTGGCCAAGAATGCTCTTTTAGATTTGTTCCATTCAGTCATTTCTTCATTCACCAAATATTTACTGTCTACTATTAATTTGCCCTGTCCTGCATTATATGAACTAGCGAATCTCTCAAATAATCTCAGTCCCAATATCTTGGGCTCTATGATTAAATTGCCAGATCGAAGATATGTGAGTGGCATTATCTTGCCAAACTAAGGTTATCACATTTGTTTGTTTATTCATAAAAAAGATGGGCCACTTATCGTAATTATAATGGGCCAACCCCCTTTCATGAATTCTGCTCAAATTCTGGCTAACTATACTGAAAAACAAGAACACTTCCTACTTTGAACTGGCTGCAAAATTCTTCCCTGGGAGAGAACTGTTTTTATTTAGGACAAAGCCCATGTTTCGTTATGAATATAACCCCCCTAGGCAGATATTGAATGGTTTGGGCTAAGACTGCCATACTGTTAAACTGCTCTCTAGAAGAAATAGAAATAAATAGGTGTGGTTTGAAGGAAATGAGCTGAAGAGGGACACAGAAGAGGTGGAAGGCAACAGCAAGAGGCCATGCAGCCCAATGGATGGCTGAATCATAAATACAAGGGAGGTCTGAAGAACATCTCCCAGGGCTAGCATTAGATCAAACTTAATTAGACACCTACTATTTTAATTTCAGGTGAATAAAGAATAATTTGTGTGTGTGTGTGTGTGTGTGTGTGTGTGTGTGTGTGCGTGTGTGTGTGTGTGTGTCTCCCCCAAATATTTCTTGGGACATAGTTATACTAAAAAAAAAATGTTGTTTATCTGAAATTCAAATTCAACTGTATGTCCTGTATTTCTTTTTGCTAAATCTCGCAATCCTACCAGGGCGTAAATGACAAATATTTTAAAAATTTCACTCTGAAGTTGTTTAGCTGCACTAGGGTGTAATCATGTCAGGTCATGTTGACGTCACTTTCATGGCTCCCATAGAATCTATTTTGTAAAGTCCAAAATGTCCTAGATTCCTTATGCTCCATACACCCAGCTATGGCACAAACCTGAGAGAGTGGCTCATGGTCTGAATTTCCACTCCCATTTCTCCTCACTGCTGCTTCTCTTCTAATGTAGGGAGGAGGCAAGAGAACTAAATGTTAATCAAGTCACATTCAGAGACTGCAATATGCTGATCAGCCCTGCAGCCTGGCCAGGAAGACACCTGCAGAACAAAGGAAGATTTCTGCTGGGATTGCTAACAAACCACTCCCCGCCCTGTGAGGGGTAAATGGGAAAAACAGAGTCTTTAGGTGGCGCTCTACACAAATGAAATTGTTCATTCCCTATGGGTAAAGCCATGGGGAACCTATGGATTAAAGCCTGGGAACTATCAGCAGACCTTTCACACTACATATTCTTACCTCTTCACGCTACATACCCTTCCCCTTCCTCACTGTATGTCCATATCAAAGAAAATGGGAAAACAAAGTCTTTAAACTGTAACTCACAGACACTAAAGAATGATATATAAACTGAATTCCCCAAACACTGGGGGGTCCATCTCTGTCTCTCTCGCTGTCCTGTCTCTCTCTATAGTCTCTGTCCCTCTGAGTTTCTCTTGGTCCCTATCACTCTCTGCCTCTGAGAGGAGTCTACACGCCATGTGTTACTCTGTCCCCAGTAAACTTTCCTTTTGACTAACTTTGGCGTGTGTGTTGAATTCTTTCTACACTCTCTGCCAAGGAATCCTCTTCTTGGCAGTGCAGGGCTTGGTCTACCCCCGAATCGGGGAAATTTGTCCTGTCCTGTATCACTTTCATGTCTTCAAATCTTTGGCAAAGTTGGCAGGCCACACACAGCACTAGGTCAAAGGTATAGGGAGCAGTGAAGCCCTCCCCACCACCCAATGCAGAATTTACATGAAGAAAGGCAGGAAAAGAGAAGCAGGTTTATTTCCAAGTAGCCACAGAGAATAGAATTCAGAGGTAACTAAATAAAACAGTCCTCAGCCCTCACCAAGAAACCCCAGAGATGTTGGAGAGAGTCTAGGCTGCCCACTTTGTATTGGGTGGGAGTAGAGTCTGTTATAAAGGCCAGGGTAAAATTCAGTGATAGGACAATTGGAGCATATGAATGTGTTTATTTAACTAAATAGGGAAATAGAAAGATGAGGATTTAGAGATCAAGAAGAAAGAGAACTCCTATTCAGACTTCAAGACCTGTGAACTGTTACCTGCTCTCTGAAGCTTTTCCTGATGGTTCCAGGCAGGATTCATTCCTTTTTCTTTGTCCTCCATTATTCCTGGCACTCTGTTAAGCTGCAGAGAAAGAAACAGTCAGAATATCATGTGCAGGTCTTTCTCTTCAACCGGATTGATTATGAGTTGCATGGTGTCAACGTTAAGAAATATCCAAACTTATAGAGAATTTCTGTAAGTTCATTGGAGCCAAACTGAGGACTTATGACAGGAAGCAAAATCTCAAATTCTCCTGACAATAATAGTTTTGCACCTTCTTTTATGCATTTGAACTTAAGGAAGGAATGTAAGGAAGGTTACCTGGATGGGGAAAAGCAAGGCAGGGATTGGATTACAGGATAGTTAACAAAATTGTGTGCTTTCTTGAAGGTGGTCATGGCTTTGGATTTCAAAGTTATGTTAACCTAGATGCATAGAAACAATGGACGCAGCTTGCTTAAGGTAAAGATAAACCTTGCACTAAAAAGTTACATGTCTGGGGCATGACTACCCACCATGATCTGCCCTATTAGGAATTTGTGATCAGATCACCCTGTGAGGTTACTTTCGACAGAACTCTTTTTTTTTGGTCCACAAAGGGGAGCACATAGATCACCCTAAAATATGCCTTTTTGGCAGAAGGATTCTTTTTTTTTTTTCTAGGCACTTTGCATATTTTATATTTGTTCTTCTATATAGTATTTTTTTTCTTATTTTTCAATTACAGTTGACGTTTAATATTATATTAGTTTCAGGTGTAGAGCACAGTGGTTAGACAATTGCATAACTTATGAGGTGATCCTACTGACTAGTCTAGTACCCACCTGGCACTATGCATAGTTATTACAATATCATTGACTATATTCTGTATGGTGTACTTTATATCCCCATGACTATTTTGTAACTTCTAATTTGTACTTCTTAATCCCTTCACCTTTTTCACCCTGCCCTGCAACCTCCCTCCCATCTGCCAACCACCAAAACGTTCTCTATCTATGAATCTGTTTCTGTTTTGTTTGTTCCTTTGATTTTTTAATTCTGCGTAAGAGTGAAATCATATGATATTTATCTTTCTTTTTGTCTGATTTATTTCACTTATCATAATAGCTCCTAGGTCTACCCATGTTCTCACAAATGGCAAGATTTCATTCTTTCTTATGACCGAGTAACATTCCATTATATGTATGTACCACTTCTTTATCCAATTTTCTATTGATGGACACTTAAGTTGCTTCCAGATCTTGGCTATTGCAAATAATAATGCAATGAACATAGAGATGCATATATCTTTTTGAATTTGTTTTGGATTTCTTCAAATAAAGACCCAGAGTGGAATTGCTGGGTTATATGATAGTTTTATTTTTAATATCGAGGAACCTCCATACTGTTTTCCATAGTGGCTGCATCAATTTGCAAGGTAAAAGGATTGTTGCTTATTTTTAAGAAACACCAGATTAGGCAAGAAGCTCTGAAAACCAGTAGAAATTTCCCTTTTGTAAAAGATATTTACATTTTTGAGAGAAATCTCCATTTCTAAGGGTGTCTCCTTCTCAGTAACCAGAAAGAATGAGAAGACTCAATTTCTAGAAACTCTTATCAATGAAGAAGACAATGGCCTAAATCTGCATAACAGCCATACCCTTGTTTACTGAGCTTTGCCTGAAAACCTCCCAAAACTAGCCTCCCTTACCCCCAACATCTTTTGATTTTAGCTTGAGGTTGTATTTAAGGTGAAAACTGGGCCATTTCAGGGAGTTCGTCTCTCCCATGTATATAGGAGGAATACATGTTATTAAACTTCTCTTTGTTTTTCTCCTGTTAATCCGTCTTTTATTAGGGGGAAGCCTCAACCAAGAACCTAGAGGATCAGATAGAAAATTATTTTTCCTGCCTTACAAGTTCTTTGAAAGCAAGGAGTGATTTATTAACTTACTAATTTTATAGCCCAGTGCCCAACAGGTGTTAGCCACTTGATACATTCGCAGAAAAGAGAAAAGATATTTTGAGTTTTAAATTAAGACTGTGGTACAATATAATAATGGTCTTCTAAAAAAATAATAAGCAGAAATATTTAAAGTGCAGTAGGGAGGTCAGAAGGGGGAGCTCTCATGCTCTATGTCTATGGCAAAGCACAGCAGGGAGATAGCCCTCCCAACTTTCTCTTCCCCTCTATAAAAGAAATTCCTCTCCTTTGTTTTAATGGACTTGCACTTGGCTCACCATGGTTGCAGGTACTGGATTGCAAATCTTAATTATTCCCAAATAAACCTATTTTTGATGGAGGAATATCTGGTTGACATTTTGTTTTCATGTATATAGGACTTGTACAGTTGTTCTTCATGTCCATGAAAGCAAACAAGAGGGTAGATGCAAGATGAGGGAACTAGGCTGCCAGAAGAAAGAACAGAAGTGACTGGGTAATCAACTTCTGATGTGGACTTTAAAAAATAGGGAAAAACTGTTTTTCATTTACTTCAGTCACATTAGTATGGTCTTACCTCAAGGTCTCTTGTAGACCTAGAATCCTGTTTCTCATGATGCTGAATTGTAAGTATGATGGAAGCAATAGCATTACTATTCCCCTCACCGGTAGGGTAGCTCACTATTCAAATTGTAATGCTATGACCATGGCCAGGAGAGCTGACACTTGAGGAACCTGCACAAGAAAATGCAGCCCCTAAAGGAAAACATCGAACTGCCAGTCCATACGGGATCCTGAAGTATCTGCATTGATTGAACTGTAAATTTTACCTTTAAGATGAGAAAGATGCCATTGACTCTTGAATGCCCTGCTAATTCAGTTCTGTTGACTAATTGTCTTGGGGTAATTTTGGTGGTGCTAGAACTGTCTGAACTCTCATGTGAAAGAATTGTAAATAGAAATCTGGACAGAAGACAAGAAGGACAAGACAAGTCTCAGAATACTATTGCAAACAGTGATGATGAGAATGTCTGTGCCCTATAAAATCTCAGAGGCTTCATTCTCCCTCTTGTTCATGTTTGATTCTTAATGAAGGAATGCATCTTTCCTTTCCAAGGTAAAACACTATCACCAACACACCCAATAGGCACTTTTGTGCTCGTCCCTCTTCTAGGACTTTACTCTCTGAATTCTTGCGTTTTCTCACCCTCCTCCTTTCCCACTTCAAATTCCTCTTCCTCTGGCACTTTCTCTTGGCCTACCTACACTCATGCATAGTTCTCTCCCAGGCTAAAAACATGCTTTTCTGCATCTCTGAGTCATCCTCACCAATATCCAATTCTCCTCTCCTCCCAGGCATATAGAGTCTGCACTTCCGGCTCTCTTTCAGTTAGTTAGACTCATGTGACTAGTTCTGGCAATGAATTGTAAGTAGAGGTAACATGTCACTTTGAGACAGACACTTAGAAGAGCAGGTGTGAACTGTCCAGGTATTTTTTCCTTGAAGTGGCAACTAAGGAGACCTCATGTTCCAGAAGGTATAGCAGCAAAATGATTGAAGTCTTTTCACCCTGGGTTAAACAAGACCTCTCCCCCTGCCTTCTGATATTATCCAGTATGAGTCAAAAATCAGCATTTCTCACTGAGAAATGAGTCGAAAACACTGAAATTGGGAGTCAGTACAATATTCTCTCTCTTCTACACTAAAAAAAAAAAAAAAAACCCAGTGTAGCAGGTAGTTCTCAAATCTTCCTGTGCATAAGAAATACCTGGAGTGCTTTTTAAGAAACCAGATTTCTAAGCCGCACCCCAGACCTGATGAATCAAAATACAATTCTGGAGTCGAGACCTAAAAATCCACCTTTTCATAGTCTTTCCAGTTGACTCTGAGACAGCCAGCCTGTACCACTCTTCAGACATGTTTGAGCACAAATAAACCCCCACAGTCTCTACTTCCTCATCTCCCATTTCCTCATCAACATTCCATAACCTGGCTTCTCTATTTCCTACCCTTTACCATAAGCCAAGTAAGAATTCCAGGATCTCCTAATTGCAAAACCACTCAGTCTTTGTCCTACTCAAATTTCCTGTAGCATTTGGCACTATTATCTACCACTCTCTTCTTAAAATTCTCTCTTCCCTTACATTTCATGACAGGACAGTACTGCTTTTCTCCTTCCACCTCTATGATCAATACATTTTTCCTTTTTGTTACTTCCTGTTTTCTTTCAGCCTCAGTAGATGTGATCCTAAGTTTTTAACTTTAGTCCTCTGCTCTTTTCTCCATTATATACTCTCATCCTCTATTAGTGTACTAGAGCTGCCATAAAATTACCACAGACTAGATGGCTTAAACAACAGAAGTTTGTCTCACAGTTCCAGAGGCTAGAAGTCTAAGGTCAAAGTGTCAGCAGGGTTAGTTCTTTCTGGGGCTGTGAGGGAAGGATGTGTTCCAGGCCTCTCTCCTTGGCTTGTAGGCAGCTGTCTTTTCCCCAACCTCTCTTCATACCATATTCTTTCCATGCCTAAGTGGAGGAGAACATGCCACCCCAAAATATGCCTCCTTGTTAGAAGGATTATCTTGAGCTAGTTATTTTTAAGAAACATAAACAGGGGAGAAGCTCTAAAAACCAAGTAGAAGTTACCCTTTTGTAAGAGACATTTACATTTATAAGGGAAATCTCCATTTGTAAGGGTGTCTCCCTCTCTGAACCAGGAGGAGAAGGATGACTCTAAAGCCCTAGAAACTCTCGTCATTGGAGAAGGCAATGGCCTTAATCTGCATAAAAACCATACCCTTGTTTACTGAGCTTTGCCTAGTAATCTCCTATAACTGACTCCTCCGCCCAAATATCTTTTGTCTTTAACTGGAAATGGTATTTAAGGTGACAGCTTGGGTCACTTCAGAGTTGCTCAGTTTTCCTGGGTATCTTCTATGTATACAGGAGGTATAAAGGTTATTAAACCTCTGTTTGTTTTTCTCCTATTAATATGTCTTTTTATTACATGGGGGTTTCAGTCAAGAATCTAGAAGGATAGAATGGAAATTATTTTTCTTCCTTTACATACGCATGTCTGTCTCTTTTTGTAAGGACATCAGTCATATTGGATTAGGGCCCACCCTGATGAATTCATTTTAAGTTGATTATCTCTGCAAAGGCCCTGTCTCTAAATAAGATGACATTCCAAAGTACTGGACGTTAGGACTTCAATATAAGAATTTTGGGAGGACGCAATTCAACCCATAAGATTCCCTCAGTGATTTCATCTACTCAGTGGCTTGAATGATCACTTCAGTGAATGCGACCCATCAGTCTTGGTCTTGATCTCTCTCTCTCTCAAGCACTGATTTAAAAAAGTAGTAATGTGAACCTATGATTTCTCAGTTACACACTGAACAAGCAAATTTGTTCCTCATACAAAGCTAACAGAAACACATTACACAAATAGCTGCAAGGGAAGGTGGTGAGTAAAAATGGTTTCCTCTTCTAAACTCAGAACTTTCTGAGACTCTTTCAAGATACCATTTGGCTTGGCTCCAGGACCTTATGACTAGGAAGAGCATAATTCTATCCTATTCCAGGATGGTTCATACAACTAAGGAGCTATTTTCAAATTTTGTGCTCAAGTAACTGAAAACCGCCTCCTGTCTTATCGTGAGCGGTACAGCTTGCAAATGCCTGAGTACACCTTCTATCAGTTATTACTGAAATCCTGGGTTCTATTCTGGAGGGATGTCAGGACCAAAGCTAATTAGTGTCTTAGCAAAATCTCTGAAACCACTATGTTTATTGACCACGGAGGAATTGATTTCCCCCATTGTATGTGGCAGGCATCGTTATCACTTCTCAGCATAAAGCTCCTTGTTGTTACTTTTTCTAGACTGAAAAGAGAAAGCATTATCTGCTTTTCTCCATTCTCACCTGCCGAAAATCATATCATGTTTTTATGCTTCTGAGATGGGTGATAGGAAGGTCTTATCTAAAGGGCTTCGGGACACTAAACCAGACAAATGGCAGATCTGGTATCATCCTCTTTATTCTGCTTCTGTCTTCACAGTTCCTGAACAAAAAACATGGGGCCATGAAGAAAATATTTGCTCATTCATTCCACAAATATCTAAGGAGCACTAATTCTGTGCCAAGTGCCAGGAATCCAGAGGTTGCCCGCCTTGAGTAGCTCGCAGTATAGTAGGGAAAAACCAAACAGATTCTTTCCCTTTTTTATTATAATCATTCAAAGCATGAATTTCTCACATTTGGAGGGCTCCTGTTCAACCTTTTCTCAACAGGTTCTGCCTTTTTTCTGCAAGAGAAAGATGACAGTTTTGCTTATAGAAATTTGCATGTAGATCCAGTGAGCAGAAGATAAAAGATTTTCATGGCAGTGGTTTATTATAGCCCTTTTTTGCAGAGATTTTTTAGCCATAGATGATATTCCATCCACAGGAGAGTTTGCTTCATTTCCTCTTTCCTTTGTCTTGTGGAAATCCTCTCAATAGGTAACATTAATTTGAAAATGTCCCACTTCCACAAAGAGATTACTTCCATATATTGTGATTAGAGGAGAGGTAGAGGTGAGGCCATGCTGCCAAAGAAACACAAGAGGCCAGGCCTGGTACCTGGCCCAGGCTGGGAAGTGTGGGTCAGAAAAGACTTCTTAGAGATGATGCTTGAGCCAGATCTAAAAGATTGGGGAGCAGGAGGGGAGTGAGTCAGACCAAAAGGACCATAGTGGGGGAGAGCCTCACTCCAGGGAGAGCAGATAGTGAGAGTAATGGCATGGAGGGAGGAATACAGCACCAGGAGATTACTGGACCACCAGCAAGAAATGGGAGATGAAGCAAACACAGTAGACTGAGTCAGGTCCTTGAGTTTTGTTCCTATGTGTTCTTCTATGCATTTTATTGTTTCAGGTCTTATATTCAGGTCCTTATTCCATTTTGAGTTAATTTTGGTGTGTGGTGATAGACAACAGCCTCGTTTCATTCTTTTGCAGGTGGCTTTCCAGTTTTCCCAGTACCATTTATTGAAGAGGCTTTCCTTTCTCCACTGTATGTTTTTGGTTTTTTGTCGAAAATTATTTGCCCATATAAATATGGGTTTACTTCTGGACTCTCGATTCTGTTCCACTGGTCTGTGTGTCTGTTTTGCTGTCAATACCATGCCATTTTGATTACTGTCGCTTTGTAGTATAATTTGAAGTTAGGCAGAGTGATGCCTCCAGTCTCATTCTTTTTTCTCAAGATGACTTTGGCAATTTGGGGTCTTTTGTGCTTCCATACAAATCTGATGATTTTTTTGTTCCATTTTTTTAAAACATGCCAATGAGTTTTTGATGGGGATTGCATTAAATCTGTATAATGCTTTAGGTAATATGGTCATTTTAACTATATTGATTCTTCCGATCTAGGAACACAAAATATCTTTTCATTTCTTTGTATCTTCTTCGATTTCTTTTAATAGAGTCTTGTAGTTTTCATTTTATAGGTCCTTCACATATTTCATTAGATTTATTCCTAGGTATTTTATTATTTTCGTTGCAATTGCAAAAGGAATTATTTTTTCTACTTCTTTTTCTGACACTTCATTATTAGAGTATAGGAACACTATGGATTTTTGAACGTTGAATTTGTATCCAGAAACTTTACTGTATTTCCTTATTGTTTCTAGTAGTGTTCTTGCGGAGTCTTTAGGGTTTTCTATAGAGAGAATCATGTCATCCACAAATACTGACAGTTTGACTTCTTTGTTTCCTATTCGTATGCCTTTTATATCTTTCTCTTTCCTGATTGACCTTGCTAGGACCTCCAATGTTGTATTGGATAACAGTGGCGATAGTGGACAGCCTTGCCTTGTTCCTGATCTTAGAGGAAAAGTTTTTAGTCTTTCACCATTAAGTATAATGTTGGCTGATGGTTTCTCATAGATGGCCTTTATTATGTTAAGATACTTTCCTTCTATACTGATTTTGTTAAGTGTTTTGATCATAAATGGATGCTGTACCTTGTCGAAGGCTTTTTCTGCATCTATTGATATGAACATATGATTGTTATTTTTTAATTTGTTTATGTGGTGTATCACTTTAATCGATTTGCATATGTTGAAACATCCCTGTGCCCCTGGGTATATAATCCTTTTAATATGTTTTAATATATTGCTGTATTCGGTTTGCTAGTATCTTATTTAGGATTTTTGCATCTGTGTTCATGAGAGATATTGGTCCGTAGTTTTCTTTTTTTGCATTATCTTTACAAGGTTTTGGTATCAGGGTAATATTGGTCTCATAAAATGAGTTGGGAAGTATTGCCTCCTGTTCGATTTTTTGGAAGAGTTTGAGGAGGATAGGTATTAAATCTTCTTTGGATGTTCAGTAGAATTCACTGGTGAAGCCATCTGGTCCTGAACTTTTACTTTTTGGGAGGTTTTTGATGATTGTTTCAATTTCCATACTGCTGATTGGTCTATTTAGATTTTCTAGTTCTTCTTGATTCAGTGTAGGAAGGTTGTATTTTTCTAAGTACTGCTCCATTTCTTCCAGGTTATTAAATTTGGTTTTATATACTTTTTCATAGTATTCTCGTATGATCCTTTGTATTTCTGTAGTGTCTGTCATAATTTCCTCTCTTCCATTCCTGATTTTATTTGTGTCCTTTCTCTTTTTTCTTTAGTGAGTCTAGCCAGGGGTTTGTCTATTTTACTGACTTTTCAAAAAACCAGCTCTTTTTTGCATTTAATTTTTTTATTTGTTTTCAATTTCATTTATTTCTGCTCTAATTTTAATGATTTCTTTCCTTCTGCTGACTTTAAATTTCATTTGTTCTTCCTTTTCAATTTTTTTAAGATGAAGCGTTAGGTTGTTTATTTGGGCTTGTTCTTGTTTTTGAAGATAAGCCTGTAATGACATGAACTTTCCTCTCATGACCGCTTTTGCCGTGTCCCAAAAGTTTTGATATGTTGTACTATCATTATCATTTGTTTCTATGTATCTCTTGATCTCTTTTTATTTCTTCCCTGACCCAGTTATTCTTCCATAGTATGTTGTTTAATCTCCATGTATTTGTGGTTCCTCCTGCTTTCTTTTTGCAGCTGATCTCTAGTTTCAAAGCATTATGATCAGAGAATATAGTTGATATTATTTCAACCCTCTTATATTTGTCGAGGCTATCTCTGTGTCCTAGTATGTGGTCGATTTGTGAGAATGTTCCATGTGCACTAGAGAAGAATGTATAAGCAACTGTTTGGGGATAGAAGGTCTGTATATGTCATTTATGTCCAGTTGGTTTAATGTGTCATTTAACGATGTTATTTCCTTAAAGATTTTCTGTTTGGATGATCTGTCCATATCCGACAGTGGGGTATTTAGGTCCCCTAGGGTATTTAAAAGAAGAATTAGGTTGTATGATACAAAGGGATATTAGCTGCGTATACTCTACAATCACTGAATTTTATAGTAAAGTGTACACTGGACTGCAATGAAGCAGGAAAGAGTTAGGCCAAGGAGTTGGCCTGGAGCTCCAAATCACTTTACTACTCTTTCTCTTTCTCAGAAAAATGCATCATTATTCAGCTTCATCTCCTGCCATGCTCTGCCTTATTTTTTTTTTATTTTCAAGGGCAGGGGTAACACAACATTGCCCCTTTGTAAATCTTATTAATACTTACCCTCTTATCTAGCCAAGAAAATCTTCTTATTCAGTGAAGTATAAATACAGCTTTTTATTTTAAGCCCCATTATAAAGCCTGAAATGAATAGCACTAGAAAAATCTGTCATGATTCTTTTCTTTCTGTACTTGCACTGAGAAATATATGTATCTAGACTAGAATAAATGCATGTTAGGAGATGCAAGGTACGAGAGGAATCGTAGGTAAACTGAGTAAACAGAGAGTTGTTTGAAAAAGCTATTCAGATTCCTGAATAACCAGAAAAGGTAGCCCTCAGATTGATGTGAAAGAAGGGGAGTTTATGTTTGAATTACAATAGTTAATGCCAACCCATTTCAGAATCTCATCTAATAAAGACGACAAGGAGCCTGTTCATTAAAGAAAATTAGTATTTGCTGAAGAGCCTATTCTTGTGAGGAGCTAGCTTACTTTTTGAAATGACATAGGAAATAGCAAGTTCCAATCTACATATATTTCTGACTACTTATATTTCTGATTACTGCCATAAGATTTTGGCCCATGAAGTGAATGCTCTTACTGGTTTGGCATTTGGCATTCATAAAGTGAGAAACTGCTAAAAAATTTAATAAAAAATAAGGTCAGTCTTGATGTTATCTCTGCATCTGAGTATCACAAGTGGACAATTCAGAAGTGACAGTAATACACAACATATTCTGTTTCCAAAAAAATATGTTGAAAGTGCATTTTCATCACTCACTCAGGTTGACTCCAATGGTGATTTACCAAAAATATTTTTTTTTATTCAGTCCTGGAAGAGGGAGTTGTTGAGAACTTCAGAAAAAAAAAATTCAGTACAAACAAACAGCTCATTAATAGCAGCTTCTGCCATCTTGCAGACTCATAGAGTTCACTGCTTTCCACACCGAGCCTTGATATAACAACACGAATACTTTAGACCTTGGATTGGCCAAGAATGCTCTTTTAGATTTGTTCCATTCAGTCATTTCTTCATTCACCAAATATTTACTGTCTACTATTAATGATCTCAAAATCTAATAAGAGAGGAAACACACAGCTGAAAGCATACAGCCTGCAAAGCACAGGGAGCAAGGTAAGAACATGGAAGAGGAGCAAACACCTAACCTCAGACTGTCAATCCCAGGGTCCTGCCATTTGATTTCGTATCTCAGATAACCACTCAAGGTCTAGTAGGTTCTTCTTAGCTTGACTACATTTAGTTTAGCTTGAGCTAACATTTAGTTTTTATTTATATTTTCTTACTGTATGACATATTTTACATAAATTATTTCATGTAATCCTCACAAACACCATATGAGGTACATGCAAATTCAATTCATGGGTGTAGAGAAGATGAAAACAATTATCCAAGAATTTGAGCCCACTTTGGCCTAACTCCGGAGTTCTGGTTTATTCTATCTCACCAGGCTGTCTCTTGAATTTTAAAAAGGAAAGTGGCTAACGGGGTTAAAAAGTACTGAGAGGTTTCCCAGAGTAAGAAGGGGTCTTTGGATTTCATCATTAAGAAATCGTATTTGTGCCCACTGTTCTAGTGTACTAGGGCTATCCAAACCAAATATCACAAACTAGGAGGGCTTAACCAACAGAAATGTATTTTCTCAGAGTTCTGGAAACTAGAAATCTGAGGTCAAGGTGTTGGAAGGGTTGATTCCTTCTGAGGACTATGAGGAAAAATCTGTTCTGTGTCCCTTTCCACACTTCTGGTAGATTCAGGAGTTTCTTGGCTTGTAAATGGCATTCCCCCGTATCTTCACGTGGTCTTCCCTCTGTACATATCTCTCTCTGTGTCCAAATTTCTCTTTTTTACAAGGACACCAGTCATATTGGATTAGGGCCTACCTTAATTAGGTCATTTTAACTTGATTACCTCTACATGACTATTTCTCGATAAGGTCACACTCTGAAGAACTGGAGTTAGGATTTCAACATACCTATTGGGGAGGTGGTCACAATTCAATCCCTAACACCCACTGAATGAATACTTTCAGTTTAATAATAACTACAGAAGGCAGATGGAAGGGGATTGAGAACTGCAATATAAGGTCATGGGAATTGACCGGGACCAAGAGGAAGCTTGAAAATATTTTCTAGGAGGGCTCCTAGAAGAGAGGAAGTTTGAGAACTATGGAGAGAAGATAAATGGAGCAGAGTCTATCAGGGAATGGGAGGGGTGTGGATCATCAGAAAGAAGGTAGGGTACCACTTCTGAAAAAAAGGAAGAGGGAAGAATGTTTCAAAATGGCGTAGATGACAGAGGCTCTCTTCATCCCTCTGGCGACCAAAGTTGTGATGGAAACAAGAAGCAGCAGCAAGGAAAAATCACCTGGGATCTAGATGAACAAGCCATACAACTAGTGAGAGAACTATGAAAAATCACCCTGCAATGCAGAAGGTAGGACGGGGCGAGGACATGGAGCTGCCTGGTCTCCAGCGGCTGACTGAGGCTGCGGCAGCGGCAGACTCCTCTTAAAGGGGCCGCGTCCACGAGCGGATTTTCCCTGCGATAGACCTGCTTGCTCTGAGCACCAGTGCCTACTCGGTTGTACGCAGTGGGAATGAGGGACTTACAGGGAGATATTGTCGGAGTTACAGCTGAAGCGAGATTCACTAGGTACAGAAGTGCCAGCGTTATCCATTGTTCCCTGCTGAGTCCTCCCTCCCCAGTGCGCAGACACAGCGCCACCATAGCTGTAACGTCATCAAATTGGATAATAGAGGTCACTCCGCTAAGAAGATTCCCTGAAACTCCGCCCACCCCAACTCAGGCCCAGCACAAGCCGCATCCAGGTGTGTCCTCAGCGAGTCTGGTGCTCCTTGCTGAGGAGCGCCTAGACTCACAGCCAGCTGTCCTCGGTTTCTGGTGTGGCCTTTTGAGGCAACTATAAGCACAGCATCTGTGGATTGCTTGCTGAATCTTAGCAGGTGGTCCCAGAGGAGTAGAGACTTAGACTAAGTTAGGCCTGCAGCTGAACCGTAGGTGACGTAGCTTTACCACTGGACACCTACGTCACAAATCCGCACTAATAAGACTGCGAGACTTAGGAGCTTTGCTTAGTGCACAGAAACAGACACCGAAGGACAGCCAAAATGGGAAGATAAAGAAGCAGAAATCATATGAGAGAACAGAACAGAGATCCTGGAATAATGGAGTCAAGCAATCTAACAGATGCAGAGTTCAAAACACTGGTTATGAAGATGCTCAATGAACTTTTGAGAAATGTAGAAAACTCCAACAAAGAGATTAAAAAAAAACATAAAAATGGAAATAGAAATTATAAAAGGGTATCAGTCTGAAATGGAGAACACATTATCTGAGATGAGAAGTATATTAAATGGAATAAACAAAGGAATAAACAAAGTGAATAAAGAAGATCACATGCCCTATCTAAAGAACAGGAATCAGGACACTCAAACAGAATGGCAAGAAAAAAGAGGCCAAGACTATAAAGATGATTTAAGGAGGATATGGGATACTATTAAGGCTCCAAATATTCATCTGATCGGCATAAGAAAATCAAAATAATGAACAGCTACTTGAAGAAATAATGATGGAAAATTTCCCTAACCTGGTGAAGGAAATGGACATAAAACCCCAGGAAGCCCAGAGGATTCCAAAAATCAGGGATCCAAAGAGGCCCACACCAAGACACATCATAATTAAAATGCCAAAGGTTAAATACAAAGAAAAAAATTTTAAAACCAGCAGGAGAAAAAACAAACAATTACATATAAGGGAACACCCATAACTGGCAGCTGATTTCTCAAGTGAGACTATGCAGGACAGAAGGACTTGGCAAAAAAAATAGTGAAAAGAATGAAGACCCAGCATATACAACCAATAACAATTTATCCAGTAAAGCTATCATTTGGAGTTGAAGGACAGATAAAGAGCTTCTCAGACAAAAATAAGCTAAAGGAATTTATCACCACCAAGCCAGAATTACAGGAAATGTTGGAGGGACTTCTTTAAGAAGAAAAAAAAAAACAAACATGTATCAAAAACAGGAATAAAGAATGGTAACAACTACACTCCTATCAATAAGTACCTTAAGTGGAAAAGAATTAAGTGCTCCAACCAAGGGATGGAGTGGCTAAAAGGATAAGAAAACAAGACCCCTACATATGAAAAGGAAGGGAATGGAAAAAGATATTGCTGTGATGAACCTAAAAGGTATTCAAGTCAGACAAAGAAAGATAAACACTATATGATTTCACTTATATGTGGAATTTAAGGAATAAAAAGAACAAACTAATCTAAAAGACTTACAAATATAATGGACAATTTGGTGATGGACAGAGGGGAGGGCAGTTTGGGGGGCTGGGAGAATGGGGTTAAAGAAGTACAAATTAATAGCTGATGGATGGTCACGGGGATGGGAAGCATGGCATAAGGAATGCAATTAGCATTAATACATTGGCTAGGTGGAGGGTCAGGAGAGGGAGGGAGCAATTGAGGGGATCATTTTACTAACTACATAGACGTCCAACCAATGTACTGTATACTTGAAACTTATTAAAATTAAAAAAATATATATATAAAAGTAAATTTTAAAAAGGAGGAGAGGAGAGAAGATTTAAATAACTGATCTTTAAGTGCATTTCTGGAGATGTCTGTACCACCTCAGCCCCAATCTCATCCCAGATTCTCCTGAAGCTTCCCTCATATTTCTTCAGTAACTTGCAGCTATAACTTTATAACTTTATAACCATTTGATTTGCAGCTCTATAATTCTCAAGTATCGCTTACCACTAGATACAATGTATCACAGGAGCTTTCCCATAGTCATTTCTAGAAAAAATGTTTGCATGGTTGAGTGAAGAAATGAATGCATAAATATAAAGAGAAGGAGACAATATCATGCAAAATAATCAGTTCTTTACTTAAACTTAAACTTAGCACATGGCTCTCTGCATGGCTGAGGTTAAGCGGTGAGGCAAAGGCCTGTGGGTATAGGCAGGGAGAAAGCATTGAGCAAGGATGTCAACAAGGCATATGCCTGTGCCAAGACAAGTGATGGAGAACAGTCCTCTATTTGCAGCTGCTCATACTCCAATAACAGGACACTCTGAAGAAACAACTGTGAAACCTCTCATCTTCATTTCCTGCTAGAGCGAGCAGCAATTACATGTGGACCTGAAAACTTTATCATATTTGAATAAAAAAAAGATGCCTTATTGCCTAAAACTTCAGTATTTCTAACCAGTTGTCAAAATCGGAAGCTACTACATATGGGGCAATTCTTACAAATTTTTGAAAATAGACACTTTGGACATGGTGAGTGACCAGCCAGTGGCACACCAGTGGTGCCAGCAGTGTTTCATAGAATCAGCCCTGGTGCTGCTGACCTGGGACTTGGTAAAGCATGATGCTTGCCACCTTGTCATGTTCATTTCAGCAAGTTAAGAAAAGCCCATTAGAGAAAGTTGAAATGCTTTCCCCAGGATCTTTTAGCAAGTCAGTGTAAAGGTACAGCACATGAGTCAAGAGCCCCCTGGGTATCTAGCTTGTCTCCTAACCATGAACAGTGGCCTTAAGAATATAGTACAACACAGAAGACAAGTATGACAACATTACCAGTATTTCTCTCTCCCTTCCCAATTTCTCTTGGACTCATACATATAGTGTATATTTATGGGAAGAATTTATATATTGCTTACCTGACTAAGAGCAGAATTCATTCTTTATAAAACATGATATCTTATAATCAAGCACATACTCTACACTCTTTATTCTCTAATTTGACAGCTCTCTTGAAATGAAAAGCTCTCAAAAACTAGCTCTCTCTGTGTGTGTGTGTCATAACCAAGAGAATATTTTAGTATTTAAAGCAATGCGGGCCTAAATTTGATAAGCACATCTGAAAAAGAAAATGAAGGTTTCAGAAAACCTGACAGGATCAAACATTAAGCCCTTTCCCTTCAAGTTATGACTCACAGAAACAGGTTTTTGAAATTTTATATCAAATTACAAAAATTATGATATAGTCCAGCTGCTGTATTACCTGTTTATAATGCAATTATTTTTCAAAGTAGGGTTGGCATGAACAAAGAAACCACAGAAACAATGTCCGTGGACTAACGCAGTCAGACCATTCACTGCTTTGCTTTCTCCTTTCCCTCCTCTCTTCTCCTTTTGGGAGCTAAGAGGCAATTAGTGCTGTCTCTATGCACTCTGGTTAACCGTGGAAGAACTCAATTCAGAAAGTCCACCTGTTGCTCACTTATACCAATTACAGGGCTCTGTGCTTAAATCCGCTCTAAGCTATCTTTCCAAAATGAGTCTTTCTGACGAAAATTCTCAGATGGGAAAAAGCACTAAAAATTCATTAGTAGTAGTCCTAGAATCCAGTAAGGATGCTGCAGTGCCACTGTGCTTTAGGAAAGCTCATCTGGGACTTGATATGCTCAGAATTTGCACCATCTCACAGATTTTCTAAATTGATTCTCACAAATGATAGACCCTGGCGGGCAAGTTTGGGGAAGGTAAAAGTCAAAGAGCGAAAAACCAAAAATGGGCCGAGTGTTAAATTCTCAATACATATTGCCTTGATCTTCCACTTCAGAAGACATTTGTATATCAAGGATGGCTCTTCAAACAAACAAGGATATGGAATCAGCCTCCAAGCTGTCACTGGTGACATGACATTTAATGGCAGCAGAGGGAAAAAACAGCTCTTGGGTCCTCTTTTGTGTGACCTGTTTTTAAATGTGAGAATAAACAATGTCAAATGTTCAAATGGTTAGTTTCTCTTGGCTCATGCTGACTTTAATATCTCTATCCTACCACACCCCACACCAAAAATTAAAAAAAGAAAGAAATTGGCAAAGTACTAAATTGATCTGTCATGATGACAGAGTGCAACAATGTCTTAATTATAACACATTGCATTTGCTAGAACAAAAAAATGGTTCCATTATAATATTTGCTTTGACATATCTGTCACTGCCCAATATCTTTGCAGTCTTGTAACAAAAATTTGAGGAAATTATCCCCCACGAAACTAAAAATGAGTGAGGTGTCCCCTTACACAGTCAATTCTGAAGCCCCTCCACCTGAGATAGAGTGCACGGCCTAGCAGAGTGATGGGACTCCTGGAAATAAGTTTTGTTCTGCATTTACTGTGTTAGGCATGTGCTTGTAGTCTCTCAGGTCACCTCACTGGCATCTCTGTTTTAGCCACCTTTGCTAGCGCTTTCCCATCTCGCTGACCTTTAAATGTTAGATGGCCCCAGGGCCCTGTCTTTGAACTTCTTCCCTCCTCTACACTTACTCCCTTGGTGAGCTCATCTGTTTCATGTCTTTAAACTCCATCTACATTCAGACAAAGCCCCAATGTGTGTGTGTGTGTGTGTGTGTGTGTGTGTGTGAGGAGTAATGTATCTTCTGAAACCCGATATGTGTAGCCAGCTGCCTCCTCAATAACTCCACCTGAATATTTGATAGGCATCTCAAATTTAACATGTCCAAAAACAAAACTCAGACTTTCCCCCTAAAACCTGCTCCTCCTCAGTTTTCCCCATCTAAATTCATAACTAACCCATCCTTCTTGTTGTTACGGCAAAATCCTTAGAGTCATCCTGATTTCTCTCACACCCACATCTCATCTGTAAGAAAATCCTATTGGCAATATCTTCAGAATACATCTAGAACCCCATCATTTCTCCTCCCCTCCACTCTTATTTCCATGGTCCAGCCACTATCATCTCTGCACTAGACTGCTGCAATAGCCTCCTCACGGGGTCTGCTTCTGCCCTGGCTTCTTTAAGTCTATTTTCAACACAGCAGGCAGAGTGATCAGTTAACACATATCAGATAATATCATTTCTCTATATGAACACTTCTACTGGCTCCCAACTTCTTCAAGTCTTTGCTCTGGACTACAAGGTGCTCCATGATCTGGTCCTCCATGTGATCTATGGTCTTCTATGATGCTCTGCCTCCCTTACTCAGCTCCAGTCACTTGGCATTTCAGAGACCTGGCTACACATAGGTCCATCTCAGTGTCTTTGTACTTAATGTTTCCCCTCTGTCTGAAATGTTCTTTCCTCCAGATATCTGTATGCATCATTCTCTCAACTCCTTCAAGTCTTCATTCAAAGGGTGCCTTCCCAATGAGCCCTTCCCTTGACACCCAATTCCAAATGACACCCTCTCCCATACACCACAGGCACACTCCCTGCCCCCCTATGTTCTTCTGTTTGACTCCATGGCACTTACTACCAACATATAGTAAATGTTATTTCTTGTTTAACTCTGTCTCCCCCGCACTTAAATGTATATTCTATGAGGTCAGAGATTTATTTCTGTTATCTTCTCTGCTTTACCCCTAGGACACAGAACACAGTGGGTGTTCAATAAATATTTTTTGAATAAATAAATT
>NW_024340698.1:2793193-2824789 GCF_902729225.1 Pteropus medius | reverse complement strand
ATTCAGAATATATATATGCATATAATGTGTGTGTGTGTGTATAAACAGAGAGACAGAGACAGAGACAGAGAGAAAGAGAGTTAAGAGACAGACAGAGAGAGAATGTATACCAGTTAGCAATGAAGCGATGGAGACAGGAATGGGGATGGGATAGCTAAGCAGAAATGCTCCCAGCCCCTGGGGCACAACCAAGGCCAAGGTCAACTTTTAGGCCTAATGCTTTATAAAAATCACTTGCAAAGTTATGATGAAGTATTGACAATTCAATAAGCCATACAAAAAATGCAGATTCATCCAACCCAAGGTGGAAAACTTTTCATTTTATTACATAAAATGGCTATAAGTAGTTATAGATATAAACAGAATAACCAAGTCTGATTAGTTTTTATCCAATAGTTCACCATCAATAGAAAAACATACTAGACTCAAAAGAAGGAAAATGATAGATGCTACAGGAGAAAAATGTGGTTTACTAACAAATTAATAATCATGTTTGCCCTTTCTACTGTAAAGCCTTGCCTTTTTTACAACTCATTTCTGTCATTTGAGAAGCAAGCTATCTTTGTAAGAATTTTTTTAAGTCAGACACTTCATTTTAACCTGCATTTTTTTTTACCTTTCGATATTTTTCTTCTCAGACGTATTTTACTGTGACAAGATTTCTCAGATGAAAGCAGAATTCAAGGTAGATTATTATACACAAGTCTAATTAAATATCTGAGAAAATATGCCTTTTGATCCAGCAAGAATTCAAAATTTTACTTATTCATTTCCTTTCTAGTATACTTAAAAGTGAAATGTGGCAGGTTTAAGAAGGCTGAACAAAGAATAACTAGCTGGTCCAAACAAAAGCTCAGCTTTTGGGTAGCAGAGTGAGATAAAGTCAAGAACACCGGCCAGGACTCAGAGTTTTGGTTTCCACACTTGTAAGACAATAACTATTTTCCTGCCTATCTCAAAAGGTTGCTGTGAGACTCAAATATGAAAATGAAGGGGTGTGGGCTCTGACCATTGTAAAGTGCTATTCATGTATAAGCCAAAGTACTGGGAGAACTAGGAGGAACTTGCTTTTACTAGATTACCAAGATGGGAGAGCAAATGGAATTGTTAAAATGTAGAAACTTTTGGCTCCCAAATAAAATAAAACACTTTAAAAAGCAAAATAACGTTGTTGTGTTGAATCACTCAGAAATTCCTTTTATGTTTCGTCTGCTATGATTTATTATCCTTAGAGGCAATATGATGCTTATCTTCTAAAAATGTCACAGCTTTGAGGATAATAATTTAAGAGTTTCAGACATGCCAATGAGTTTCTCTTAGAACATCCTTTTTGAAAAATGATCAAGAATAAGTCCTTTACCCTCAATTTGTGTCACAACAATCGATAACCAGAGTGGCTGGCTAACTTATAATTGGCTACATCTTACCAACATGGCTCTTGATTCTAAAATGCAGGGGGACAGCAACTATTTTTACATATTTACAGAGATACTTTTAAAGATATACATACTGAAAGCTACTTACTTACATAGCACTAATTCTTCTAAGTCAAAAACCTTATTATCTAATGGGTAGAATGGTGTCCTCTCTGCTCCCTTTTATCCATGTAGTCACATTATGCTGTACAATTGTATCTCATTTTCCCCAGGTTCCTTTGCTTATTTGCAGATTCTTACACAGAAAGGATGCTAAGTGATTATCATGACATCTTTCAGTTTAAATTCATAAATAGATTAAGTACAACTTACATTTCTGTAGCTGAAATATGAGAGTGGTTACTTCACAAGTCATCCACTGGTGCAACCTAAATTTCAAAACCATAAAATGAAAAAAGTTAAATCCTCATGCTGTCAATTACAAGACTGAACTCCAGTAAACCTGTATAAGTAGGTCAGCCAGTTGTACCTCAACCTTCCAGTTCTATAGCCTTCCCTGATACTTTCTTTTGTTCCCTCTACTCAAAGGCAGACAAAATGGTAATAGGTACAAATATTAGCCTTCATCATACTATGATATACAGTTGACAGGAATCAAAGAGTTAGGAAAGAAGAGTACCATTTACTTTATCATGTACCTACGATGTGATCAGCAATTTATAGACATTATCTCATTTAATCATTCATTCATTCATTTATTCCTATAATAACCTATAAATGTAAGACGATCCAAAATAAATACAGCAAAAAATATTCCTACCTTCATGTAGATTACAATCGAGTTTTTAAAAGACACATTTAAAAATAATCACACGACTTCTGCTTCCAGGTAGAACATAATAAACCACAGCAAATAAACATTTCTGCTGTAATAAGTAATTAAATATGGATATATTACAAAAGTCATATTTTAAATGTCCAAGAAAGCTTCAGCAACAGTTAGGACTAGATGAATTACAACTGTAGAGAGTATACAACCATTCCAAGTCCTGCACCACAACAAAGAATACGGGGATTCTTTGAGACAGAAGAAAAAGATCCCAGACAGAAATGTGTAAATGCAGGAAGGAATGAAAAACATGAGAATGAACTTATATGTAGGTAAATATAAATAAATATTGACTTCACAAAGTAATAATCATACTGCCTTGTAGAATTCACATTAAATGACAATAACAACAACAAAATGACAACAATATAAACCCAAAGCAAGCAGAAGGAAGGAAATAATAAATATCAGAGCAGAAACCAATTAAATTAATAGCAAAACAATAGAGAAAATTAATGAAACCAAAAGCTGGTTCTTTGGAAAAGTCAATAAAATTGATAAACCTCTAGCATCACTGACAGGAAAAAAAAAAGAGAGAGAGAGAACAGATCACCAATATCAGGAATGAAATAGAGGCTATTACTACAGATCCTCGCAATCATCAAATATAATAAGAGAATACTACAAATAACTTTATGCTCACAAATTCAGCAACTTAAAAGTAATGACAAATTCCTTGAGAACAACAAATCAGCAAAGTTCAAATAAGATGAAGTAGATAATCCAAATAAGCTTATTACCATAAAAGAAATTAAATTCATAATTTAAAAAGCTCCAGAAAAAGAATTCTCCAGGCCCAGACTGTTTCGCTGGAAAATTCTACCAAACATACAAAGAATTAACATCAATTTCACATAAATTATTTCAGAAAATACAAGATAAGAGAGCATTACCCAACTCATTTTAGGCCAATTCCCATATACCCAAAACAGAGAAAGATAGTGTAAAAAAGAAAACTAAAAACCAATTCTTGTTGATGAAATTACATGCAAAAATCCCCAGTGAAATCTAACAATGTATAAAATATCTATACCATGACCGAGTGGGATTTTTCTACGTATGCAAGGCTGGTTCAATATTCAATTATCAGTCAGTGTAATCCACGTTATCAAGAAGCTAAAGAAAGAAAATCTTATGATCATATCAATTGACAAAGAAAAAGTATAACAAAATCTAGTATCCGTTCATGATTTTTAAAATCTCAGTTAAGAAAGAGGGATATTACGTCAACTCAATAAAGATATCTACAAAAAGCCTACATCTAACATCATACTTACTGTAGAAAGACTGAATGCTTTCTCCCACAAAGATTATGATCAAGGCAGGATTTTTATCTCACCACCGTAATTCAACATAGTACTGGAAGTTCCAGCAACTATCATAGGCAAAAAGTATATATAAAGGCATACCAATTGGAAATGAAGAAATAAATTAAACCTATCTGCAGATACATGAAATTGCAGATTTCCTCATAGAAAACCTCAAGCAGTCTACAAAAAGGAAACAAAAAACTCCTAGAAGAAATTATTTCATTTAGGTCAGAACATACAAAATCAATGCACAAAAATCAATTGCATTCCTATTTACTAATAATGTATATGCAAAATCAGAAATTAAAAACACAATAGCATTTCCAATTACTCCAAAGAAAATAAAGTACTTAGATACACACCTACCAAAACATGAATAAGATCTGTATGCTGAAAATTACAAAATGCTGATGAAAGAAATAAAAAACCTAAATAAACGGAAAGACATTCATGTCTATACCACGTCCATGGATTGGAAAACTCAACATAATGAAGATGTTAATTCCAACAAATTTACATGTAAGTTTAACACAATGCCTATCAAAACCAAGATTTTTTTGTAGCTATAGATAAGATTATTTTAAAATTTATATGAAGTTATGGGCCCTAGAATAATTAAAACAATCTTATCACAGAATATTAAAGTGGGAGGAATCGCTCTACCTGATAAAAAGGCTTACTATATAGCTATAGTAATAAAGACAGTGGGTGTGGCAGGGGGATAAACACATACAGCAACAGAACAGAATAAAGAACCAAGAAATATACCCAAACCAATAAACTCCACTGATTTGTGAAGAAAATGCATAAGCAATTCAATAGAGGAAGGATAGTTTTTACTTTATTTATTTATTTATTAGCATCAAGTATACAGTACATTGGTTAGACATTTATATAGTTTATAAAATAATCCCCCTAATTGCTCTTTCTCTCCTCTGGCTCTCCACCTAGCCATTACATTAATGTTAACTGCATTCGCTATGCCGTGCTCCCCATCCCCATGACCGTCTATCAACTACTAATATGTACTTCTTTAACCCTTCACCCTATTCTCCTAGCCACCCAACCTCCTTCCCCTCTATCCATCACTAGATTGTCCTCTATATTTGTGAGTGTTTTTTGATTAGTTTGTTCTTTTTGTTCCTGAAATTCTGCGTGTAAGTGAAATCATATGGTATTTATCTTTCTCTGTCTGACTTATTTCTTTCAGCATAATAACCTCTAGGTCCATCCATGCCATTGCAAATGGTACAATTTCATTTTTTAATGGCTGAGTAATTTTCCATTGTATATATGAACCATAACTTCTTTATCCAATTGTCTATCGATGGGCATTTAGGTTGCTTCCATATCTTGGCTTTTGTAAATTGTGCTGCCATGAACATAGGGGTGCATAGATCTTTATGAATTGTTGTTTTGCTTTTCTTTGGATAAATACGCAGAAGTGCAATTGCTGGGTCAAAAGGTATATCCATTTTTAATTTTTTGAGAAACTCCCATACTGTCTTCCATAGCAGCTGTACCAATTTGCAATCCCACCAACAATGAATGAGGGTTCCCTTTTCTCCGCATCCTCAACAACACTTGTTGTTTTTGATTTATTGATGATAGCCATTCTGACAGGTGTCAGGTGATATCTCATTGTAGTTTTAATTTGCATTTCTCTAATGATTAGTGACCTTGAATATCTTTTCATATGTCTATTAGCCATCTGTATTTCCTCTTTGGAGAAATATTTGTTCAGGCCTTCTGCCCATTATTTAATTGGATTGTTTTTTGTTGTTGTTGTTGAGTTGTATGAGTTCTTTATATATTTTGGATATTAATCTCTTATTGGATGTATCATTAGCGAATATCTTCTCCCAATCAGTCAGTTGTCTTTTTGTTCTGCTGATGGCTTCCTTTGCTGTACAAAAACTTTTTAATTTGATGTAGTCCCATTTGCTTATTTTTTCTTTTGTTTTTCTTGCCTGAGGAGATATATCCGAAAAGAAATTACTATTAATAATGTCAGAGAGTTTACTGTCTATGGTTTCTTCTAGAAGGTTTATGGTTTCAGGTCTCACATTTGAGTCTTTAATCTATTTTGAGTCTATTCTTGTATACAGTGTAAGAAGATGGTCCAGCTTCTTTTTTTTTGCATGTATCTGTTCCATTTCCCCAGCACCATTTATTGAAGAGACTGTCTTTACCCCATTGTACATTCTTACCACCTTTGTCATATATTACTTGAGCATATAGGCGTGGGTTTATTTCTAGGATCTCTATTCTGTTTCATTGATCAATGTATCTGTTTTTATGCCAGGATCATGCTGTTTTGATTACTGTAGTCTTGTAGTATATTTTGGTATCACACAGTGCGATACCTCCAATTTCGTTCTTCTTTCTCCAGATTTCCGTGGCTATTCAGGGTCTTTTATGGTTCCATATAAATTTTAGGATTATTTGTTCTAGCTCTCTGAAAAATGCCATTGGTATTTTGATAAGAATTGCATTGAATTTATAGATTGCTTTGGGTAGTATGGCCATTTTAATGATGTTGATTCTTCCTACCCATGAACACGGTATATGCTTCCATTTATTTGTATCTTCTTCAATTTATTTTTTCAATGACTTATAATTTTCTGAGAACAGGTCTTTTACCTCCTTGGTTATTTTGATTCCCAGGTATTTTATAGTTTTCGATGCAATTGTAAATGGGATTGTTTTCTTAATTTCTCTTTCTGAATGTTGATCATTGGTGTATAAAAATGCCACTGACTCTTGAATATTTATTTTGTAACCTGCTACTTTACTGAATTCATTGATCAGTTCTAACAGTTTTTTTGGTGGAATCGTTAGGGTCCTCTATAAATAGTATCATGTCATGGGAAAATAGTGAGAGTTTTACTTCTTCCTTTCCAATTTGGATACCTTTTATTTATCTTTCTTATCTTATTAGCTGTGGCTAAGACTTCCAATACAATGTTGAAGAGGAGTGGTCAAAGTAGGCATCCTTGTCTTGTTACTGATCTTAAGGAAAACACTTTTAGCCTTTCCCCACTGGGTATGATGTTAGCTGTCGGTTAGGATAGTCTTTTTAACAAATGGTAGTGGAAGAATCAGATATACACAGGCAAAAAAAAGGACAGGAGGAGGAGGAGGAGGTGGAAAGCAGAGGAAGAGGAGGGAGGAGGAGGAGGAGGAGGAGGAGGGAGGAGGAGGAGGAGGAGGAAGCAGCAGCAGCAGTTCAACCTAAACCTGATACCTATATAAGAATTAACTCAAAATGGAGCACAGATATAAATATAAAGCTTAAAACTATGAACCATTTTTAATGGGAAAAAGTTTCAGGATTATTAGTGAAGAGTTCTAAATGTGACATTAAAGGTGTGATCCATTAAACAATGATAAATTGAACTACATAAGAATTTTTTTTAAAAATTAAAAACTTTGCCCCTGTGAAAGACACAGTTAAGAGTTTGAAAAGAGAAGCTACTGTCTTGGAGAAAATATCTGCAAACCATATATCAGACAAAGGACTCATATCTACAATATATGAAAAACACTAAAAATCCAACAATTAAAAAAATCAAACAGTCTAATTGGAAAATAGGCAAAAGAAATGAACAGACACTTCACTGAAAAGAACATACAGATAGTTAATAAGTAAATTATAAGATGTTCAATACCATTAACCATTAAGGAGATACAAATTAAAACGCATTCCTATCATAATGTCTAAAATAAAAAATAGTGACAATACCAAGTACTTTCAATGAATGAGAGACTGTATCACTCACTCATCCATTGCTGGTGGGAATGGAAAGTGGCACAGCCATTTTGGAAAACAGTTTGACAGTTTATTTAAAAACTAAACATTCAACTACTATATGACCCAGAAATTACATTACTGGGCATTTATCCAAGAGGATTTAAAAAGTTACATCCACATAGAAACCTGTACATGAATGTTCATAACACATTACTGCACTAGAAACAACTAGAAACAATCAAAATATCCCCCCAGTAGGTGAATAGTTAAACTCTGGTATATCTACACCATGGAATACTACTCAGCAATAAAAAGGAATTAACTATTGAAACATGAGGCAACCTAGATAGATCTCAAAGGTGTTATGCTGAATGAAGAAAACCAATTTCAAAAGCTCACATAGTCTATGATTCCATTTATATAACATTCTCATTATAGAGACTGAAAACTGATTAGTAGAGCCCAGGGTTAAGGATAATTGGGAGGCTGGAAGGGGGTGTGATTATAAAATAGTAGCACAAGGGAGAGCTTTGTGGTAATAAAATCATTCTGTACATTGGTTGTAGTGGTGGTTACGTAAATCTACGCATGTGATAAAATCACTTAGTATCACATATACATTGGCGATGTCCATTACCTGGTTTTGATATTATACTATGTTTATGTAAGATGTAAACACTGGGAGTAACTGGGTTAATGGTATATGGGACCTCTCTGTACCGTTCTTGCAATTTCCTGTGACTCTATAATTATTTCAAGACAAAATTTTGAAAAATCAGATCCAAAAATTTTATTAATTTTAATAAAAATGTCAAACCACAGATCCAAGAATCTCAATGATCCCCAAGAATACCTTGGCTCATTGTAGTCAAATTGCTGAAAATTAATGATAATAATATTTACTGCCTCCTCATGAGGAAAAGAATATGTGTCAGAAGGCAATAGGATGACATTTTTAATGTGCTGAAAGAAAAAACTGTCAATCTGCAATTGTGTATGTAGCCAAATTACTCTTTTAAAATGAAGGTAAAATGGTATTGTCAAATAAACAAAGGCTGGGAAAATTCATCATAAGGAGACCTACACCATCAAAATTATTAAAGACAATTCTTCAGAATGATGAAAACTTATAACAGAATGAAACTTGGATCAACACAAAAAAAATGGAGAATATCATAATGGTAAATTTGTGGCTAAATATAAAATATTTCTCCTCATTGTAAAATTTCTTTGAAAGATTGCTTAAAGCAGAAATGATAATGTAATATAGGGTTTCTAACATGTAGAAATAAAAGGTATCACAATAACAGCACAAAGAATGGTAGGTAAATATTGGTGTACTGTTATGAGTTTTATGTTATATGTGAAGTGGCATAATATATTAATATGAACTATTATATGTTCATACATTTATTTTATATACATAATATATTTTTGCATACATACACATTCACACATGCATACATGTGTTCTGAGACAGGGTCCATATGATTTATTATATGTATACATGGCACAACAAACTTTATAAACTCCTATTATGAGGAGAAACATAAAAGATCCACCAGGTAACTCAAGGTATGTCAGCATTAGGAAGGGAGGTTTAAGGTGGGTGATCAAATGACTTTGTTCTTTCCATCTGTTTACCTTTAAACCATATGACAGCAATGCTCCCTGACAAGGATAAGATGAATTCCACTGATGAATTTTGCTGCCACTGCAACTGTAGCCATTTTTTCTCCTCCTATTTTAATCAGCCACAGTGGCAGAAGCCAGTGGAATCACTGGTGAAGTTTAATGGTGGCCACTGCCTAGTTTCTTCACTTAACTCAAAAGGCCATTGCAAATAGCCTAAAGACTCACTGAGGGAGATGGACACTATTTCCCAGAAGTAAATACAGCCTAGTTTGTACTTTGGAATAATTGGTCAACCTTTCTACTTGCATAATCTACTAGCAAAGGTTATGCAGTGCCTGAACATGATCATGGCTGAATCGCCAGGCCTCATCATCATCTGCCTTTTAGGATATCTACTCAGTGCTGAATGTACAGGTTTGTTTTCTTTTTAAAAGAAACATTGAGTATGCTTGTCTTTTAGATATAGAAATCTGGTGCTGTCTTCTTCACTAAATAATGAATACAGGATTTGACAGCAGTGTTTAAGATTCTAGTAGTCAGCATTTGGGTTGGCAAGTACTGGTTCTCTGGTAGCTGTGTTTTCTTCATTTTTAAACTAAATAGATTTACAATACTTATGGTGATTTTTTTGAATAGATATTGTTGGATTTATGATTTGATAATGTCATTCCTCTTAGAAAACATTCATCTTCTTGGTTAAAAAAGTTAGAAGTAGAAAAATGTTTTAACAAGGAAGCAGCAGAATATGGAGGAAAAATTAACTATCTTTTTGATTATTTTTACTCACCACTTTGAAATAAAAATTGAAAACATTAAAGTCACAAAAATGGTTTTGTCTATACAAGAAGTTTGATTTTAAGATAGATGATGTGTTTGGAATTTTTAGAGCTATAAAATAAGGCATGCTTCTAATTTTAAAAATCCATAACAATTATATACCTTCAATTTCAAGTTTTAGTTAAAACAATCTTTTTATTAGTAAGTTGTTATGTATCACTAATGTTTTTCATGTCATTAGGAAGAAATTATTTTGTCTCTGAGTCTAAACATCTAAACATCCAAACATCTGAGTCTAACATCTCCCAGATAATACATGGGGAAACTCAATACTCACTTGAGCTCTTAGGAGAGCAAAGCCACTCCAAGAATTGATGAAAAGAATAGAAACTTAGTTAATATATTGTATATCGCTTGGTTTTTTTTCACAGCTTCAAGTGACTTTATACATTCCCCAAAGGAAGGCATACAGGGAAGAAATTACTCCATTTAGATAAACAGCATGTTCTCACAGGAAGCATTTATCACACTTACTTGTCAGCCTACTATAATCAAATCTATTAGCTGACAGTGCCAGGATCAGGGGTGCCAAACCTAAGTGTCCCCAGAAAGCAGACTGGCCCCATAGTTCCCACTCCAGACATGATGTCAGACGGAAATGCAGAAATAATGATACAAGAATGCAAAGGTTAAATCAAACTAGCGAAGTGGGTAGAGTCCAGGAATAAAGAAATTTAGCTGGAAAACCTACAAAGTAGGCCATAAAACTAAGTCTTTATACATGTCTCATCAGTGTGAGATCTAGGACAGAGGATCCAAGCCCTTCCTTCAGGATAAGTGGTGAAATGATGGAGATTTTAAGAGGGCTACTGCCCCCTTGAAGACCTCAGAGGTTAGGAAAAGGACAGATATGAATAAAAAAAGAGGGACTGGGATTTCAGAGCTTGGGAAATAATGACTAAAAGAGGTAAACCTGAAAAGAGGTTAGATATATGACCCTTAGATAATACTGAGGAGAAAGGCGGTATGATTGTGGAGTCACTGGAGTCAAAGATAATAGCCCTTGAAGAGAGAGCCAGGGGATTTTCTTAAGGATGGACATTATTGATGCAACACTTTCTGCTGCTATTAAACTGTCATTGGCTTCAAAAAGCAGTTTTATGAATGATTTACTGAGCTCTTGCATTTTCATGGCTGCTATCCGTAGGTATCATTGCAGCAATTTGGATTTTGAAATCAAAGCTGTTCTGTGAAAGCAGTTCGGTTTTGTAAAGTATAGGGACCAAAGCTGTCTTTCATTCAGAAGGAATGAACAAAATGAATGAACGAATGAAAGACAACTTTGGTCCCTATACTTTACAAAACTTTACAATGCTGAGTGACTACTATGGTGTCAGGTAATCACTGTGGCAAGGTACTAGAGACATGGGGATAAACCAGATTCTTTTTTTCACCTAAAGCACCATGAAGTCAGGAGAGAGATTTCAATATAATGTGATAAAATGTATATCAGCTGCTAAAGGAGCATAGAGAAAGAAATACATGAAGTGGGGAAACATTTGACAGAGAGACAATATTTTGAGCTGGGTCTTAAAAAATGAGTAGATTCACTCTCTTTAAATGTCTAAACTAGGGCATTCTATATGGAGAGGATCATTCACGTGCAAAGATCCAGATCCACAAAGAATGTGAGGGCTTTCAGGAACTCAGTATGTTCTGAATATTGAATATGACAAGTGAGGTAGAATAGCTAGGCGGGGTCAGGTCACCAGATAATGAAGGCCCCAAACTAGGAGTTTGGACAACAGAAAACAATGTGGAGTCATCAGAGTTGTAAACATGAACACCACTGATAGCCGATTTTGGATGCTCGGTCTGGCAAAATTGTAATGAACTATTCAAAGAAGGGGTGGCAAGACTAGAGGAGACTGGTTTTGAGGGTATTACAATCACCCAGGAAGGCAGGAAGGCCTGAACCTGGACATTAGCTGTACAGACAGAGATGAGAGAAAGAAATTCAAGTGACATTAAGCATCCAGGTATGGAAGGGGAACAGGTTTAGAAGAAGTATATAGACTATGTCTTGGGCATTTGATGTGATTACCAGACACAGCCTAGTACCTAAGAGCATGGGCTATATGTCTAACTGCCAAAGTTGAAATCCTGGTTTTGACATTTAGCATGTTACCTGGGGCAGATTACTTAACTTCTCTACTCTTCTCATTTACAAAAATGAGATGACAGTACCTATCTCATCAGACTGCTGTGAGGATGGAATGAAATAATGGATGCAAAGCACTGAGCACAGTGTCCAGCACATCAGAAGCATTAAATAAACATCAGCTCTCCTTAGCCATATTGTGAATACAGTTAAGGAGCTAGAAAGATGATCTGGAATTCAGAAGATATATCTGACTAGAGATGGATATTTGAAATTCACTGTAGAATTACAATAGGTACAACTGTGTGTATAAGGATCCAGGAAGCGTGGATACTGTCGCACCTAGTACAGTGCCTGGCAGTAGCGAGTGTTCAGAAAATTGTGTTGAAAGTGTCAGGGCTGGCCTAGGGTGAAGGAAGCAAGGCAAGTAGGACATCAGTGTACTTGCACCCACTGAGAGAGAGTGCCTCCTTCAATCTTGTGCCCCAGATGCCTTATTTACCTCACACTAGTCCCTGCCCTGGCAAGGTATATGAAGTGAAAAGGGAAAGGCTAAGGCTAGAGCCTGGGAGAACTCTGAACATTTATGAGGCAGGCAGAAGAAGGAGAATTAACTGATCCAAGTAGCGGATGAACAACAGAGTTAGAGCAAAGAGGAGAACCAGAATAGAGTGATTTTATGGAAAGAGTGCCCTGAAAAAGGAGAAATAAACAATTAGAAATGTTTCAGAGCAATCACAAAATACATAAACTCAAAATTATCCTTTAGGAGGTCATGGCTGATCCTGAAAATCGTCATTTAAATTATATGAATGGGTGTAAAGGAGGAACAGAGCTTCAGGAAAGAGCACTGAAGGGATAAAGGGAATTGAGAAAATTTTGAAGCAGTGTAAATTTCACAGGTTCACTTACCTAAAACCATCTACATGAACAGAAACTAACCTGAACATCAAATTCACTGAGTCCCATCGATCTGAGATCTAGTTCTATTTTTCCAGGAAGGAGGGAGGGAGGGAAGAAGAAAGATAATCAACATACACCAACCTACATATATTATCTCACTGATCCTGTCAACAACACTGTAAGGTACCTATTCTTATTATGCCACCAGTATACTCATTTTACATTTGACCAAATTAAGCTTCAGAGATTATGTGACTTGCCCAAGATCTCACAACCAATAGGGGGTAGATATGTGATTCAAATCCAGGTGTGTCTGATCTGACTCCAAACCCCTGTTTTTCCACTCGACCACACTGTAAATTGATGCAGACACAGATGCTATTGCGGATATACCCAGGGCCAAGCAAATGAATTGCAGAGCAGAGACTGGGGCCTAGTGGAAGCTGGGAGGCATCGGTATGTGAAAGCAACCATCTTCCCCTTGAGAATCATCTCCCACAGTGCTCAGCTGCTTCAGAAGGGAAGAAAGAAGGAAGATGGCTGCACTGATCTAGAGCTTAGGATTGCAGGGTAATTGCAGCACTGAAGAAGGGGTGAAGGGAATTGAGAAAGCTGGCAGGTGAAGAGCTTAAGAGAAAAAGTCTTACCTAAATTCAGGAAAATAAGTGAAGCCAAAGGGGATTTGCAGAGCAAGAGAAAAGCAAGGTTGTCAAGGGACTAGAAGGCTCCATAAAGTGAAGAGCTACAATGAAAATAGGGAAATATAGTTTAATTTTTTTCTTTTCTTACTTTTTTTTTTGGAGTTAATGAGAAAGCAGCCCCAAAATGCCCTGGAAAGTTCATCTCAGTCCTAGAAGCATTTGGTCCTGTTGAGATGGTATCAGATAGTCTTTTGAAGAAACAACTCCAGACAACTTCTGGAGTTCCTGTTATTAATTAGAGATTTTGATATAAATAATATATCTGTATCTATATTTATATCTATATCTCTATCTATATAGAGAGGGAGAAACAGAAAGACAAAGAGAGATTGAGACTTGTGAGTAGAGAGAGAGGAAGGGAAGGGGAGAATTAGGTTAGAGACCTCAATTCTCCAGGGCTCGGGAGTGTCCCTACAGGCTAGGCGGTCATAGCTAAAATAAACCACATCCTGACTTACATCACTGGAATTCCTATAACACATGCCAACTGAAGGTGTTGTGAGTCTAAAGATTAAAAAAAAAATGAATGCAGTGGTTTTCTTTTACATCTACCGAGAGACCCTGGGGTTGAATTTGCAGCTAGACCACAATTAGGCTTCTGTTCTTCCCAGAGAAATTTGTTGCAAAGTCATTTGAGCAACTGCATCCTGGAAACACAGCCCAGCCAGGGTGACGGATCGCCTTGCAAAGGATCTGCAATTAGCTATTTTCAAATGATGACAAAGTGTGAAGTTAACTGCTTATTTTTAAGAACTTTCTTTTTCATCCAAAGTAAATTCAAATACAATTGAAAAATCTGACCTTTTATTACTGGAGCTCTCTTGACTAAAAGCAAAATTGAATTTTAATTCCTAAATCTCCGTGTATATACAGTACCATGAGAACATCATAAATTTTGGCTCCATGCCCCAAAGATAAATTGGCTTTGGGATTACTTGGATTAAAAACAAAGCCTTCTTTAAGAGATGCACTTAATTTTCATGATGTTTTCTTATTCCTAAAGCTAAAGACTAGTTCTTTTAAATTTCAGTTTTTCTCGATCATGAAAATGCTACCAAAATTCTGAATCGGCCAAAGAGGTATAATTCAGGTAAATTGGAAGAGTTTGTTCGAGGGAACCTTGAGAGAGAATGTCTAGAAGAAAAGTGTAATTTTGAAGAAGCACGAGAAGTTTTTGAAAACACTGAAAAAACTGTGAGTATTTCCACATACCATCTTTCAGATGCAGAGCAAAGAATAGTAAACCTAAAAAAAGAAACTTCTCTTTGTAATTTTAAAATGTCTATACATATATGTGTATTATATATGCTATAAAAGAGAAGAAATCAAATCCAAAACATTTTAAATGTCACCATTAACTTCTCTTTCTTTTTATAGACTGAATTTTGGAAGCAATATGTTGGTAAGCAATTCATTTTATCCTCTAGCTGGTATATGAAACATTTGAGAATTGTTTTTTCCCCTTCTGTGTAAATAGATAATATATTAAACTCTGTCAAAATGGCTCAGAAAATAAATTTCACTCCTTTACCCAAAGTTGAATGGTGATATACTACAGGTTTATGCCAGCATGGGAGATATCAATTGGCAGGTAAGCTTACTCTTCCACGGGGCTTCGAAAAGAACATCGTTCCACCCCAGGAAGCTGGAAGGATGAAACAGAGATGATTGTATCTAGGGACTGAATGAGAGTTGCGGTAGAGAATCAGAAAATGCTGATTGACTTAAATGTTTTTTGCTTATAAGTCCTCCTTATGATGGCCTGCAAGGCCCTCCACAACTGCCCTGCCCCTCCCTTCCGACTGCCCCTCCCATCTTGTCTCCTCACATACTGGACCTCAGCCTGCTGGTGTCCAGATGTTCCTTGCACACAGGAAAGATCAATAGAAAAGAAAAGAAAGAAAATAGAAAAGCAAAGAAAACTCTGATTTCAGAGTCCTTGATATGGCTGTTCCTTTCATGTAGAATGCTCTTCTGCTAGGTTTCCCTAGGCGCACTCCCTCACCTCCTTCGGGTCTTCACCCAAATGTAACCATCTCACGGAAGCCTACCTGATCATCTTTTAATACTTCAATCTGCCCCCTGATAGCCCCTTCACTCTAGACACCTGCTCTACTATTTTTCATAGAACTTTTCACCATCTGAGATATTATGTGATGTTCTTACTTATACTATATATTTTTCCACCTCACTAGACATCAAGCTTCACATTGGCAGGGGTATTCAATTGTTTTGTTTATTGATGTAGTCCTAGTACCTAAACAATGTCTGATACAGAAGCACTGAGTAAATATTTATTGAATGAATTGATCAAAAAGAGGAAACATCAAAATGTTAATGACAACTACATTTTAAAACTAATTTAAGATCCAGCAGCAGGATTTTGAGGCAATGTAAGTTTCACAGGACTTATCTGGACAGCAAATTCACTGAGTTCCATCAATCTGTAATCAAGTCCTATTTTCCAGTTTCTATTCTGGAGACACTGTTAGACAGGTATGTTGGACATAGTCTCATAAGTCATAATTTTTCCACTTTTGTTTTTAAATAATAAGGGAAGAAGAGGTCCGCTCCATTGTATTTGCTTTAGCTACATTTCCTTGTTCTTCTTATGAGTGCTACCATGCCAATTCTCCACTGAGGTATTCCCCTACGGTTAGTCTGAACACATCTTCTCATTCTCTATTTCTACTATATTTAAAACTTTGAATCTTTTGATATTTTTTAAAGGACATCAATTTCTACTTTTTCTCCCCAAAATATTCCTAGGTGTATTTAAACTCTCATGATCCCTTCATTGCCCATCCCCAACCTGACCTCCCACCCCGTAGCAGGTGTGGGTCAGTGTCTGTTAAGCTCCATATTTTGAAGTGGGGCCCCTGCCTTCTGGGTCACAGGCCGTAGTTACTGTGTCTTGGGTAAAGATACCTGGGAAACGTAAAAGATATAATTCTGTTACTACTGCTTTGTCTACCAAGAAAATAAAACATGAATGAGGACAAAAAAGGAAAAGAAAATAATTCCATGCCCCTTTTCACTTGCAGCAGAGATTCCTAACCACCCCCAAATAGTCTATACTATTTCTCACTGTACGGGCTTCTACGCAGAGCAGGGACACAGGGCCCTCATTCCTGCCTCATTCTGTACCATCAGCTCAACATAAAAACCTTGGGTGAAGAAGAAGCAGTATCATCCAATCACATTAACTAGCATCTGTCAAGCACTTTACAGTTCATCAAGCGTCTGTTACATTTAATCCTCACACCAACCCTGTGAACAAAGCAGTATTCCCTTCATTTCACAGAGGAGGAAACTGAGGCCTAGGAGGGTTAAAAGACTTGTCAAAAGTCACCCAGCTAGGAAGTCATAGAGCCCAAAAAAGAATCTAAGTTCTCTAATGCCCAACCCCTTGCTTTCACTATTACCTCTCCCGGCCTTCAAATCTAAATGTAGTTATTCACTGAACACCAACCTAGTAGCCTTACACAAAAATTTCTCACTTGACAAGATCTAGTCCCTTGTTGTCTTTGACCCCTACTGTCTGTGGCTTTACTTCAGCCCAAAGTACACACAGACAAGCACCCAAAGGAGGGCTAAAATGACACTCATTTTAAAGATGTGTCTCAGCAAATGAGTTGCTGTGTAGCTGGCTGCAAGCCCAGACCCTTTCAGTGAAACATCCTAAATAATTCAGATTCGTTGGTCTATAATATAAAGTGCAAATGCAGCTCATTTTTTAGACCAGTTCCGAACATCAATAATAATAAACCAGAGATAACATAATTTGTTTTCATAGAATTGGAACACATTGAAGTATCTGTGCAAAAGCACATTGGATCAAGGGGCAGAGGGAACAAGGTTTAATTTTTATAGCAAGCAGATTTTCCAGAGAGGGACTATTTCTGAGAAAGGAATGTTAGTCCTTAGTCAATGGGACCTGGATACATGCTACTGACAGAGAACATGACAGACATGCTATAGCTCGCCTTGGAGCAGGCAGGGATCTACACTCTATATATCTGGGAGTTTTGCTCTAAAGCATGACTGAGAATTCGAAATTATTTGCCTTCCTTCTCTTATTTTTTTTAGTCTTATGACAACTTCATTCTTTACTATTTTGTTTCTCATATATTGTCTTGCTGATCTGACTCCTATTTTTTTCTTCAGGGCTATTTCGCTTGGCTCAAAATGTATATCAGTCTCTCTTCTGGTTCTATTCATCCCTTTCTCCTAAAGCTTCCTTAAAAGTATGGATGGAGGCAGAGCTCTAAGAAATCGAACTTAAATGTTTGCTTCTCATTCTGACATTTCCCCTTTTGCCTATTTCTTTACCAGTGTCTTCAAAGGCTCTCAAGAACTCTATAAATATAGAAACTTCAGGAAATGTAGAAAGGACGCATAGTCAATCTATACATAAATACAGGACATTTTCAGAATCTTCTCTTTCTTAATTCTTTGTACTGAAAGTTGTTTCTCACTTTACCTAGACCATTTGAGATCTCACTAAGACAGAATATCTTTAAGCAGTAACAGATGCTTCTGGCATCTTCTCTAATTGTTTTGAACATTACTACAAATTATACTTAAAAGTTAAATGATAACACAAAGAAGCAGATGTATTCGCTCTACACCTTGGCCACAGGTTCTTTGAGTGGAAGTACCACATGTTATCTGGCTCAGCGTGCACTGCAAGACCTGTGATAGAGCAGTACTTATATGACACACAGATAATAATCATTGACGTGATGTGATTTGTGTTCCTCCAAGCAATACCCTAGGAAATTAGTGCTAGCCTAAGAATCTTAGTTTAGGTTGCTTTTAGAAATGCAGGAAGACAGGGACATCCTATAAGCAGCTGACTTCGAAGTCAGCAGTTCTGCTCTGACCCTAAAATAAGGCTCCCCTCCCCGTGAGTCTGTGTAGGGAGGACTGAGCATTCTAAGCACTTTACCTGCTAATTCAATGTCTTAACCTATCTCAAAGATGGAGATCAGTGTGAATCCAGTCCGTGCTTAAATGGTGGCCTGTGCAAGGATGACATTAATTCCTATGAATGTTGGTGTCAAGTTGGATTTGAAGGAAAGAACTGTGAATTAGGTAAGTAACTGTTTTTGGATTACTCACGGTTCAGAGTTTTCCTTCAAAACCAAATGAAACTAGAAAACGTAATATTTATGTATCATAATTTTCTCTTAATGACATATACATTTTTGTTGCAGTAAAAAACACTTAACGTGAGAGTACACAATACAGTGTGCTCTCACGTTAACAAATTTGGAAGTACACAATACAGTGTTGCTAACTCGAGGCACTGTGTTGTACAGCAGATCTCCAGAACTTACGCATCTTGCGTAACTGAAACTATAGCTGTTGAATAGCAACTTCCCATTTTTGCTTCCCCCAGCCAATGATATTCTCTGCTTCTATGTGTTTGACTATTTTAGCTACCTCCTGTAAGTGGAAGCATGTAATATTTGTCCTTCTGTGACTGGCTCATTCCATTTAGCATAATGTACTCCAGGTTCATCCATGTTGTTGCATATTACAGAATTTCCTTCTTTTTAAAGGCTGAATAGTATTCCATTGTATAAAACATATGTTCAGAGCTTATAAACATTCATTTTTCTGTAGTCGTAGTTTCCAGGATAAGTTCAAGAAACTATATTAAGATCAATAATAATATTTGGTAAATAATAGGTAATTGGTAAATAATAATTAGGTAAATAATAGGTAATGTGTAATTATCTATTAATCTTATTAATTTCACTTATTAATCTCACCTATTAATCTTCAATACAATCATGTGCAGTCAGTACCATTATTATTATTCCCATTCTATGCACATGAGAAAACTACAGCTCAAAATCACAGAAGCAAGTAAATAGTCAAGCCAGGATTTGAACTTCAGTTTGTCTGACCAAAACCTATGCTCCTAACTACTATACACAAAACCCAAAGAAAACTGAACCCATAAAACTAAACTCCTGACTAAATCACTATCAACATAGGCAGTTGAAGTCAAGTAACTATAGAATTGGGGTATGGCAAGGTCAGTTCTCTCCGTAATAGGAACTACGCATACAAACCTCTTCATGTGTTAAATTTGTTGACAAAAATCTGAGCTCATTCCTGAATTTGACTGCATTGATTACACTTGAAAGAGTTCCATAGCAAATTTAGGTTCAGTGTGCATCTTTTCCTCTCATAGATAGCTCAGAATATTTTCGTCTGAGATTTTCGCAATTGGAGCGGTAAACCTCAGTCTTTTACCTACTTATTTATTACCTCTGGATGCTTGTGAGAAGCACACAGTGCTAAGGACATATTCTCTTTTTACTCTGAAACTCTGGAATAGAATAGAGATACATACCTAGGGAGAGGATTTAACACCACAGGCTACATGACTAAGGGCAAAGAGTAGAAAATTAGCAGAGCTCTATTAAGGCGTTATAGCAATCCACTTGACACATAGATGAAAAAGGCATAAAACAAAATGAAACACACCAGCTGCACTTGTCCTATTGAAAAAGGGAAAAAAGTCATCCATAATGTTGTTCAGAAATCCTTTCAGTATTAAAGAGAAATCCACTGATCATCTTCCTTTGAGATTTAAAAGATAAAAAAGAATAAAAGAAAAGGACAAGGTGGCAGGGACAAATCATTTTAAAAGAAATAGTGAAAGCAGGTGGACGAACTGGCACATCTGGCCTGGATTCCTGTTCTCTCAGATTTCCCAGTGTGGGTACAAACCAATGCCTGGGTTACCTTTCCTGTGGGTATGTTAATTGGTCCAACATCTCTGAAGTGTTACTTCCACCTAAAAGGTTATAATTTCAAATTCGGATTTACCTAGATAAGTTTGATCCTGCTTTTCTGGAAACCTACAGAAATCTTTAGAGTAGTTATTCATTTTCAACTTAAATAATATAACCATTGGAGCTGAGGGAATGAATAACTCAATTAGTCTCAGTTAAGATTGAAGGGTACATTGTAGTAAAGTATAATTGAAAATAGTGCTTAGCATTAAATATTCCTAAATGTCTTTAGTTTCAAACTAAAGACACTTTTAAGGAGGAGAATAGCCCTGAGGAATGTAAATATAAGCACAAAAATTCCATAACAGATTTTGCTACATGTGTGAGGCTATAATCCACATAGCAAAAGTGCTGAGTCTAAAACTGGCCCTATCTCAGTCCTCTTGGGTTCCCCACATTTTGGTTGATCAAGATCGGGCAATTGCACTGCGTCCACCTCCACACCTGGCTTCTGGGGTGTATTGATCTCCCCCAGTCCATCTGATCAAGGTTTAGAAAAATCATTTCAACTCAGTTAGTTCAGAACCAAAATTGGAATTCTCTCAAAAAGCTCTTTATCTCAGATACAAAAAGAAAGCAACAACGAAAACATATAAACTATCATTTAAGCTGTTGCTTCAAATTGAACTAAAGACAAATCTCAGCAGCTGCTGGATAGCACAGTTGATGGAGTACTTGAGCCCTAAGTCTCTTGCCTCATCCTGGCTTCGAAAGGGAAGGGAGATTTCCATTGTTAAGACCTGTTATTTTCCTTTTTCCTTGTCTATGGGGCTCCTCTCCAGGAGAGAAAGGTACGAATATTCAGGGCATGCTTTCTACTTAGAAGAGTAACAATTAATTGGCTATTGTATCCCTTCGGCTATAATAAAGACCATTGTATGTCCCCAGCTACACATGACATTTGAGTCCTTTTCAGATAGGTCAAGATCTGTAAGAACTTGGTCATTCCTGTCCCTTCTAAAGAGTACAAGAGGCATTTCCCTACAGTAAGACAGGACGGAAAGTAAAAAAAAAATCACAAGCACATGAACACTTTTTTTTTTCATTTGCTAACACATCACAGACACTATTGTTTTATTTGCTATGTATTTCTTGGGAGTGAAGAAAAGAAAATACCTCGAGTTTAGCTGAATAACAGCATATTCTGTGGTAAACTCGTTAAACAAAACGTCTTTTGTCCAAGGTTTGGTTTTTACATCCGTGAATGTATCAGGTTAGAAGAAGGCAGAGTAAAATAAAGCAGAACAGGATAATTTCTGTGTAGGCATGAGGGGAAGGAGAAGGAAGAGTTCGTGCCAACATGGAGAGGGAACCAGATGCTTTGAGATGTCCTTCAACAGATGTTTTATGCACTGAGACCAGCCTCCGAACCCATACTCAACGCAGTGCCTGACATCTAAGTGCTCAGTAAATGATTGATGAATGAGTCCCATAGTTACTGTTCCTTAGATCCTGGACTATGGATCTCTCCACTCTAATTCCTTGTGTAATTATTCAATTTCTAGAATCTTGAATCCTTTATCTGAGGGTAAAAGACTGCTGATTGAACATAAATATTTCCCAGTGAATGCACAAACCAAGGTAGAGAGCAATAGCAACATTCTGGGCCACAAAGAGTAAGAACAAATGAGGAAAATCATGGAGAGGTCTATTTACTTAGCCAAGGGCACAGAATCAGAATTGGGAAAACCACACCAAGTTTACTCATACTTGTTGGGCATGCCCTGAACTACACCAGGCTACACCTACCACCTACCTCTGTTAACGTATCACAATCTCTTATTGACTGAACACTTTATGCAGGTGGTATTTGATTTGGCTGAACACTTTAGTATTTCTTTGTAGCAACAAAATGATAGCTAGTTCCATGAAAGAGCCAGGAATGTAGTCACCGTGATGGAGGAGAAAGGTCTTTAAAAATAAACAAAAAAGACCAAGTGACGTTTTTTTCAGATCATGCACTTAATAGATTATTATTGGTAGCAAAGGTTAAAGCTCAGGCTGGTTTCTCTATCTACCTGGCAACAGTTGATTGGCCTTCCCTTATTTTCTGAAGTGTCAATAAGGAACTTGAGCTAATTATTACCTTAGCCTATGCTAGCCTATGTAAAATACAATTCAAAAATTTATATCTGTCACTCAAAAATCCAAAACCATACAGTCGCTCTGTTAACCTGGATTTTCCCAGGAAAAAAAGAGTCTGTGACACAGCTTATTTATTGGGATATCCAATCCTAGGGAGCAAGAGTAAGGGACAGTGGAATGAGGCAGTGAGGAAAGGAGAACCAATAGGATAAATCATCTCTTAATCTGCAACTGATTGCTTGATCTCCTGGGTCTGTTTTCCAAGAAGCCATATGAACTGGCCTCAGGAGAGTCCATCTGGGAGTGGGGAAAGAGGTGAAAAAACTTGTCCATCAGCATCTGTCTCCCAAAGGTCAAAAATTCAGCCTACAGGTTGAACACATCTCCAGGTGGTATGTACTGGGACACCCGGAGAAGTCATGTGGCATCCCATGGCTCAGCGTCAACAGGGAAGTGCCACAATAAAAGGTGAGAGGCATGTAGTGCAGATATGAGTCAAGGCCATTCAAGGCCACACCTATGTGAGGTCAGTGGAAGTCCATGCAGAGCTGATCATCACTGTGCCGGAAAAAGGTGAAGCTGAGAGGAAGTAAGGTGGTACATAGGTGGTGTCTAATACAGTCATGTTCTAACTGCACTGACAAGTGAGCATTTCTATTGAAAGTTGTACTGCTGTTGAGCACGTAGGTAAGGGAGAAGGTGTCTTCTGTTCATTGTGTTCCTGTGCTACTCTAGAGACAGAAATAGGCCCAATGGCAGAGCCTATTCTCTTAACTCAGCTCGTCTCAGCTAGTAAGCCCTGAACTATACTACTTCCTGTTGCTGAGACCACATAGAAGAACCAAAGGGAAAGCGTAGTAATTAGAAAATACAAAATAAGATGTCAAGAATAAACCAAATATAGCAGGAATCACAAATTAATGTGAATTGGTATTAATAACAATTTTCAGCCTGGAGTTAAAAATCAAATTGTATGTTGTTGACAAAAAAAAAAGAAAAAAAAAGATACCTAAAATAAAACTGCACCAGGAGGCTAAAATAAAGGAGTATAAAAAGATTTTTCAGGTAAATGCTAACAATAACAACAACAACAAAACAGGCAAAGCAATCTTAATATCAGACAAAACATAATCAAGACAAAAAGAATTACAAGAGACAAAGAAAGATATTTTATATTAATGAGAGATTGTATAAGAGAGTAGAGAAAATGTCAACACATAATGTCTTTGACATTAGCTGCCTTGAAGGACCCTATTTCCTTCTCTTGTATTGATGCATAGCCCCCTCAGCCAGCTTCAAGTTTCCTTTGATAAATTGGATGATGTTGAAACTATAAACTTCTCTTCAGCAAAATACACTATGTAGGGTTAAAAGGCAAGTCACAGAGTGGGAGGAGAAATCTACATCACATATATCCAACAACTGAAACTCTCATGCCCTGATGGTGGGGATTTAAATTTGTACAATTATTTTAGAAAATTGCCTGTCACTATCTACTAAACCTGAACATACGATCCAATAATTGTACTCCTAAATATACATCTAGTAAATATGCATGTGTATGTTAGCACAAGATATGTACAAGAATGTTTATAACAGCATTATACAAAAGAGCCCCAAACTGGAAACTCAACTCCAATATTCATCAATAGGAAAATGGATGAATAAAGGTAGTAATATTTATACAATGGAAAACTATGCAGCATGTAAATGAAGTACTGCTATACAAAACAACATGGATGACTCTCACAGACAAAACGTTAAATGAATGCTACATAAGAGTGCATACTGTGAGCTTCTATTTATATAAAGTCCATTAACAGGCAAAGCTCATTCGTTTTTAGAAGTTGAGGTAATGGTAACTTTGGAAAGGAGGAAGAGTATAGTTATTGAAAGGAGGCATCAGGAGAGTTTCTGGGGTGTTGATAATGTCCTATGTATTGATCTGTTTACTGTTTAAACCAGTGCGTCTACTTTGTGAAAGCTCATACTATACTTTGGCTACTTTCCTAAATACATGTTATATTTAATGAACATTTTTTAATTGTAGTACATGATTTAGTGAAAGTAGAATATCCAAACCCTCAGTTTTATGCTCAATCAAATGTATTGCTGCCACCACTTTGTGCCCTATTAAGAATTTTATTTTATCTTTCTACTCTTAACTCAGGGCTCCCAAGCTTTTCTCCATGAATGCCCTTAGCTTATGTTTCACCTATACGTGAATCGGTAGTTTCATGTACTGTTTAGAAATGCATATTAAATCATACTATTACTGTTGATTTTGCTTTCTTTTAGATGCAACATGTAACATTAAGAATGGCAGGTGCAAGCAGTTTTGTAAAAAGGGTGCTGATAACAAGGTGGTCTGTTCCTGTACTACAGGATACCGACTTGCAGAAGACCAAAAGTCCTGTGAACCAGCAGGTCAAAAATCTAAATAAGTTTTTTTAAAGCTCAGCAGATATATGCTCCATATCTACATTTGAATCGTTAGCGTTTTCACTAGCCTACATAATTATGATCCCTACTTGTTTCTACTTCCTTTTGAAATCATAGTAAAGATTAGTTGCTTGAATTGGAAAAATTAATTTTCCAAATTGCATCATCATTTTAAATAGAAATTCTGTAAATGTCTTCAGTCTGAATTTTTTTGTGTCCAATTTTTTTCTCTGATTTTTATGTCATGAAGCGATTGATTTGTGGGATTTCTTTATACATATTTTTAATTGCTCTACTCAAATTAATGTAGTGATCCTATACCATAAAAGACACATAAATGATTGACTGATATGCTTCTAGTACAAGGACGGTGAAATTTAAGTGTGATTCTGCCAGGGTGTGGCTGGTTTACTCTGAGAAAGTTATTTCCTATCCTTGGGTCTCAGGCTGATCAGCACAGTCGATCTACACAGCAGTGGACAAAGCAGCTTCCCTGTCATGTCAAGCATGCCACCCTGTTGACAGCTGACTGGTGCACTCAGAACATCGCCACTCCATGCTCATATTGCTCTTCTCTGAAAATGAAAGCAGTAGAAACTTTCATAAAAATCATATCAATTGTATTTGATAAATGAAGGGCCTTTTTGAAGCACTGTATAATTTCTTTTGCATTTCCAAAGTCTGATATCTTATTAAATTTGTACATTAAATTATGCACCATTCTCTGTAACTGGGTTCGATACCTATCTCACAATGCACCCAGCAGAGGAAATTAAAGAAAGGACCAAAAGCCAAGAGTATTCATGCTGCAAGTAAAATGCAGAGTTTCTAATGCTTCAAGGGCCTGCCTGCCTGTCCTTCTACTGGGTTCTTCACATACACTGCTTCAAAGGCAGCCTACCTTGGGAGGAAAATATAAACATATATTTTTTAACCTTAAAAACCTAACTTCAAGTATAGATAGATGGCATAGTAGCTAAAGCCTCATAAAATTTTCTATACTATGAGAGAAAAAAAGAATTGAGAACCACCTCCAACTATTAAATGTTATATTTGAATATAGCCTTAGCTTTAGCAGAATAAGTAGGCCAAATCTAAAATAAGCTTTTCTGCTTTTCAATAGTAATGGTCCCTTTTCTCTAGCCATTGTTGATGATTTATATTTATACATAAGTATTTTGAACTAATTTCCTGTTTTCCCAACCACATGCTGTCTTCATGACACTTTGCCTCAGCTGGTTGCTATAGAAATGTCTGTTATAAGGAATGTGGCTGGAAGGAAAGTGAGATATGAAAATGAAATGTGAGGTGATTTTGCTTGACTGCAAATTTCCATTCTGCTTGTCCCCAATGTATCAGTAGACAATTTCTTTCTATAGGAAATAAACCAACCCAAGGTAAGAAGGTGGCTAGTTTCCAGATGGATATGGCTGTGATAATCATATTAATAATTTATTTGGTTAATACTTGATAGCTAGGTAATCAAATCATGATGATCTCCCTTCAACAGATACCTAAAATCCACCTTGGAATCCAGAAGGCATTCTAGTCTACAAAAGAAATCCTGTTAACCATGAACAGCAGGAGTCCATTTATCTCACTCTAAAGTTACATGGCACCAATCATCAGACTTCCATTCAGGGACAGTACTTGGGAATAAGACTTTTTAGTAAAAATAAATAAATAAATAAACAAACAAACAAACAAACAGAAAGTCAACTCATTAGGCATTATAAAAAGTCTTACAAAATTTGATTCTGCACCACTTATCCTATTTCCATAAAGATGATGGATTCCTGGGCTAAATGTTCCTTTCAGGAAGGGTTTGAAAACTTTTCATGAAAATAATACAATTATAGTCTGAGACTATATTCATTGATTAGATTTTTTAAAATATTGATGGGCCTGCTTTTTAGAAGTGACAAGGATGGGCCTCATCTTCAATTTTTGGAATACATGTTCTACTTTTCAATGAGAAATACCCTAATACTATTTTTTTTCCCCATTTTCTAGTGCCATTTCCATGTGGAAGAGTTTCTGTCTCACATGCTTCTACGAAGTTCACCCGTTCTGAGTCTATATTTTCCAATATGGACTATGAAAATTCTACTGAAGATGAAACAAATTTGAATAACATCACAGAAAGCACTCAACCATTTAACGACTTCACTCGAGTTGTTGGTGGAGAAAATGCCAAACCAGGTCAATTCCCTTGGCAGGTACTCTCTATCGGTGGTGTGTCAAAACTGGAGTTCAGTGGGCAAGGGGCAGGCCAGGTGAGAGGCTGAGGCTAGGACACACTAGACAGACCTATCATGGTGAGGGAAGTGTTTAGGCAAGTTTCAACAGTATGCAATATGAGGAGCTCCCATAAGTGGGGAGCTGGAGAAAGAAAAGTCCAGGGACAGCTACCATACAAGGTTAAGGAGAGTTTGGCATCAAGGAAACAGCATAGCAGAATTCCAGACAAGCAATAGAGGAGGGCTAGAAAGCAAGGTCACAGGTACTGAGGTTCAGGGTACCACTTCAGCTTCAGCCCCCAGGAGAACTGGTGAGAGTCAGAAAGTCTTTAGGTCCAGAAAAACTAAATTATTTCAAAGGGATTTTTAAAACGACTCAAGTAGGAAGGATTAAGGCAAGAATTTGGCTATTGGAACCAGGATATGAGATAGGAACTTGGTCCAAGGCTGTGGTTCTCAAAGTGTAGTAGCATCAGAATCACCTGGGTACTTGTTAGAAATGCAAATTTTCATCCTACATCCCAGACCTACTGAATCAGAGTCTCTGGGGTTGGGGCCTAGCAATCTGTGTGCTATAAGCCCTTCGGGTAATTCTGATGCGCCTTACAATTTGAAACCCACTGGACCAAGGAAACAATCTTGTCACAGAAGCTAAGATCCAAAACACCCAATAGCAGACTCATGGTACCTAGACCCAAATTCCTCCAGGGATGATCTGCGGACAACCAACATGAGAATCACCTGTGCACGTTTTTGAGCCACTAACAAAAGCTAAATTTGTAGCAAAACCTGGGTTTTAACTGGCTACAGATAAAGCATAAATGATTCCATCGGAGAGAAGGAATAAGCCTGAGAGGCAAAGAGCCAGACTGGTCCTTATGTAAAACTGTGCTGTCCAATAAGGTAACTACTAGCCACATGTGGCTATTTAAATTTAAGTTAACTACCATTTAAAATTTATATCTTCAAATTTAAAATTAATATCTTCAGTCACACCTGCCACATTTCAAGTACCGAAGAGCCACATGTGGCTAGTGGCTACCATATTGGATACAGATACAGAACACTTTCATCATTGCAGAAAGTTCTATTGGACAGTATTTACAAGAGTTGAATCTACCATAAAACTCCATAGTGACCACAATCATGTGAATGTGCAGTAATCTCAAAGATGCTTCACTCTAAAACATTTTCTCTACTGAGGTCTGAACTTTTGCCATCAGAGACCAACAGCTTTAAAGAATTTTCAGTTATCAAACAGGTAACAATTTAAGCCAGGATCAGGTAAATGTCCCCAGGTTTAACACCACTGGAATTTTGAGACTAGCTATGTGTCTATCCAAGATTCTTCAGATTGTCTGCATTTGCCAATACAATCGGTGTAAGATATTGAACCTATCCCTGGAAAATAGGGATTTGGCACAGATATTATTGAGAATGATACTGAAGAGTTGCAGACCATCACAACCAAAACTTTATGTTTGCCTTTCTTTTACCTTCGTTTTTAATAATATATGTTGGACTTGATCTTATAGCCAATAAAATATGCTATATGTTCCTTTACACCCCTCTATCATCTACTTAAGCATCCTACCAGTGCTGCTTCCCTCATCCACCATGACCTCTTCCTTCACTCACCCCCATCTTTACTTTCTTTCATGACTTTTTACCTTCTCCACCGACTTCTTTTTGAACAATCTCTCTTGGGTCCAGTCACTCTAATTATGCTTTATTCTATTTAACATCCATATATCTAATTCTCTATAATTTTACTCTTCATGTTCTTGTGCATTTTCATTCATTCTGTATCCAACTTCCGTGGATAAGGTGGTTAGAATAAAAGATTCTACTTTATAATTATTATCTTCCTTGGGCTTGTGGGACATAAAGCAGTGCCTAGAATGGAGTATCCAATCACTCAGGGTGTTTTATTAGCATAGAAGATGACTTTCCATTAAAAAAAAAACCTGAGAATTAAAAATGAAAATCCCAGGATGCATACATTGTAGGCTTAGCATTGTCTCCTTGTCGTTCCAGAAATGAAATGGCAAATACATTTAAATGAGAGTTTAAAAATGGAGTTTTATACAGTCTCAGTTGAGTCACTCCCTTTAAGCCAGATGCTTGCCAATGTTTTAACAATGCCAATGTTTCCCAATAGAAATTTTAATTAGCAAGCTGAGTTTTTTTTTTCTTTTAAGCAGCAGAAACTATTCGATGATGGTTGCAGTTGTACTATGAGGAAGACATAAATGATACACATCATTTCAAATCTATCATGTCTTCCTCACTGCACACTTGTAGTTAGTGTATCTGCTGTGTCTTTCATATCAAGTGTAGCAAAGATCATTTGGAATGTTCAAGATCACTCACTAACATGTGTGCACACATGTTCACTCCCTATTTTACCCATATGAAGTAAGATTACTGACTGGAGAGGTACAAACCTCTAGATTTTAAGGTGTTTTTTTTTTTCCCAAAGGTGAAGAGCTGAGCTACTTTCTAGGATACTTGAGAAAGACCCAGTCATACTTCTGCATTATTTTTGTCCTCACCAGAAAACTGTCTCTCCATACCTACCTCCATCCAGTTTCTCACGAAAAGTTAATGGTTTTCAAATATATGAGATAAATTGAGTGTACAAAAGTCACTTTTAGACAAAGAGGAAACAAATGAAACAAACCAGAATCTCTCATTTGCAGGAGAGCCAGCTCCACCTATCATGGTTAATCTGCAGGGCGGAAATGCTTGATTTCACTGCAGATAAGACTGCAACGCACCTGCTGCAGCCAAGGCATCAAGAGAAAGCAAGCAGCAGCTGGGGTTTCAAAGGCCAAATTATTCTACCTGTGGCTCTGAAATATGAAATACTGTTTAGCAGTGTTACCTAGAAAAGAGTAATTCCAAATACTGATGCTTCATAAAAGGGGGTGGGGAAAAAAGCGACCACTTGGGTGAAGAAATACCACAAAGAACATCTGGAGTAATGAACAGTTTGAACCGGAAAGGTTTACAGAAAATGTTTAAGTGCGCTGTTTCAAGAGCTACAGGGCCACAGAGAAAAGGGGAAGATGACTTTTTCTTTGTGGATTTACAGGTGAAAGTTACAGGCAGGTTCTGCCCCGGTTACGAAAGTGCTTTCCAACCACAGGGTCGGTCACCTGGGCTGGGTAGCTTTGGGAGGAAATGCTGGTTGAATAAATGTTTGTCTAATTGTTGACTTGAAGAGCTGTTCTGTCACTGGGGACAGCAGAGGCCAGATAACCCCATCCAGGAGAGGGTCGAGGGCATTGGTTCACCGGGGGTGAGATTAGAGTTGGCTAGCAGATAGCTTTGAGACCCGGAGGAGCGATGCGCGCCTTCCACGTGGCCTGTCCGCTGTCGCGTTCATTTCTTACCTTATTCTAGGGCTTTCACCTTAGCTTCCCGGGTTGGAGGCAAGGGCCCCACAGCCGCACCTCAATGGCGACAGGCGCTTCCCAGAGTCCCCTACGGTTCCGGCCCGCGGGGCCCTGCCCCACCCCCAAAGTCGAAGGTGCAAGCGGACTTGTCTGACTTCGCGGCGGCATCACTGTGATAGAAGGTCTGAGAGACCACTGGAGCCGATGTGGGTAGCGGAGGGAAGTGCAAGTCCGATTTCCTTCATTTCCTCTCCAGATGCCCAGTGGTGGGCTCAGAGCCCTTTGAGAAATTGGAGAAAGGAATCAAGGACTCTGCAGGGACACCTCAGGAGGGGAGAGAGGAAGCTACAGGATTAAGTGCACTATATAGGAACAGAAAGGATATTTCAAGGACTCAGTATATCCTTAGTGCAGTGGGAAACTAAAACCAGACTCGGATTTCATACGGCTACGTAGGAAAGCAATGAAAAGTTTTGAACATTAGAGAAAAAAGGGAAATCGCTACGCCTACACTTCGTCAACAGCTTAAAGTGAAAGATATGAAAAAGTGACATGCTCTTTGGGCTTTCTAAAGCTTTAATTTGGTTTTGGTAAATCATTATTCTACCTACCTAGCCACCAGCAGCTTTAAAATAATATTTTTTTCTTAATATGTCCTTGATTCTGTCAGCGGACAATTATGAGCATGTGCAAACTTTCCCAAGAGCTCCTCCCACTTCTGCGGCGTTTAGGATCCATCCGCCCCATAAGCCAAGTACCTGGTCTTCTATTTTCCGTTTTATCAAGGGAGGAATACAATGGAAGTCAAGTCATAGCCTTTCCTTATCCTTTATATGAGGTTGTATCATATGCAATTGCCAGTATTTAACTGTTTTAACTGACAAAATATGTCTTGAGAAACAGTCTCTTTATTCTTTTTTCTGTTCGTGGCCTAAATAATCTTTGAAATGTCTTGGCATTTTCCGTAGTCTCAGCTTTCCTCAGCTTTGGCCTGAAGCTATCATTAAAGGTACATGACCGCTTGACCCGTACAGCCACCTACACAGACCCAATCCTTCACATTCTATTAGGACACGCCCCCATGGCAGACACGCCCCCAGGCAATTA
>NW_024340698.1:2771214-2792749 GCF_902729225.1 Pteropus medius | reverse complement strand
TTGCGGGGGCGAGGGATTGGGAGAAAGACGTTATATGAAAATCCTAAAACTACAGAAATATCTTCACCTGGAAAAAGTAACCCTCTATTTTTCCCAGCTCAGGTGATAGAGTTCTGATTAGGAGAAATAAAAAGATGACATATGTAATCTCACCGGGACCCACAAAACTATTTTGGACAGAACATTTAGACTATTAGTCTCCAGGATGGTTTGATGAAATCTATTTCAATGACTAGTCTTGTTTAACCAGTCATTAAAAACCAAAAGTGAGTATCACCTTCGTGCCCAGAAAAATGAAGTAGGGTCGAGGGCTGGGCGAATCATACCTGTGGGCATAGCAAGCTACACATCATGTAGAAATGGTTTTGCTTTTTATATGGGAAAGAAATAGTATGCAAACATAGAAAAAATATTATTTTAAAGCTGCTAGTGGCTAGGTAGGTAGAATAATGATTACTGAAATCACAGAGAAAGGTCAGGTTTAGGATGAAAGGTTAGGAAGAGAACAAGGCAACAGCTATTACTTTGGATTGGCACTGTCGATGAAAAGCATCAGAACAGATATGTGACTGTGTATTTTGTAAATGTGGATGTGTTAGGTGTGTATCTGTGTGTGTCTGAAAGGGAGAAAACAGGCTCCTGTTCTGACATGACAAACATGAAAATGTTTTGACAGGTCAGAACTCGGATGCCTTGCTCAGAACATATGCTTTCCTACTTTTCCCATCATTTTCCGAAGTGACATCTTACAAGAACTTGTCCTTGGCCAAGCAGGCAGCTCACTCTCAAATAGCTAATATTTAGATAGCTGTGATCCTGAGGTAGCCAAGTAAACATTCCCAAACCAAGTTGTTTGTAATATCTTTCAAGGCAAATATATATTTAGGGCTTTTTCTTGGCAAAGATGTTTGCTAAAATTTCTAATACCAATCAGGGGTTGGCAAAAATTGCTTTTCAGGCTGAAAAGAACACAATCATATTCTCAGTCACCTATCAGAAAGCAGTAGAAGCTCCAGGCAGCAACTCTTTGGCAAGAATCAGACTAGCTACATCATAGTCTCTGTGCCCAGGGGCTGTGCATATCATTCCGTCCAGCCTAAGTAGCCCATTAAACTGAGAGATGTCTGATTCACTTCTACTACAGAGGAGAAGCACCCTTTTATCATTGCATGTGAATTCTTAACTCCAGCTACTTGAACAGAGGTATTCAGTTGTACCCATTAGTATAGAACAGCATTACCCAAATTTGCTTGGCATCGAAAAACACTTGGGGTCAAGGCCAGCTTCATGAGCTTGTGACCAGTGTAGTTGCACAGGACCCTGCATTCAGAAGGGTCCCACATTAGGAGTTCAACGCTTAGCATTTATGTTTCAAGTCAGATGAGACGATGAGGCATGTAGGCTCTGGGGACTTGGAACCTCAAATTACTGCAGTCGCATCTCTCACCAACTTCAGGAGATGGACTCTTTACCTCCCACTCCCCTGTCCCTTGGTGCCTTGGCCAGCCCTGCCTCCCCCTCCCCATACTTGGCCAATGACTACTGCCACCCCCCAACCCATGGCACTCTGGCATACTCCTTTCACTCTTAATAGCTACCACTGTCACTCTTCTCCTGCACAATCAAAGGGAAGAATGAGGTTGGGTGCACACACCCTACGCCATCTTGGGAAGAGACATGACCACATGGCATCTCAGGACCAAAAATGTGTCACAGTACATTTGGAAGGTGAATGGTAGGGGTGAGCTTCTTGCCCATCTCCATTCCAGGTACTGAGCACACCCTGGCATAGAAGTTACAATCCCATGAATATCCCTCCTCTGTGGTTGATTGCTGCAGTGGGCCAGTGGGAAAGAAAGATTGACTTACCCTTCCCACTGCTGGGACACAGGGCATCCGTCTGGAGGCTTGCAGAAGGGGGAGACCTGGCAGCTGAAGGGTGTGTTTGTGCTTATATGCTAAATTGCAGAGTGTAAATATCTCCCAGTAAATATCCCCCAGGCCTGAGGGAGCATGACATTAAATAGTAAAGTAAAAACACTATGATAGGTTGCCAGAAACCACAGAAGGGAAGAGTTCCTTATTTTAGTGTCTTCAATGCCATTTTTTCCTGCCTTTTGAACAGGGGGTCCCGCATTTTCATTTTGTACTGAGCCCCACAAATTACGTAGCCAGATCTGCCCAGAGTGAGCATTTTTAAAACATAAAGGTCACCAAGTCTTGGAAATTCTGAAACAAAATTTGCCAAACTTAATTATATATATGTGTGTATGTATATATATATATATATATATATATATATATATATATATATATATATATATATATGGATATTCAGGGGATCTTCATGTTCTCCCATCCCACTCACCGAATAATCTGATTAAGTCTGGGTGGGGCCCTAAATCTGCATTTTACAAGCATCCCAGATGATTCTACTGCAATTGGTCCACTGACCACACTTAAATTACTGGGTGTTTAGGAGCATAGATTCTGAAGCCAGGCTGACTATGGTTTGTATTCTAGCTTCACTACTAACTAACTTTAGGGGAGTTAATGTGCTTATCTGAACCTCAGTTAGCTCATCTATAAATGGAAATATTAATATCGCTCCCCAAAGTATTGCATTAAATGTATGATAAAACACTTTGCATAATAATTAGTTCATAGTATGCAATCAATAAATCTTCAAAAAAATTAAGAAGATTGTTAAGTCCGGGTGATGGATATGCTGATGTTTATTATACTATAATATGAGTTTTCCTATATTTTTACAACTTTTCAAAATAAAAAGCAACAACTAGAATGAGAGGAAAAGCTAGAGTATGGAAAAGGAGGTCAGAAGCTTGCAACAAGTGAGCCCCATGGGTCTCCAGGTAGGAGGCTGCTGGTTCGGTATATGTAGGACTTAGTAGCTGTTCGGTATATGTAGGACTTAGTAGCTGTCCTGAATTCAGGACAAAAAGAATCTTCACTAGAACATGCCCCAAGGACCTTCTTACACTCCCACTAAAAGGAAATTCATGAATGGGCTTACTCCTGGGGCTACGTGCGCTTTAATAAAAGGGCATTTGTTCACAAAAGCTAGTCAGCGCACCCACAACAGTTTACCAAATGTTGAGTGTGCCCTCTAGTGTTCACTGTCTCAGATTTCATACCGAAGAGGTGTATCAAGGCACTTGCTTACACTGGAATTGAAATTCTCTAAATTGATCTAGACATTGAGGTGGTAAAAATATTCATTGTCCATTCTGATTATGCAATGAATGTGCAGAGCAAAGACTGGTTTGGCTTCTTATTTAATAATGCCCAGGCTCAAAGCAGCACCCAAACACCTTTGTCCAATTTGCCCCCAAAATAAGACATAGCTAAATAGACCTTTTAGGACAAAGGCAGTTGACATATCCAGCCAAAGGCAGTCAAATATGGTTATGGACAACGGAAGGAATACACGAGTCCGGCTGTTCCTCGTTGCCTGGATGGCCATAAGCACAGCCCTATGGAGGCCATAAATCTCATTTAATAACATTACAGTCTGGAAAGGCCTTGAAAAGACCTCCTGAAAAAATCTGTAGTTTTTCTCTTCAAGTAACCTGTAGCAAAAAGATTTCCACATGCAGGGACAAAAGACTTGATAATAACTATTGATCTTGAGGAATCAAGTCAGTGCATTTCTGAAAGTACAACTTATGCCATCAGAGAATCTGACTCACCTAGAAAAGGAAACTGAGGGCCCCAAATCCTCAAAAGAAGCCATTTCCTCATATTTGCGTCATTTAGAGCTCCACCTGGCTCTCACTGCATGTTCTCTTCAAAACAGTCACAGAAATGGCTTTTTTGATTGTGCTCCAGAAACACTAATTCATCTGCAAAGCTGACACTTTCCAGAAACATACCAGTTCTGCCAGCACCTAGAAGCCAACATTTTGCCCACGCCTATAAACAACATACATATTTATTTTGCTCTGAATCAAATATATTATGTAATAAGATTCATGATTTTTTTTTCCCTACAGGTCCTTTTGAACGGTAAAATTGATGCATTCTGTGGAGGTTCCATTATTAATGAAAAATGGGTCGTAACTGCAGCCCACTGTATCGAACCTGGTGTTCCTATTACTGTTGTCGCAGGTAAATAAACAAAAAAGTATAGTCGTCTGCAGCATCACTAGGTCTTCTATATGACTGATATATCATATTTTACTAACGTCTGATAAGATCATTGCTAAATAAATTGGGCTAGTAGTAGAGGGGCCCTATTTTCAAAACCCAACTTGTTCCAGTCTCCAAACCCCCCAGAGTTCTTTTGGTGTACTTCTGGTATTGACACTCACATCAGTGGAGAACAATTATTTATTACTATCTTCATTTCCGCACCCGACTGATCCTTCCCCAAAGCTCTGTCATATCACTGATCTTTGTATCACTGCTGCCTGGCACAACCTGTAGAGGGCCCTCAGCTAACATTTGAATGAAAGACCAAATGAATCTGTGCCCCCTCAAAGGGGTCCAAATACCTGAAATTGGAAAAGTCTAGGATAATTCATGACAAGCAGATTCATCATCACCTGTGAACAGTGTAAGACTTCTAACAGCAAGGGTGAATGGAACCATCTCTATGCTGGATCCTGAATCACTTTTTGGTCTGTAAAGTATGTACTGGCCCTCATTCCATTTCCCCCAAATCATATCAAGTTAAGATTGAGATCTTTGACACTTGGCTGCCAGTTCATTCAGTGATGCCGAGTGAACACTTTGAAAATCTCTGCATGTGAAAGACTATTTGTGACTGAAAATAAATTTCTTTTCAATGGGTGAAATGCTGTTTAAGTAATGCCAGTTAAGTAACTGATGCTAGGTAGACACTTGGAAAATGTGACTGAAAAAGAAATTTATTTTCTTTTTTGGGAAAGACAGTGACTGAAAAAGAAATTTATTTTCAATAGGTGAACATAACACTGAGAAGGAGGAACACACAGAGCAAAAGCGAAATGTGATTCGGGCTATTCCTCACCACAGCTACAACGCAACTATTAATAAGTACAGCCATGACATTGCTCTTCTGGAACTCGATGAACCCTTAACGCTAAACAGCTACGTAACACCTATTTGCATTGCTGACAAGGAATACACGAACATCTTCCTCAAATTTGGGTCTGGCTACGTGAGTGGCTGGGGAAGAGTCTTCAACAGAGGGAGATCAGCTTCAATTCTTCAGTATCTTCAAGTTCCACTTGTTGACCGAGCCACATGCCTCCGCTCCACAAAGTTCACCATCTATAATAATATGTTCTGCGCCGGCTTCCATGAGGGAGGTAAAGATTCATGCCAAGGAGATAGTGGGGGGCCCCATGTTACTGAAGTGGAAGGCATCAGTTTCTTAACTGGAATTATTAGCTGGGGTGAAGAGTGTGCAGTGAAAGGAAAGTATGGAATATATACCAAGGTATCCAAGTATGTCAACTGGATTAAGGAAAAAACAAAGCTCACTTAAAGAAAAAAATGCATTTGCAAGATTGACATATTTGAGATTGAAAATGAAGAACGAGGCCCTTTATTAACTAATCACTTTCCTATATCTTTAGATTTGAATATATACATTCTACGAAGACAGTTTTTTTTTCTCTCTTTATGGGGAGAAGTCTATTTACGATTCATATTTTACTAGAGTAAGTAGACTAGAAAACGTAATCACTAGAGAAATATACTGTGGTAGGAATTTGTGACCATTCCTACAGGTCCAGCCCTTGACAAAACTGTGAAGTTAACTTCCTGATATTGGCCATCAAGCTTTCTGCTTCTCCACTGAGGTAACTCCCTGATTCTCCCTCCTCAGCAGCGTTCCATATTCCAGATATTTCTTACCTCTCCCACCAAAACATCAAACTTTATTAGATCTGTATCAAGGGTATTTGGTCTAGTACATCACAAGGCCAGCACCACATGTATGAAGGAAGAACATGGGAGCAGCTGGCAAGTTAAAGCCCATCACTACCTTTTCTGTGTCCCTATTCCTGCATCCTTTATCTCTTTCAACTTCTAATCTCCAAAACAGTTTTTCTCTTTCTCTCTCCCTCTCTCCTGTTTTTTGAACTCAGGCTTAAAAGGAGGGAAGGGGAGCATTATACCGTTTTACTGGTGTACATAATTATATATGTCTGACAATCCCAGACTAGCTTTCAGTTTGGTCTTGGACGTGCTTTTTAGAGCTTGGGAATGAAGTCAAGGCCTGAAGACCTTGGAGGAGAAGTTCCTCTCAGAGCATCACATTATTAAAATATATAATGAGAGGAATGACCTATCAGAATAGTTCCCTAAGAGCCTGTAATCATGTTGTTATGGAGGTCTGACTAGAGATGGTTCCATGAGGCAAACTGACATATCACATAACTAGGAAAGCTGACATCAACCCGGGTGTATCGTCCCATCTGAAAAAAAAAAAAAAAAAGTTAACAGAAAGAACAGTTTTCAATCTAGAAGTAGTAGAATCTGCAAGAAAGAACTTGTCTGTGTGTCTCCAGTGACCAGGGCTAAGGAAGGAGTTGCCCAGACCAGAGAACATGAGCATCATGTCTCCTTACCCAGTGTACCCTACAGTGGACAAGGGTGCACCAGGCTCACAGACATGAGTCATTCCAATGAGCCAACTAACTCTCCCTTTTCTGGTTTCAAACTCACCAAGCAACTTTTTTTATTATAATTAGACCTTCTACATTGAATTTTCTAGAGGGTTGCTGACCAGCCAATACATGTACTTAAATCCGTTAGAATATTTCCCTTTATGAATTAATAAACTGGTGTTCTGGTTCATACCTCAGCTTTTGGTGAACTTGGTCGATGTGAACTGGTCACTCTGTATTTGATTATGTGCGGAACTACTGACAAAATCATCTTTGGGAGCACTTTGAGCCCACTGAGCTGCTGCTTTCCCTTGTCCTACCCTCACCCCCAGCCCAGTCTCACTACTGCTGATTTCTTTCAAGTCACTCTAGTTAATACATTTTTACTTTTAAATGTAAGTATCAATAAATTTATTTTTCAATTTCCCAAAAAGTGTTTCTTCTTGAATCATTCACAAAGAAGGATCCCCAACACTACATTCAGCAGAACAATCAGAATTATGTGTCCAAATGCAATACGACACATCAGAAATTGGATGCTCTGTTATCACTCAATTTTCATGTGAGGCAATGTGGATTCACCTCGGACAGAACTGAGTTTAAATAGCTATTAATATGGTCTTACATAAGTCACACTACACTCTGGGCTTTGATTTCCCTATTTGTCTAACAGGGGAGTTTGACAGGATGCTCCAAAGGCCCTTGTTGACTTAGTCCATGATTTCATTCCTTTATTCGAAAACTAGTCAAGGGGGATTACTGTGTGCCAAACACCAACAGCGTTAATTAAATTTGAATCCATATTTATATATATTTAAGAATTAACTAAAATAATGTATATAAATTGCTTTGGCATTACTACATTACTTTGTCAGTACTACATTACTACACAGAAGATGCTCAATAAATGTTAGCTGAATTGGAATGCACGTTTTTTCCAGAGTAGGAATGAGTCTTGCATTGAGTGTCATGAAAGGAGGCCATACTGAAATACAAATGAATGGGATTGAGATTGAGCAAATGAAAGGAATCAGTTCTGCTATTGTTGGCTGGAGGAAGAGGAAGAAAAGACACTGTAATTGTTTGCCTTAGGTTTAAGGAGGATACTAATTCATGCATGGAAACATGTTCAAATTTGAATGACTTAAGGTCTGTAGTCACAGTGCTCCGCAATTGGTAAAAACGAGCCACAGTGGCCCTGTTGCCACGGAGACCACCACGACAAAGGCTGCCAGTGGGGCCATGGCCTTACACCTTCTGTGATTGGTCTTCCCTGTGGCAGAAGGAGGAGCTCCTGGGCCCACGGATCTCCAAGCCACAGTCATCCTTTTCCCATGAGCTGGAAAATGACTGAATTGATCCTGAACCACCTGCAGCATGTTGCTACTATTAAACATGTAGGTCCTTTAAGCCCACCTAACAGCCAGCGGCTTCAGAGCCAGGCTCTCACTAGATTCTACCTAGGACGTTTGCAATTGCCATACAAGAGTCATTAGTGCTTTCAAAATCGCTGTAGCAACTTAACCTAAATGGGTTGAAACATGCTGCTCCAATATTGAAAGTGACAGATTAAAATAGAACTCTTGCTGAGTGAAGAAAAGTGTGTTAATGCAGTGCAGTCATTTTAACTTGTTTAAGTATAACTGTTTCTGGTTCTTTTGAATATTAGTTGCTTCATGGTGACATGAACTAAATACAATCCAATTTTCTCTGCCAAGGGAAAAAGAAAGAGTTTTCTTCCTGATTCTCCTGAACCATGGCAGACCAGTTCACAAAATTGCTTAATTATAAATTTTACAACTTCTGAGTGCTTATAGTCCAATCTAAGAATGTCAGAGCTGCAAGGGCTCTACACATCATGCAAACCACTCTGCCCATTTAACAGATGAGGAAATTGAGGCCAAGATAAGACCAGGCCCAAAGTAACACAATGGCAGAGCCAGGACTAGAACTGAGGTCTCCCACTCCATACTACGAAAGTATAGTATTTTCAACTGGAGCACTGTCTATATGCTTAGAGCAGCTGGGGAATTCTGTGTTGATGTCAATCCTGTCAGCAAACCTGGGACTGAAAACTGCCTGGAATTCTTACCAGTGGTGCTCTAGTTGACAAATAGGTGACCAAATCAAGAAGACTAACAGCCTAGAAAGCAGAGTGGCAGTCAAATAACAAACTCGAGCTGCAGTCCCTGTCTTATAGCAGGCATTCAGTAAATACACATGCAATGAACCTGTGCTGCTGCTGTTTGGTTTATAGCCCAGCTGTAAGCACTATGCCTTCCAGATGTGACATTTGACTTCTAGAGCAAGTTCATCAGTGTCATCTGGCACACAGTCATTCCAGCAACACTTCAACTCACTTCATCGCAACTCTGCTGGGTTAGACATATGTGGCACACCGAGACAGAAGGCTACTCCAGAAGCTGTTGTTCAAAGGTTGAAGGAAGGCTTCAAAGGCCCACTGAAGCTGGGACTCTAACAATGCAGTGCAGACATGGGTGACTGGGAAACAGACTTCAACAGCTGACAGGCCTGTCTGAGCAAAGCACTCAGGAATCGGTGCTCTTTTTGAATCTGAAGCTTATGCCATCTTGAAATCTCATGAATAAAGCCACACAAATCAACACATTCTGCAAACCACGGAGGCTGTCGAAGGAATCACAGCAGGCAAAAGACTGTGACACCCCTACCCTTTTCAACCAGCCCAGATACAGAGATCACTGTTTTCTCTAACAGTACTTTCAAGGCAGACCTTTTTCACCTTTTCCTCAAGGTTATGGCTTGCCTTGAGATTTCCAGAGTTCATCTCAACCTCTAGTATGGGTAAAGGCATTAGTGGGGAAGAACAGCAGGCAGACCCTTTGTCATACATAGAGACAATGGCTTCTGGAACAGGACCAATTTTTCTCCACACTCTCACAGGACAGTAGTATTTTGAACTCCTGGCCAGACCATTTCACACTGGTAGGAGAGTTACCTTCTTGGTTGATAGAAGAATAGGAACAAGAATAAGAACAGGGATATTCCTGATTCCAAAGACTTCCTTTCAAAAGGCTGCTTCACTGCAGTATTAAATACGAGATCTTAATCTGTAAAAAGTGCCAACATAGTTCTCCCGGATGATGTCACTCTTAAACTTTTAGAAATGTTGTAGTATATAGCTTCTGCAGATCAATAACTGTGAAGTGGCTTAAGTGCTGACCTCATAAAGAAAAAGGAGTCTGATGATTTACACATTACATGCTTTAGTAAAGATGTATATGTAAAAATCTATTTTCTTCTTGGAATATATTACAAAAACAAGCATGCATTTTCGTGATATTAAAACTGAGCTCTAAAAGTAAAAAGCAAAATTAAGAATGTAACGAGTGTCTGAGAACCTCAGTGCCTGCTTGGTAATGAACACATGTATGAATGAAACAGGAGGAAAAAAGCTATCATTGACCACATTAGTGCAAAACTCAGTCATCTAAGGTAGGAATGAGATAGTCATCTTGAATATGTCATAGGAAGGGAGACAGACAAATAGAGACATCCTATATTCATTTATTTCCAAGGACATAAAAAGGCATTGTCATTAATTTCCAGGAAATGTAATAAGATTAGCCTAGAAGACTATCGTTCCGGCCTTGGCCTTTTCCTCTACTATTAACATTTATTGCTTTTGTGTTTCTATTCTCCAAAGTTGTATTAACTTCTCCCGTCTATGCTTCATATCCTCATTTTGGTAGATATTTTGTTGTCGTACCTTGTTTTTTGGAGTCAGCTCTTGGCTTTCATTTGGATTTCAAAGTTTTATATCTGAATCGAACTGTCATTCTTGGCCACAGGGATTTAATTTCTACTAATACATGTCCCACGTTTTTTACTGTCCATATTCTCTTCCATATGCTTTTTCTAGTCCTAGATGATCATGCTTAAGATCAGAATCTTTGCTTCCTTAGTTTAGAAAATGTAAATTTGCATATCTCTTTCCAACTCCCAGTTCAGAGACTTCAGTCGGTAGCTTGAAATCCACCATGGTAGGGATATTTACAACATAGATAATGACACATAGTACAAATACATGTTTTTAAGAGACCCAGCTGTTTAACATTTACCAACATACCAATGGGCATAACCTCATTATTTGACTAAAACATCATCATTTTTACAGTCCTGCTACTCAATTACTGTTATGAGTGAGCACTAAATACACTAAATTAAAATGTAAAGTTAAGGAAGCTAAATGCTCATGAGTTAGAAATATTGAAAATCAGACTTTTAAAGTTGTTCTCAGTTGGCAACAGGTGGTTATTTTATGCTGTAAAATAAAACATGGCATTTCCGAAGTGCAAATATTTCCCCTACGTAACACATTCATACATTGTCAAGTCAATGAAGGTTTATGCTATGGTAGTTTTCTACTGATCTGTTAGTTCACAGTAATTTGTAAGATATTTATAAACTGTGGAAAAGAGTTCTTAACAGTTATTTTCAGCCAGCATGTAAGATAAAAAAGAAAATTCCCACAGCGATGTATGGAAGGTAAGTTTGGCACAAGGTTTCACTACATTTCAATTATCATAGGGCAAGGCATTATATCCCACTTTTCCAATACCGAATTAAAGTGAGAGAATTTTTTAGTGTGAAATGTTTCAGACATATAAAAATGCACCGAGAATAATATCAGGAACTTCCAAGTATCAACATTCATCCATTCCTTCTCTTTCCCCGCCCATCTTCAGAGGTTAACCACTATCTAGCATATCCATATACTTTTAAATTAGCCATTAAAAAGTATACTTGTTGTTTTGCATATCTTAAAACTTATTACAAATGTGAGGATATTGTATCTATCCTGCAATGTTTTTTGAGATTCATTGATATTGACGTGTAGTCTAGATCATTCATTTTAACTTCTATATAGTATTTGATTGTATGATATTCCATAATCTAGTTACCTATTCTTCTGTTCATGATCATTCATAGTCTCCAAATGTTTCATTCTTCCAAACAATTCTGCTATTAACATCTGTCTCCTTGAGCACATGTTTCTCTGGAGTAGATATTTAGAAGTGGAATTGCTAAGCCATACAGTATTGACTCCAACTTCACTTGGTATTAGCAAATTGCTCACAAAAGGGTTGTGCAAATTCATGCTCCCAGTAGCTTCACATCCTTCCTAACGTGCAGTGTTTTTAGAAATACGGGCAGGTTTTTAAGCTACTAATACTCATATGTAAAATGCCTGCTTTGCATTGAATTCAAGGGTTTTAAAACTAGTTGCAAATGTACAGGTATAGCCTTGTGTCCTCCCCAGTGTCAGTAAAGAGGTCATATTAGCTTCTAATATTAAATTCCAAAATTTCCACTCTGATTTTTCCTTTATAAGCATTTTTATTATGGTTGAAAAGTTAGAGTCCACTTAGTTAATAACATTTGTCTTCATTTGATTTCTCATAGCTTGCCATGGAAAAGAGGGCATTCACTATCAAAATGAGATTAAAACTATTAACTAAGAAAATCCTCGGCACATCCAGTTCTTCTTATGCTCCAAGTCTTTGACTTCCTCTCCTGTTCCATTATGAAATTTTAATTTCTTCTCCAGCCTTGTTGTATTTGGTTGGTCATCTTCACAGTAATTGAGTCAGTGAATCTATCCCACAAATAGTTAGACAAAATGTATCTTCGAAACGGTTTACATGTTCTTTTGGTTTGGGTTTAAGGAAAATTTCATGTAGCTTAAGGAACACATCCTCACAAAGTCCAACTTCTCTGGCTGTTGTCAATACACATTATTAGCCCTATTTGGTGGATATGCGCTGAAACTATCTCTTCAGAATTTAAAGTGCTAATTAGTACATGTGAAAATGAAGTGATCAACAAATATTAGGTAGGCCCTCGCCAATTGTAAGAAAAAATCTTAAGACTTGAATATATCATAATCTTTAATACAGAAAATAAATTTTGAACTAAAAAAGAATTACGTTTTTAAAAAGCTCCCGTTGTCAATTTTATTAATTTCCTTTTGAATACAAAGAGTTTAGGTTTTGTCTTTAACACTACTTTATTCCTAAGCATTTCGCTATCCTTGGGCAGGCCCTGTAAGATCAACTTCAAACTGACCATTCCAAATCAATGTAGAGAAGTATACTGAAATGTAATAAAAATGACTTGTTTTGACAATTAACTGCTTGAGACTTGATTCATTAAACACTATAGTCTACTGCCTCTATGGGAAGCAGATTCCTGTGGTCTATTGCCTACTAATAATAAGGATTTTTCTCAGAGAAACTGTGAAACTGGATTGATTTCTGACTAAACCCAAAACAAAATCACTGACCTAATTTCTCTTCAAGTGGAGCATTTCTTATACTCCCTTACACTTTTAAAAATATACTCTGAAATTTTCTCTCTTCTTGACAGATGTCAGGGTGATTTTGATGACAACTATATATTCCACATTGAGAGATGCACACACGATTTTGGAAATGTCGACAGTAATGTTTACTCCGCAGCCAACACAGGAACAAAAACTTGAATACACATTTTAATTTTCAAGGAGTCTTTTGGAGATGGATTAACTTATTAACTAGTTCACTGATGGTGCGTCCTCAAAAGAACTCAATGTAAATTTGAAGACCAGAAATAGTTGATCTTGTGATGGGATGCTCATTAAGACAGCTGAAACAATCTGTTTTCTTTTAAATGGAAGATTCAATCAAACCAATTTGCTAGGTTTTGTCTCCCATCTATATTAAGATACAATTCTAGAACCCTAATGAGCTGTGGAAGAAATCATTAAATCTGGCAAACCTAACTAAGAGCCTTTTGCAAGCAACTGTTCAGAAAACAACTGCAGATATCTAGATGCTTTCCAGGTTTCCTTGGGCTCCATTATATGGAAGCAGAATTTTTCGGTGCGTGGAAATATCCACTCTTAAACATGGCTATCTAACCCCAGAAACCACAGATTTAGGTGAAGAAACTTTTTGAGCAGAACATTTTACCCTAGTTAGATCTATCTCTGTCTCTTGTGTCTTTGTCTCAGAGAAATCATGAATTAAGGCTGAGTATAAACATTTAACTCAAAATACTCATAGTGCCTTTGGCGTATCACCAATAAACAAGAGGAAAGGAGATTTCCATCTATAATTGAAATCACTGTACTAAGCTGAAAAAATATATTAGTGAATTTAATGTTGGATATTTTTAATGTGGAATTAACACAAGTACATTTTACATTGTAAGTACATTTACAATGTAATTAAAATTTAAAGACTTAAAGGGAAATTGCTGCTATGTTTTATAGTAATACACATTTAGAGCCCAATAAAATGAATACAGTGCAGTTACATATACAAATATAGCATTCATTGTACAGTAATTAAACATTAAAAGACTATATATGTTTGAATCTATCAAATTCAGTATTGTCTTAAATTATTAAAATCCCTAGTTTAATACCATGAAATTAAAATTTTGTGCATAAGGGCATCATTATTCAAAAATGTTATCTCCTAATTCTTTTAACCACAGGATTAGCACACGAAAAGAACAAATTTTAATTTCATTTTGTTGTTATTTTTGCAGAAGCATTAAGTGAACTATCAAATATATGGACAGTTTCATGAGTGAGTTATAAATAAACCATCATAAATTCTAGCAATTGTACCTTAGATTTATAATTTGCAGGTACCTTAGAATAAAATACAGCTGGTTTGTCATACAAATCATTATATCGAATGATACCACTGGCATAAACTATGATTTTAATTGATACACAAATCCATTTAAAAGATAAAATATTTAGGTATCATATAGCTAATTGTAAATCCATTCATCACAAAAATATGCACCTAATATGTCAACTTGATAATAAAAGTCATAATCCATGATTCCAAAGGTAGCAATTTCAAAGCACTGCCTTCAGTGATCCATGATACAAAATACTCCCAGCATAAACTCAACACTGCATACAACAACTGGCCCCTGTGCTTTAAAACAAGTGATCGCACTGTTCATGTACTTAAAAGAAAGACATCTATGTATGTATTATCAAAGAAAAACCCTAGGAAGAAACATACTGTAACTTAAGTAAACCTTTACTAGAACAGATTTTCTTCCAGAAAATTCAAAACCAAGTAAAGACACTGGAAAGTATAGCTTTGTTACAGGAACACCTCTTGTGTAAATGTGAATATTTAAAGCTGTGACAAGTATAGCTAAATTTCAATGCACAAAATGTAAACTTTAACACATTCTAACTACAGGATTTTTAGCTTTGGATCGTTTTAAAACTAAAAGAACCCTAAATGCCAAAGTGCAAAAGAGGTCCTTCGGAACATATCCCTTTGGTGCATTATAGTCACATAAATAATAGAATTAAATAATGAAACAAACTATCAGCTAACAAAGGGCTGTGGGTTTAAAATCTCAGATTAGCTTTCATCTCTCTTTGGGTTTTTGTTTTGTTACTGAAAAGTTACCAACAGAATTACAGGTAAAGCTTTTTATCTATAAATATTCAAAAGAACTGATTTCCATTTTTTTTCAGATGGAATCTGATGCACGCCATGAAAAACCCTACTTGCAAACAAAATACCACTGCAATTTTCACCTGAGGGGAATGGAAGGTGTGAAGATGGCTTCTTGCAAGAATGAGACAAACCGTGAATGTGAAGTCCACCTCAGTCCTGAGGAAATACTGTGAATATCATGGGCAGCATAGGATCATCCTGACTCATGTGCTGTTTATTTGTAACATTTTTAAGACATATAATCTAGTTCACACTTCTAAAGAAAATCTTATTTTAAAAAAAAGTCTATTCATTCTCCTTTAATTCAAGGGGAACTTAAAGTTTCCTTGTGTTACTCAGAGCAGCATCTACAAAATAATGCAGAATAATGTTGATAGTCAAGTGACTTTTAAGGCCAAAAATGTTGTCTGTGCTATGATTTCTAACACTAATAATAATGTACAGATGGAATCAGTTCATTTGGGGGAAAATGTGATTTGTTACAACTACATAATTGGCTTTCAAAAGTATTCAAAATGTTAATATCTTAGATTTTATCTTGTTCTAACAGGTATAAACTTTTGATGTTACAAAGTGCTCAAGTCAGCATGTGCAATGTTTCTTTGCATTTGTCTGATACTCTTCTTTTCCGGTTAGTGCTTTTTCTGCCCTGTATAAGAAAAAAATTGTTAACCACTCAAAGTCATAAAGATATCGTCCTATGCTTGCTTTTAGAAGCTTTATGACTCTAGCTTTTAAGTTTAGGTCTATGATCCAAGTCGAATTACTTTTTTGTGTATAAAGTGAGGTGGAAGGATGGAGATTCATTTCTTCTTCCATATGGATACCCAGTTGCTCTAGGACTTGTTAAAACAACTTTCCTTTCCCCAGTCGGCTTGGCACCTTGATTGAATGTTAATTATGTATATGTGGGTCTAATTTCTGAAATCTCTACTTTTCTACACCAGACTATATTCACTGCTATAGCCTTATAGGGTCTTGAAATCAAGTATTTAAGCTGTCCTTTTGATATTCTTCTGTTCTAGATTCTTTGCCTTCTCATATACATTTTAAAATGTCTTCACTTTTTTTTTTCCAAAAGGGCCTGCTGAGATTTTGATTACATTAACTCTATAGGTCAATTTGGGGACAATGGACTTTCTTAACAACTTTGAGATTTCCGATCCTTAAATGTGGTATATTTTCCCCTTTATTAGGTCATCTTAAACATATCTCAGCAATGACTCATGGTTGTCAGTATAGAAGCCTTCGATATCTGTTGCTAGATTTATTTCTACTTATTTTATGTTCTATATTACCAATGTGAATGGTGTTTTCTGAATTTTCATTTTTTAAATTCTTTGTTGCTAGGATATAGAATTACAATTTATTTTATATAATGACTTTGTATACTATGGTCTTGTAAAATTTACTTATTACTTCTAGTGGAGTATTTGTGTGTATAGATTCTTAATAATTTTGTACATACAAGTGATCTGCTAAGCACACAATAGTGTTGTCTCTTCTTTTCTAATCTTTTTGTTCTTCATCTCTTTGAGTTATGGCGCATTGGCTAAGATTTCCAGTATAAATGTTGAATAGAAATGGTGAGAGTAAATATCCTTGGCTTGTTCCCAATCTTAAGGGAAAAACTGTCAATATTTCACCATTAAGTACGTTAGCTGTGTTTTTTCATAAGTATACATTATCAGGTTGAACAAATTCCCTTTATTCCCAGTTTGGTGAGAGTTTCTTTTTTTTATTTTTAACTTTAAAAACTAAATTTAGTGGAGTAACATTGATTGATAATAACATTGTACGTTTCAGGTATACATCTATATAATATGACATCTGTATTCTCTATTGTGTGCTTACTACCCGAAGTTTAGTCTCCACCTATTTGCATGTATTTTACCTTCTTTACCTTCTTCGTCCTCCCTGCGATTCTCTTCCCCTATTGTAACCATCATTCTGTTGTCTCTAACTATAAGCTTGTTTTGTTTGTTCGTTTGTTGTTTTTTTTGTTTGTTTTATATTCCACAAAAGAATAAAATTATACAGTACTGAGTTTTTTTTCCATCTGACTTATTTCACTTAGCATAATACTCTCACGATCCATCCATGATATGACAAATTGCAGTATTTTATCTTTTTTATGGTTGAGTAGTAGTCCATCATATGTATGGACCACATCTTCTTTATCCAATCATCCATGGAAGGAATTATGTTGTTTCCATGTCTTGGATATTCAACAAACATTTTTTTAAGTTAAAACTTTTATTTTGAGATAATTATAGATTCACATAGATTTTTAAGAAATGGTACCAGAGTGATACCATCTACTCTTTACCTAGTTTCCTCCAATGACAAATATAACAAAACCGTAGTACAATATCAATGCCAGGATATTGGCATTGATACAGTCAAGATACAGAATATTTTTATCACCTAAGAGATCCCTCATGTTGCCCTTGTATAGCACACACACACTTCCCTCTGTTCCACCCCTTCTTAAACCCTAGAAACTACTAATCTGTTTTCTATTTCCCTAATTTTGTTATTTTAAGAATATTATATTATAGATTAATGAAATATAATCTTTTGAGATTGCATTTTTTTTTTTTTTTGCTCAGCAAAACTATCTGCGGCTTCATCCAGGTTGTTGTATAATACCAATAATTTATTCCTTTTTTATTGCTAACATTCCATGGTAGTTTTTTAATCATTCCACTCATTAAAGAACATTTGGATTGTTTCTGGATTTTGGCTATTAAGAATAAAAATTTGCATACGTATTTTTGAGCGAATATAAGTTTTTAGAGCGTTTCTATCATAAATGAGTTTGGATTTTGTCAAGTACTTTTCTGCATCTATTGAAATGATTACATAATTTTCCTCTTCATTATGTTAATATGGTGAATTACACTGACTTTTAATTGTGTAATACAAGTATTTAAAGCTATACATTTCCCTACATTTCCCTCTCCCTTTAGCTGCATCCCCAAATTTTGAAGTGTTCCATTTTCATTTTCATCCAACTTGAAATAATTCTAACGTCTCTTGTGCTTTCTTCTTTGTCTCGTGTGCTGTTTAGACATACACCATTTACCATCCAAATATTTAGGGATTATTGATTTCTAATATAATACCTTATGAGGCTTTATGTGATTCCAAAATTCTGAAATTTATTGACTTATTTCATGACATAGCATATGATCAACCTTAGTGAATGTTCCATGTATACTTAAAAATAATGGCATATTCTGCAGTTGTTGGTTGTAGATTTTAAATATATGTCAATTAGTTTAGATTGTTGGTATATCTTAGTCTTCTGATTACTAATTATCTAAATAATTCAGTAACTCCAATAATTATCTAAATAATTCAACAATTAGTACAGAAAATCTTTGAAAAGTGACTCAGATTTAGGGTGCCAAAAAACCAAACAAACAAGAAAATGACTCCACTTGTGGCATTGCCAAATGACCTGATATTTATGTTGAGCCTTATCACCTTTAGATTTTTGTTTCATGTCATAAATAAAATTAAAACCAAATAAGTTACTCCCAGTCTATGAGATTCAGCTAAACATAGTATACCATTCCCTGGAATTTAAATACAAGTCTAAAACTAGAAATTCAAAGAAAATATGTATATATAATAATCTTATTCACAAACAAGTCTGGTTTCTTTTTTTGTGCTGCCTTTTTATAGATAGCTCAGTATTGCTTAGGGCGAAAATCTACAATACTGGTTTGTATACAGAAATTTTATATACGAAGGGTTGTGTTAATAGAAAGGAACATAAGGGTAATTCTCGTGGCTTCAGATTACCTTCCCACATTAAGTCTTGGGCACAGACACAAAGAAGGAAGTGTGTGTGTGTGCGTGCGTGCATGTGTGTGTGTGTGTGTGTGTGTAGCAGGAACTATCATAAGAAAATAACATATTCTGTGAACTGAGTAAAAACATACTGGTAGAGCATTCTTGGATAGTAAGGTACCTTAAAAGCCTATCATCAATATTTAGTTCTGAAGGATCTCTTCTTATAAGACACGACAGTATCTGAAGCTCCCTTTCAAACCTATTAATCTTGTAAGAGAAAGTTTAACATGTTAAAAAAATCTTTAGTCATTAATTTAAAAGCATTAAAGGAAAAAAGTAAATCCTAACTAACATAATAGGCTTGCAGCTTCATTTCTAAGTGCAAAGAGGTTCTTATCGTATGCCAACTGCAAGTTTTAAAAATTTTAGCCTTTAAACAAGTAGTGTACAGTCTGTTCATATTATACCTGTAATTTTGGCATTTCGAAACCTACAGTCACCGATTAAAATCTGCAAACTGTTCCCTGGAATGAGGCCTTCTTTTCTTCTGTTTAGATTTTTCATCAACCTAAATAATAAATGAATTAGTAGCCAACAATGGTAATATACGCTAATAAAAATCAAAGACTAAATTGCAGCTCAAATTTTCACAAAGCTATTGCATGTATTCAAAGATCATGAGACTGTTTTTGAGTCCTCTCAAAACCTACAAAGGACTTAGGTTACTATCAAAAATGGTTATTATTTTAATGCTATGTCATTGATTTTCACCCTCATGTGTATTCGCTTCCACCTTTATGGTCAGAATTCACAGCGTTTAAGTTAAAGTTATTGACATAATGAAGACAGAATTATTTCATATAAAATTTCCAAGATTTATGAAAGCTTCATTCATTCCTCTTCCAAACAATATTCCCTTCCTGCTCTGGGTTCTCTAGGATTTAACAGTGTATTTGGCAAAACCATCTTTGCAATTGGTGCTATGTGAAGTCAAACATATATGGATCTAATAAGGCTAAAAAGTCAGTATTTGAAATGATAAAGAGGAGTGTGGTTGTGCTGTCAAGGAGCAAAGCATGGTCTCCAGCACATAGTAGGCATTCATTAAAGATGTGACGATTTAATGAATGACTTAAATTACCACATGTCATATGATCTGTAGCCATTACAAAGCCAGATGTATCAGCTGAAACATCAAAGGTAAGCCACAAAAGAGCATTTTTCACTCACCAAAGGTTAACATTCCTTTCAGTGAGCTATACAGGCATAGCTGAAGCAACGAAAATGAAACGCTGATAAGTGTGATATTTCTGCTTCTGGAGACTGTATAACAAAGATTCAAGTAAAGCAGAACATTTGATTAGATATCCATGTGCCCCAGGTGGTCATCACAGGCATGGAGAACGCACCTACCATTGACCCTCAGCATCCTCATGGAGAAGCTGAATGACATCTCCATTTCTAATCAGGAGGTCTTCTGAGCCTCTCTTCCGGCAATCTGATAGGACTTTATATTTGCCTGGACACTATAAGGCTGTTTTGAAAAATTACATTATAGACTTGATTGCAAAAGTACTTACACAACTGCATGCTGTGAGATATAAAGAAGTCACATGTTACTTCAATGGTAAATGTGGTAGCTGCAGCAGCTTTGAAGGAACAAAATAAACATGAAACAGTTTGTGATGGGGAAAAAAGCAGAACGTGTATTTATTTTACCTGAAGAATTCATTTTTATTTGCAAAAAGAGAATTACAGCATGAAGTACACAGAAAATAACAGAGCACAACTAATTGAATTGTAAGCATAAATCCAGAAAAAAAACAAACATGAAAATAATTTTTAAATACCATTATTTGTAAACTACTCTCATGAAAAATTTATCTTGGTGCATACAAAAAGCAATGGCCCTGAACAAAGATTTACTAATACCCTCAAAAGGATTTCTAGGCTTTCTACTGTTTTGCACCAGTAAAAATAATGGGCACAAAAACTTTGGGTCCAATAAAAGCAGATAAATCATAATGTTGTGCTTTACTTGGCCTTAATCTTTTTGCAGCTAAAATTTTAATTTGATTCATTAATAAGCTAAATAATCCAAGGCACACTGATTGCATTTGGTTACAAAGTAGATGGAAAAAAATCATAAATTTCATTTCCAAAAGTATTCAGAGATGAGAATTTTTCCAGTATAATATCTTATACATTGAATACATAATTTCAAAGAGTACCATAATTAAAAAAAATTAATGAAAGAAAAAAAGAATATGTGATGTTGATTCTTTGCACATCCGAAGGAATTAAGCTAAAAACGATATCCGCATCACTTGGGCTGAGCGTCTTTGAGCAGTACTTTTATCGAATGGGCTGAGGAGCAGGCAGGAGAGAGCAACTCGCCATTTAACACAGAAGCTTCATCAAAATAGAAGAGCCATCTCCGACACGGGCCTCTATGAGGGAAGCAGCACCCATTATTTCTGACTTTTTGATTGGTAAAGTGAGGCTAAATGAGCAATTCATTGCAACTTGTTTTTCTTTTTTGGGGGGACGGGGTTCTTTCTTTTCTTTTTCTTTCTTTCTTTTTTTTTTTTT
>NW_024340698.1:2675734-2771203 GCF_902729225.1 Pteropus medius | reverse complement strand
TTTTTTTTTTTTGGTATGTTCTGATTTGTTCTTTTGTATATTTTCCTTAGTAGTACACCTCAGTGAATTATCGGGAGAAGAAAACTAATAGGTTTTTCTATATTCCCATCCTCTATGATTAAAGCATTAATCAGTTTTGCATATTTGCTTTATTTTCTGACCCCATAGTTGGGAAAATGCTTACTGAAGTTTCTGTCAGTTCTTGATAATCCCCTCATAGAGCATCTACAGCAAATGTTTGAATCCAAATTGGCTTCCCCTGACTTTTCACGCACACTTGAACAACTATTACCCTCAGACTATATTAATTAAGGACATGGAAGTTATTTTTATTATTAATCTAAATCGGCAATTCTCATAGTTTGGGAAGCAGACATTTGGAGGTTTCTGACACCCTTCCAAAGGTCTGCAAGGTCAAACCTGCATGACGACACAGACCTTTTCGCTCTCATCCTCTCACAAGTATGGAGTGGTATTTTCTAGAGGCTGCCTGATGTGTTATAGCACGAAAGATTGAATGCAACAGCAGGTTAAAGAGACTTGCAAAAATATGTAAAATGCCACATTTCCCACCAAATGTTTTGTTTTGAAAATGTAAATCATAATAAAAATGTTATTTATATGAATATAATGGGTTAATTAATATTTTAAAAGCATGAATAGTTTTTATATTCCTCAGTTTTAATTTAGAATATGGTAAATATCAATAGATGCAAATGAGAGCTCTTTGTAATTCTCGAGAATTTTTAATAACATTGAGGGTTCCTGCTTTAAATGTTTGAGCACTGCCAGTCTAGACAACTACCTCTGGATAAACCTCGTACCTGTTCTGAGCCTCAGTTTCCTCCTCTGTCAATTGAAGATAATAAAGCCTACCTTTCCTCTCACTAACACTATGAATGTTAAATGTAAAATCATATTGTAAACTATAAACTTCCATATAACTATGTGTATGTATTATTAATAGAAAGAACATTCTGTTACTTTCTTAAAGAAAGCATTCGAGTTGATTCTCTGCAGCTTTGTGGTTATCCATGCCATGATTTCCTCACCCCAATATTAGAACTGCCAAATCGATTTTGTTCCTCTGAAAGGCACAAAGGAGCAGTCCACTACAAAGCATCATTCCCACCATCCAAGCTGATCTGATGACTTCAGAAAATTGGAGATACATACATCTTCAACAGTCCTAACTCTCCTCTAATAACCCCCTAAGACCTTAACAACATTGCAAATGATTTCTTCTATAAAACACTTATAAAGCAACCTCTTTTAGTTTTATGGGATGACCCCTTGCTCTAATATGCTGAGATTTGGTATCGTTAGCACATTTTTTTGATAGCCCACTAAAATATATTTCCCAGATGTTATTAAAGAGTTTTTAATGTATAATGTTCATTGCCTATAGTTTCCAATCTGGAACCTAAACTTGTTAAAGTGTATTTGACCCTCCTTTATTCTTTGATTTTATCTCAACATGCCTCAATTGAAAACACAGTGGTAGAGCTGAATTAAAGATAAAACTGGTCAATGTATAGAGACTTGGAATGACTAGCTATTCATCTCATCAACTTCAGGAAAAAAACTCCATGTATAGCTCAAATAAGTTTTACTTACAGAAAGAAATGCTTACTGAATGTTCATAATAAGTTTCAAATCTTTTGGCCATGGAATACACCTAATGACTTCAAGGATACTGACAAAAGAGTGTCCCTCCATACTTCATCTATTTTATCAGTAAAATTGCCTCAAGAGTTTCTATTCATCTATTTTAATATGCTATTACTAACCATTGGGGGTCTTTCTTCTTCTTCATTGTTAACACAGGAAGAGTAGAAATAGTTGTTTGACCATTCCACAGTCCCTTCAGTCCAAACTATAAGAAAAACATGGAGGGTAGCAGTTACTTAATGGTGCTAGTCTACCACAAGGAGAGAAGTAAAATGAACTGGAGTAATCAAGGCTACAACTTTCAGTGGTCCAAGAATAATAACTTACTATAATAAAACCTCCAATTAGATGGTACTATTTTAGAATTGTTGATATTTTAGAAAGGGGCCGGAATGTCATATACTTCTTTAACTTTTTTAAGATAGTTTCAAGTTGGGGTTGGTGGGAGAGTTACTAAAAATAATAAGAAGTTAAATAACATTCCAGGGAATGTTTACTCCTTCTTACAGAAAATGATCTCTTCTAAAAACTTTTTCTATGGCATTTTATTGGTCCATTCGGCTAGCACTTATAACATTCTATCTAGTAATATTATTATTTTCGACTTGTCTTAGCTCCCTTACTAGGCAAAGGCCATGTGTTATACACTGTATGTCTCATAAGAGCCTTTCAAGTAAGAGGTGCTTAATTAATAAAATATATTGAACTGATACAAATTAAGCAATCCACTTTAGGGCAGAGAATGAACAGAATCTCAATTTGGCCATACTAAACACTAAACTATTCATGTGACCTTGGAAAAATCTGTCAACTTTCTTTGACTTGGTTTCCTCATTTGTCAGATAAAGGCATTGGTACTATGCTCCCTCTTGACTGCTCTGGGGGCCACAGTAAAATTGCTTCCTGAATTATCTTTCTATCCTTGTAGCTTTGTGAGAATGGCAGCTGAGTCTATCTTAATTAGACTGTATGCCCAGAGCTTTACACAATTCCTGGCACACAGGCAAGGAATTTATATTTGTTGAATGAAACAAATTGTTTGAAATCAGCTTGAATGACACAATTTGCACTAAAAAACTATTCTAGCTGGAAATGATTCTTCTCTATTAATTAAACCTATAGTGAATGAAGTGTGCATTCCTCAAAGCCAAGTATCTGTGTTTTATTCAACTCTGTATGCTGTGTAGCAGGGGTTCCCAAACTTGAAAATGCATCAGAAAGACTCACATGGAGAACTTATTAAATCACAACTGGCTGGGTCTCATTCCCAGAGTTTCTGATTCAGAAGGTCCAGGGCAGAGCCAGAGATTTTACCTTCCTTACAAGTTCCCAGGTGATGCTGAGGCTACTGGTCCAGGGAATGCACTTTGACAACCACTGCTCTGCAGTGCTCACCACTGTCTTACATGTGCAAGATACATGAGCCTTATAAAAATGGGTTAATTTTGTTTTCTTTATACACGGATAATAGATGGGTAGCTTTTCAAAATTAACAATGGGAGAAACTAATTTACATAGCCATGAATCTTAACTTCGGATGACCATGACACATACCTGCAGTTGCTCCTGCCTGAGCTGACGCGATTGCCTCACCGACCTCTACCACATTGCTGGTGTGCACCGATTCAGTTTCCTCGGGGACTATAAAAGCTCCCTGTTGTATTCTGAAATAGTAAATATGTAAATACATAAAAATAAGTGAGCTTTTGTATAGTCTAAGAGTAATAAGAAATTAAAAATGGTATTTCTTCCACTGACACCATGTATTAAGAACATTCTCTGAGAATCCATTCAAACAGAGCTGACTTCCCCATTATTTAAGTCTGTGTGACAACAGTTCATAAAATACAAAAGCTTAAATATTAGGATTCGAGCCAGTAGGATCTCTCTTTAATATGTACGGGAAAAAAATTACTCTCTCTTTACCCAAGGCAGGTATACTGTTTAAAATCCTCATAGTATTTTATATTGTATATTTGAGATTTGCTAAGAGGTAGATCTTAAGAGTTCTCACCACACACACAGAAAAGGATAACAATGCCAGGTGATGGATATGTTAATTAGCTTGACTGTGGTGAATACTGCACAGTGTATGTGTATATTAAATCACCAAGTTGTGCTCTTTAAATATATACAACTTTGTCAGTTTCCAAATTTTGGAAAAATTTTAATATTGGAAAAAATATAAACAACATATAAAACTGAAAGCAACAAATAAACAAGACAAACAAAAACTCATAGACTCAGACAACAGTTTAGTGGTTACTAGAGAGAAAGAGTGGGGGTAGATAAGAGTAAAGGGGGTCAAATACATGGTGACAGAAGGAGATTTGACTTTGGGTGGTGAGCACACAATACAATATACATATGATGTATTATTGAATTGTACACTTGCAGCCTATAATTTTATTAACCAATAAATTTAATATAAAATATAATTAATATAATATAATATAATATAATATAATATAATATAACATAATAGCAACAAATAATATCCCTGCTGCTCTATGAACTTTTAACCTTAATGAATTAAGTAAGGTATATATAAATGACGATGAAACCTTAATCTGAATAATACTGTTGAGTTGTATCCGCTACTATAAAGTCAATTACTGCATGAAATCTAAGGATTTTATTTCCATGATATATGACAAAGATTTGATCATTGTGAACCTTAGAAGATAAAAAAACTTCCACTGTGACTTTGAAATGGTTCTACTAAAGCCCCAGATGAACCAACACACTTGATTTTAGCTACCTCTGAGAGATGATGTACGACAAAGAGAAAAGGAGTATTTTTAAGAAGTCATTCAATGATCCTGACCCCATGCAGATGCTGCATAGTGAACTTTGGTGCCAAGGCTTTGGAATTAGTATGAGGATTCTTTCTTCATATCTGCAAATGTTCTATGGCAACAACACTTTTTAGGATTCCTAGAGGCCGGATACAAGGACCTCATCTCTAAACCAGCGCTATCATCAGTGCTCTCTTTTAGACTGCTACCTTCCTCAAAGACTTTATGGCTGTGTCCAGGCACAGTTCCCTCCCGGGATCCATACCTTCTCTCTAACTACGTAGAAAGAAAGACCAAGTCACCAGCAAGTAGTCTCCATCAAGGGACCACAAAGCTGTGGCCCAGTAGAGGTTGCCAGTCCTTTATCACTCTTAAAACTCTTTCTCCAATCAGACCGAAGATGACCAAAAATACATGCAAGAGAAAGTCATGAGTACAGCCACTTTCACGGTTAGCCTACATGCCAACTCCCCCTAGGATATACTGAGAATAACGCATTTGTAATTATGTTTAGCACAAACTACCGCATTCCATTTTAACATCAACGTAAACAACTGTATAACTATTAAAGACTATCGGTCTCCAAATAGAAGAATAGAACTGAGAAAATGATGTATTTATGGAATTTGATGAGTTATTGTTAAAAGGGTGGATAGTTTTTGTCTGAGATGCTTTGATTACACTGTTTTGTGTTACATCGGGAAAACAGAAGATCACAGGAGTGACAGTTCTTAAAGTATAATCACTTACTCGTCATTCCGCTGAGAAGAATTCTGATCCTGTTGAGCTAACTGATTATATTGCTCTTGTTCTTTAACTATGGAATAAAAGAAAGCTTGTATAAGCATCATTCAGAAGCCGCACTTATTCCTTCCTTGAAGACCAATGATTTTCACATTGGAGACACACCCCACTCTCACCAGAGCTAACCTTCACAGACTTGAAATAACCATGGGGAAAGCCGGTCTGAATTTGGAATAAGGAAAAAGACTGAACGATTTAATATTTTATTCAAAAAATTCAAATCTATTACCAAAACCACCCCTACCCCAACATTACCAAGCACTGACTACTTGAGATCATAAGCAGTTGCCTCATGGGAAGGACTCAGAATTAAGTTAGTTTGCTATATTACTTCACAACTGCTTTTCAAGCACTAGAGTTCATTTCCTAGTATAAAGTTCATTCTCCAAAATAGTTTAAGCAACCCCATGAATCTTGATCTCCTACTAATTAGTTTAACAAACACTGGCATTATGAATTGTATAAAGTAAATATCAGCCCCATTCCCTGTAAAAATTATCAGAAAATCTTGAGTCAATGAGCTAGTACTGTACTTCTTATTCTGAAGAATACATGCTTAAAATTTACTTGTCATAAGTTCTTGTTGCTTCAGCAAAATACTTCTTATTTCTTTTAACCATGTCATCTTCACATCTACAGTTGGAGCCTAAAGATTTTAAAAAGGGGGGAGAAGGAAACATGTTTCCTTTTTAAAAGCACACTTTATAATAAAACCAATGTAATTAAGTACATCAAACATGAACCTGAACATGAATCCTAAATCACCATATTCAAACTAAAATTTTGATTCGTAAAACTTCTAAGAAGCAAATAAGTTACTAGTGATCAAATTAGATGAAAAAATAGTCAAAACCATTTTGAATTGCACTCACAGAAAATGTTAAATATAATCTCACTTGTGTTTTCTTTGTAGGAGAGTTCTTTTAAAAATATAAATGTTTTACATTTTATGATCTATTATAGAGTAATCTTGATAACTGATGAAAGCATGCAAGCTTCCTTAAATATCCTCCCATTACTTATAAGTTTGTTAAAAAGTAGCAAGAAGTCTTATATCTTAATCAAAGCAAGAAAACATTTTTTGTGTGTGAATTGCAATCACCTAGTGCAGAATTAAAACCATGAAAAAACACTGAGCACTTTCAACAGATAACAGCACAATCACCTGTCACAAGTTGTGATAAAAATACTCATTGAAATGACAACATCCTCTTGAAATGTTCTCATTCCTCTCCCCTCCTTTTAAACAGGTTGGACTTTATAGCACATCTGGCCAGGGCTTTAACCAGTTTTTAGAAACAATGATCAAATCTGAATTGTCACATCGTCATGCCTCGTAATCAGGTATTCTCTGAATGCAAAGCACAAGAGGAACTCAAAACCGATATAAATCTGGAACTATAGAAACTTGCTGGGGGCAGAGAAGTGCTGGCCAAGGTTAATAAATCTCCTAATGTAGTTGTGAAAACTTAAAAGCCCTAGAAAGCACCATAGGCATATCTCAAGTTAAACATGTGCTACTGAAAAAAATGTTTAACTACATCACAATAAATAATAACTAAATAATATTTAAGGGAACTACATGAAAAGAATGAGAACTTTTGTAATGTGACCAAAATTATTTGTTTGCAAATTCAGACTTTTGTATCTTAATGCACGTTATGCTTTCTAGAATAACTTTTAAATGACCAACCTGGATAATATAAACTTCCTTCCCAGCATACCAGATTTCAAACTTGCGGTTATCTCCTTTTACATATTCAGTGATTCCAACTTCATCCATCTACAAAATATGTCGAATTTCTCATGAGTATTTTATTTTGAATATGAAATTACATTACATTTAGAATACCCTCATCATATTCTAAACGAAAGAGAATTTCTCACTTGGGCAAAATACACATATTTAAAGAATATGAAATGATATTTCTATCATAGACCTGAGCAATTAAATGTTTTCACTGAACTATGCACTTTGTGGTACAGATTGTATGCTCCATTCTAGCGATTGAAACTAAGATTATAAATCTGAACATCCAAGTGTTCCATCTAAGATTGAATTCTGTTATCAATTAACTGCACTCTTTTTTTTTTTTTTTTTTTTTTTTAGGCAAGGCAACCCTTGGTTGGCCTCATAGATTGCAAGGACCTTGTCAGCTTACAATCTCTTATTTTTTTTTATTTTTTACGCCTATAGCACCTGGTCTTCCTTGGTGGTCTCCCATCCAAGTACTAACCAGGCCCGACCCTGCTTAGCTTCTGAGATCAGACGGGATCGGACTTGTTCAGGGTGGCATGGCCGTAGACAACTGTATATTCTTAAAGCAAATTATTATGTCAAACACAGAAGCAACCAAACATCAGTGAAAAAGATCATCTGAAATTAATTTCACTATTTTTATTAATCATTTCTCAGATAAGTTGATTTTACAAATTGTTACTTATCTCTATAGAAGGCCTGCATGTTATAAACATTCAATTTATGGGGCAGGGAAAACCAGCTAGGTACACAAGGGCACCCTCTATTTCCATCAATCCTTAGGCCTCTCTAGAAAACAAATAATCTGTCATGGGAGACTGATGTCTCCTTGTAGCCAGTGGAACTTTTATATATAATATCCCTTCTTTACCATAATTTTTCTTCTCTTGTGATTGGGCAAAGCACAACCTCTTCCATTTTTTTTTTTTTATCCTGTGCTAATGGCACGGTTAATTCTATTTTGAGCAATTTCACTTCCTTGTACACATATTCTCGTTTAGTCCCCTCCTGCCTTCTCTTTTCTTTCAATTCCCACCTAATTAATTATCCAAAGAAATATCTCACTCTCTGTTCCATTTATGAGCCCCCTAAAAGACCTTAATTACAGTTGATAAGCATTAAAAGAAGTGGTAGTGAGAGCCCCATATCAAGGAAAAGGGATTATGCTTAGAAATGAAATGTGACATATAAATGAAAGAGCCTGTGACATCTACCCTGAATGTAGTCAGAAGATACTTTCAGAATGCCCCCCAAAATCTTTATATTCCTGTTCAACCACTCTAACCTCCTTTTGCTCTAATATCAGGATTAAAGATAAATAATAATCTAATATTTGATCTCTATATAAATTGATACATGATTTTGTCTTACTAGCATGGTAAGATGGAACGCATAAGGGCTTTGGAATCCGAGAGGCTGGGGTTAGAACCCCATTCCTACCACTTACTGGTTGTGTGTCTTAGTGCAGATTTCTTAATCTTTCTGAACTTCGGTTTCCTCAACTATAAAATGGGAACACTACCTATTTCATAAAGCTGATATAGAATTAAATAATAGGCATTAAGTGCCTGGGTCATACAATGAGTTTTTTAAAGTATGAGTCTGCTTTCTTGCTTTCTAAACTTTCCCTCATTTGAACTGCAATAGTTTTTGTGATTTTTCATTGCGTACATCTAGAATATCATTATAGATTAAATGAGCTCTTTCAAGCTATCCTGGAAATCTAACCAGTATATCTATCAGACAATATCTTTTCAGTTCCAAACAATTCATTACATGTGATCCACTCGTATATAATCCATTTGTAATCATCTGTAAATTATACATATTTTCTCCAATAACAAAATATAAACGTTTGAAAGGTTGTTACACTACTTATTAAATGTTCACTATATCATGAACATTTACTCAATTTTAGATCCTAGAGGAAGAGTTAAATGTGTAACTATATAATTATATAATATACAATAAATAATATACATAATAAAATGAAGCTGATTCTACAGTTAGACCCTTATCCTTCATATGTTCATTGATGATTCCTGATAGCTATGAATATATATTTCTTTTATTATAAAGCATTTTATCTTGCCGTGTCAAGTGTTCATGGCTCCAAATTTCAACCTAATTTTCTTTCATGAGGGAAGTGTGAAGATGTTAACTACCTTGTTAAACATCACCCAGTGGGTCAAGAACTCTGGGATTATAACCAATAACTACCAATCTTAAGACTTTTAATTATGTCTCTGGGATAGAGTTTAGTTATTTCTTGGGTTAGTATTATTAACAAATTGATCTTGAATCACATTAACAAAAAAAATGTAGCTAGGCTTAAATGCTATGAAGCATTAGAAGCGAGATACTGGGTATAAACAATAACATGGCTGAATCTTGAAAATAGTCTGAGATCAAAAAAAGAAAGAAAATGAGAATCGTAACAGAATATAATTTATATAAATTAAAACCACATGTGAAAAAAATATTACTATACATTTAACAAGAACACACAAACGAAAGAATGGTTGCTACAGAGGTAGAGAGAAGATAAGTGCAGAGAATAGGGATAAAAAGGAATGAATGAAGAAATGAAAGAAAGAACAAACGAGAACAAGGCCTCTCAGCATGGTGCAGTGATTGAGAGCATAGATTCTGGAGCCATCTGCCTGGGTCTGAAGCTGCACTGCATCACCTACTAGCTATTTGCTCTTGAGCAAATTACTCACCTTTCTAGAACCTAGCTTTTCCATCCTCAAAATGGGAATGGGTTACTTCATATAAAATGCTATGTGGATTAAATGAGTTAACAATATTGGTAAACAGTCAGAATAGTTCTTAGCACATAGTAAGCACTATGCGTACATTTGTTAAATAAAAATAGATGACAATAATAGATGACATGAACTAAAGACTCTGAAGAAGTCAAATCTGTCCATTTGACTATTCGTAGGGACCTTTAGAGACTAATCTTAGGGACTTTCCTTTGCATAGAAGTGGCTGAATTAAAACCTAGCACACAATCATTAGAAAGTACATCATCAGGCTATGGAATTGCAGCTTGATATGAAGCCAAGGCAACAGTCCATTGATAGTGGGAGAGAAGCTGTTCAGCCATAGAGAGCATCTGCATTGAAACGAGTAAACCAAATTATTACCTAAACACCAACTAGTAACACCAGCAGTTAAATTCTAGAATCCTATGTATGATAGGTAAGGAAGAAGTAAGCATAGTAAGGCTTCAGAAATAGCCCATCTTCCATCTTTCTCTGTCAGTGGCATCACCAATTTTCTATAATCCTGATTTAAATCCTTGCAGATATGGCTAATCTGTTTTATTAAAAATAGTAGGAATTATTGGGGAACTAAAGAAAAATCAGCCTTATTTTTTTCCTTCATATGTCAGGTATTATTTATTTCCTGTATCTAGTCAGTAAACAAGCCCAACTGTCTACCTTCCATTGAAATGTTTCTTGTATCTATCCCATCTTCTGTTTCCACAGTGACCACTAAAGTTTGAATTCTCATGACTTCGTTACTTCATACCAGTACCTCTTTATTCTAATGTTCTCAAGAAATATTCTGTTGGTGTGTCCATCATTTTGGCAAATTAAAAGTAAAATGAAAAATCAATATAGGCCAGAAATAATACTTTAAGTGGTAACTTGGTCACTCTACAAATAAAAAGTGAACCAAATAAACGGATTTGGGTCAAACAGATCTTAACCCTGTCCGAGATCGGTTACAGATTTTTGGTTCTCAACTAATGTTTATTAGAGACATAAAAGATCCTTGGAGATTTGGGGGGCTTGGAGATAGGTTGCTAATATCAAAGGAGCAACAAGGCATTTGTTATGAAAACAGTAAGAATTTTAAAGAAGTTGTGACACTGCTGTGGGTTCAGAAGTGAAGCAGGGAAAGTGGAGAGTAGGAAGAAGTTGGAGACCTAACCCTGGTCTGAAACTTTGTTAAGAACAGCATGGAACTGTTGACCCTCTGGGAAGAAACAAAAGCAGAGCCCGCTAGTAGCCTCCTCGCAGAAATACCTCAGGCCTATCTGAGGACACTCTGCCTGTCCTCTTTACTGCTGCTGCTGAAAATTTCATCAATTCTCAAATATACTGGTGATGACAACTATGAAAGAACATGCTCATGAAAAATGACTAAAGTGATAGTGGTTGGGGAATCAAGGGTAACAATTTTCTCAGTTTTCCAATTTTTTTCTACAACAAATGCTATATTGCCTTTACAACTTAAAACTTGAAAGATAAAATTCATTAGTTGTAAAAAGAATCAAAATCACCAATTATAGACTCATGCGAATTGGAAGTACCACTTGTTAAATGTCAAAACCAGCTGGTAGTATCACTGGGTTGCCAGTGACTTCTTCAAACAATTCTGCTCTCATTTTGATACCAAACTAATATTAGAACAGAATGGTAGTTTGGGTTATAGGAGAGAATAAAGTAATCTCAAAGGATGGGACAGGACAGGTGTGAACGGGATTCAGCTGTAGGTGTCTTTGAACACCCAGGAAGGGAGAAGTTGGGGACTGGAGGAGTGATACGAAAAGGAAGATGCGGGTGTGCTATTAATCATATATCAATTCTTACATTACACCAAGGAAAAGGAAGAAATTCTTTCCTCCTTGTCTCTCCTACACAATAAAAGGTAACCAAGACCAAGAACTCTTCCTGGTAAGAATGCTCATGGGGGAGCCTAGGTTACTTATTTCAAACTATGCTCTGCAGGGCACTAGGGAGAAGGCAAAGCTCTGCTCTTCCTCACTTGTTTCGGGCAGAGAAGTTCTGCTGTACCTGACTTCTACTTAAGATTTCATAGGTGGGAGTGGGCAAGACGGGTGAAGGGGGTCAAAGGGCACAAAACCACTAAGTCCTGGAGGTGCAACGATGGCATGATGCCTAGTATTAATAATACTGTGTTGTATAATTGAAAGTTACTAAGACAGTAGGCCTTGAAAGTTCTCATCACAAGTAAAAAATTTTAACTGTGTAGTGATGGATGTTAACTAAACTAGACTTACTGTGGTGATCGTTTCACAATATATACAAATATCGAATCATTATGCTGTGTAGCTGCAACTCATATGTTATATGTACATTACACCTCAGTTAAAAAAGATTTTGTTTAAACAAATGGATGTGCCACTGAAGTATAAAACCCACTCATTTGAACCGAGGAAGTACACAAAATTGAATATACGTGTGAAATAATATTACATTATACAATTCAAATTGTCTTACTTTTAAACAGTGCTTAAAACTGTATGATGGGTATCTACTGGCGCCTTCTCCATTTTCAACACGCCTTTTACAAAAAACAATGGCTTTTTCATACAAGAAAAGGTGCCGCTGCATTGGTTTGAATCGAGCAAAATCCTTCATTTTTGTAGCACCTTTTTTGTGTCCGATCCAAACACTGAATGCACCCTGTGTTATCATCTTGCCCAGCTCATTTAAGTTTCCCTAGAGTGGAAAATCAAAACTCATTAGCACAAGGCAGAGCGACATTCGCATTCCTGGTGTCAACATTACAGTGTTGGCTTGAACTACTAAAATCCTGAAGCATCATTTGTATAGCCTTTAAAATTTCATCATAGCTTTTTACATTGAAACATGGCATGTGTCACATAGTCATGAAATTACTGAGGGAGTGGGATATCTAAGAAAGCTCCTTTTTCCTGGCTTCATGTCTCCATGTAGAGGTAAGTAGTTTAGATAGGGTAACTCCCCATCTCTTCCTTAATCCTGATTGGTGAATGATATCGACCAGTTCAAGTTTCCCCACTGAGTGGAGCTAACTCTAAAGATTTGATATTTTTCTTCCATATCTATCCTAGACTAGGGCAAGGGGCAATTCTGGGACAGTATGTCTCCTTAGAAGACCCAAACATTCCTTCGAGCAGGATCTCCTGAGGTCTGGACTTAGGGGTAGGCTGTTGAGGACAAGGGGAATGTCACAAATCCATTTGGCTAGTGATCTGAAGCCAATTCTCCACCTGAAATTATCAGTAATAATGTTAACATTTGGATCTCCGTTTGTCTGCCTCTCACTTCTTATTTCTCAATTGATTCTAGGAAAAGAAGAAAGGAATATGAACATGCTTTCCCCCTGAAACTGCAACAATCATTAAAATGTACTTACAATATAGCCATTTATTGCAGCCTGATGCATAGAGTCATTAACTGATTTCAGTAAATCCAGCACTGTGTCAAGTGCCTCCTTTAATTTTTCAAATCCTTCGCAGCCCTTGCTATATTTTAATAGCTCCTATTAATTAGAAGTCAAGAATTAAACTTAATATTAGGCATATATTAAGAGCTGTAAAAAATTGAATATAATTTTGGCCAACAGGCTTTCAAGGAAGAAGCCAAAGATGTCACTTTTTTGAGTAGCTTCTTTCATATGCTATTTGTCACATTAATACTATATTTAATAACCATGTCAAAATTGGAGAAGAAATGGAATACTGACTAAATAGTATAAAGCAAAGGGCATTCAATGTTTTTGAGCTGACGAATAATAGCTATTAAGACACACTAGAGGTTAGTTTTTAAAGCAATTACACATTTTTTTGGTCCTCTACTTACAACAATTTGTTTTATTAATTATGCATATACCATAGAACATTGTGAAAATACATTTTAAAGCGAGCCATGTTGTATTCATATGTAACGTGACATTTCTACATTACATGAAGGGTATACCATATTCACTTTCCATTGAGAAAGCCCACATGAAATACAGTCTCCACTCTATAAGAGATATATATTTGTTTAGTTCTTCTTAACAATAGTAAAAGTTCTGCAGTAAATGTTATACATATGTCAATGTAATTTGTTTGGATAATTAGCTAAAAAGACACAAGATAATCTCAGCTTTATACCTATGCCTCCAGCACTTGCACAGCCACAGGGAACCAAAGAAGCACACTGCGTTGATTCTACTGCTAAGCGCAGGCTTCCCAGTCATTGAGTCTACCTATTTCTAATGTTTCTTAGAAATAAATTTAATGGCTTTGGCACACCTGATTCAAAGAAGTAAAGAAAGAAATAAACAAATGCTTAATGTACTTGCCTTCAACAGTAACTGATATTTCGTGATTCGTTGCACTGGTTTGAGCAAATAGGAATCCAGACCAAGTCTATGTTTTAATTTTCTTTGACATTCCTGTCATTAAAATATAATCATCAATAAATTTAAATTAGACATATAGCTGTGAGAATGCTAAGTGTTCATTGATTAGATCCAATGAATGCAAGTTTCTTAACATCTCAAGGAAAATTTACCAGAAAAATGGCTGTTATATATGGTATGGCCATCAGAGGCAGTATATCTGAAAAACTACAATAAACTCTATTTCAAGGATTTAAGAGAGAAAAATTCCAAAATGTCAAAAACTAAAAGTTTTTACACATAAATCCATATTGTTGTAGAATGCTTAAAGGTGAGAAAGCAATGATGAACACGACTAAAAAGTTCTTCAATATATCCAAGAAAGTTAACAAAAGGCTCAGCTCCACAGGCCAAGGCCCAGAAAAGAAACAGGTTGTACTGAATATAAATCAGACCTGGGCAAGAGAAGAATTTTTTTTTTCTAATATCACAAGAAAAATACAGTCCTCATCAACTGGTGCTATGTTTTCACTTGATTATTGGCTCACTGCCACTATAAACATAAAGGTCATGACTTTGGGGCCTGGGAACATTGTAGGGTCCAGAATTAGGGCAAGATGGGGGCCGGATAGGATGAAATGTGTGTATAGGAAGCACAGAACACAAAGGGAGTGAGAGAGAACATACCTATATAAGATTCTGGATGTGGATTAAATCCAATATACAATCTAATTCAAGCAATTATCAACTTACAGTTAAAGATGGTGGACAGATACATGCATTTAGCTCTTTTCACTCATGAAACACAACTAAAATGATGGAAAAGTTATTTTTACAAGGCAAAACCCATTACAAAGATGGGAGAAGAAAAGTCATTGACAAAATTTGGAAGCGGAAACCAAACTGTGAAGTGGTTGGTAAACAACTGAGCACACTAGAGAAAAGTGAATCTCGAGTTGGCAAAGAGAAAAAAGCCAGGGAACAACTCAATTAATGTCATAGAACACCTTTCCCCCCTACAATGAATTACAGACACCAAGTCTTCTCTGAAAGTAGGAGATGAAGGTGGTGTGTGAAAAAAAGATGGTTATTGAAAGGCTGTCTAAGAAGTAATTAGATACTAACAAGTGTTGGTGAGGGTGAGGAGCAATCAATGCTCTCATACACTGCTGAGAGGAATGTAAAATGGTGCAGCAACATTGGAAAACAATTCAACGCTCTTTCAAAAAGTTAGATTTACCATATGACCCAGAAATTTCACACCTGGGTATATGGCCAAGAGATATGAAAATATATTTTCACACAAAAACTTGAATCCAAGAGGTGGAAACAACCCAAATATTTATCAACTGATGAATGAGTAAGTAAAAAGGGGAATAGCCATACAATGGAATATTATTCGTCCATAAAATGGAATGAAATACTGATACATGCTACAATGTGGATGGACTTCAAAAACATTATGCCGAGTGAACGAAGCCAAACACCAAAGGGCACATATTTCATGATTTCACATACACAAAATGTTCAGAATAGGTGACTCTATAGAAAGCAGATTAGTCATTGCAGAGGGATGTGAAGATTGAGGGAAAATGGGAGATGACTACTCAAAGGTATAGGGTTTTTATTTTTTTTGTACCGATGAAAATGTTTTTAAACTGATTGCAGTGATGGATGAGCAACACTGTGAGTATAGTAAAACTACAGAATTGTACATTTTAAATGAGTCAGTTTTATGGTATTTTAATTACATCTCAAAAAAGCTGTTACCAAAGAAAATTAAATGAGCATAAACGGGGGGTGGTGGTGGGGGAAGAGCAGGAGGATGGGGAGGAGGAGAAACCAGCAGCAGCAAGTCTCTCAGATAACCATGCCACTAGGCACAGCTGAAGGGCTGCCTCTTCCTCTGCATAGCAGAAGAATGGATGTTTATTTGAAAACTAAAACGTTAGGCCTTTGGACTAGGGAATACCAAGTCCAGTTGAGGGCGGAGTACCATATTAAAAGCAAAGAGATTACTTGAATATTTATGTACCAAATTAAAAACTCTATCTAGCCTTTTCCCCCCACTTGGCTACCAGAACACTGGCAGCCAGATCCTTATTCACCAGGTAGTAGACTGGGCAATCTGACTAGCCTTAGAGAAGTGACATAAGGATATAGGTATTGAGGATCCCTCCCAAGGAAACAGCTTTAGAAAATTACCCAACAGTGAGGAGCATGGTCAATAAACTCACATATGCACAGGAAATTTCCAAATGAGCTTTTTTAGTACTTATTCCTAATGTAAGTAGACAAAAAGTATCACCAGACTTTGAGGAAAGTCTCTAATATGAGTAACAGAAACAAAATGAAGAAAAAGAAAAGCAACCTGAAGACAACAGAAACGATGTAGGGAGGAGAAAACTATTTTTTAAAGGAAAATCTATTATTACTATCCTCATATAGATAAGTGAAACAAACACGTGAAACAAAGTACGAGTTCTATTGAAAGGAACATTAAGAGAACAAAAAAGAGTAGAGGCTCTTCGAAATTAAAAACAATGGCAGAAATAAAACCGTCTATGCAAGGACTGGAAGATAAATTCCAGAAAATAGACCAAGAAGACAAAGAGCCAGAAAATGGAAAAGATAATTAGAGAGCTGTTCCAGGATATCCAACAATAGTTGTATGACAGAATTTCAGAAAAAGATAACTGAGAAATTTGTGTGGAGAGAATCAAAGAAAAAAATTCAAGTGAATTTGGACAAAACATTCCAAATTCAAAGGGGTCACCACAGACTAGCATAATGGATAAAAATAGTGCCAACATAATGACACAGCATTGTGAAATTTTACAACCCCGAGAATATAAGAAGTTCTCACGAGCTTTTAGAGAGAGGACAAAAATTAGGTCACATGCAAAGGAACATAAACCACAATGGCATCAACTTTCACACCAGCAACACTGGAAGCTAGAAGACAACAGGACAAATGCCTTCAAAATTCTGAGGAAAATTATTTCTATATAGAATTCTATACCCAGCTAACCTAGTAATCAAGTGTTAGGGAAAAATAAAGACATTTGCAGATATGCATGCTATTAAAAACTTTTACCTTCCACGTACACTTTCTCAGTAAAAATACTGGAAGATGTGTTCTACCAATCAAGTGAGTAAAAGAAGGAAGAGAAAGATATGGCACCTAGGAAACAGGAGAGCTCATGCTAAAGACAGGTGAGCAAAATCCCCAAAATGATATTCACCAACATCCCAAGATGACAGCTGCATAATAGGTCTAGTGAGTCTAGATGAACAGGTCAGAAGACTCCAGGAGAGATTTACTCAAGATGAAATTCATAGAAAATATATACAATGTATTTAAATGTACTGAGAAGAGATTTATGTAACTCTCACGCTGGGAGAGTTTGGGGGTAAAATAAGGATAAATACCTAGAAAATTAAATGAGTAAAAAAGAGAATTGCAAGAAAAACAAAAGGCAAGGAAAAACAACAATTTCATACCACATAATTCATCTGAACACAGAAATTAACATGGTATTAATAATTTAACACTATCAATCGAACCAAAATTACAATACAACTATATTGGATGACTTGGAGGAAAAGAAGTATGTGTATGCGTGTGGTGGTAGGGAGAGAACAGAGAAATAGAGTTGAATCTTCATCTTCTATGGTGGGAAGTAGCAATATAAGCATGATATTAAAGATATGGAGGTAAGTATCAAAAGTAATTAAAAGAGCTGAAAGTGGTTGCCTCTGGGGGGCAGCATATGTGTGTTTCTGTGCATGTGTGTGTGTGTGTGTGTGTGTGTGCGCGCACGCACGCGCGCGCACACTTGGCTGTGTTTTGGGGAGTGTCGAATTGCTCTTTAATCAATATACACATATAACTTACTTAAAGTAGAAAATGAATTTATAAATAAGAAATATCCCAGTATCTTCTACAAAGAATATATCCAAAACCTGAATAATTACTATACCTGGAAAAAGGCACATTCTGAATACTTCCTCCATATTGCCTCAGATCTGGGCTTATTCTGACAATATTTTGCATACATCTGAAAATCATCTTTCTGTGATAAAAAGCAAATTCAAACATATTACCAATTCATGAACACATACTTTTCTTATTAGGAAAGGCTGAACAAGAGTGAGTGTGGCCAAGCTTTATAGGGAATATGGTCCACACTGGCAGCTGGTCAGGAGCCCTTTGCAGTCCAAGAACAGACCATAAGCCCAAGTAGAGGAACGCATAATTTCCTAAGTAATTTCATTATGTCCACTTACTAAGTTTGAGACTTAGAGGGAGAAAAGCCTTCCCTGAATGTAATATAAAAGTAGACTCATTTTTTTAAATAACTATGAGCTAATAGGGTTCCAAGAAATGCTCTTTCTATGCTGCTAGTCACTCGCTTTCCTGGTGAGTGAACTTGTAGCTAATATTCAAGGCCTTTGGTTCATCACTGGGACATCATCATTGTATCATAACCCCACTAGACATCTATCTGCCCATGCTATTCTCTCTCCTTAGAATAATATGTATTTGACCCTTCTCTAATGGGCTGCCTCTTACTCACTCTTTAACATTCATCTCATTAGTCATCTCTTCTATAAAGCCATCATTTATACCTCCGGCCTATTTAAGATGCACATCTTCTTGGCTCCTATAGGACCCTTTGTATATCTCTAACATAGCATAACTCACACTGCACACAAGGGATTCTCTGTTTTTCTCCATGAATACTCTTGGGCTTGCTTGGTATCCACATTGCCTAGCACAGTGCTTGGTGCAAGTAGGTTCTCAGCAGATAGCTGCTGAGTGAATGAACATTTAAACTATTCCCGGTTGCCAATAGCTTGGCTAACCTTATGAGAGATACAAAGATATATAGGATATAGACCCTGACTCAAAGAGTTTTCCATCGAGTTAGAGAAAGAATTCATGAATATATGTAAAGATGCACATAAAATTCCCGATGAGTAGCAAAGTCATTAAGTCTTACAGGAGTCTAAAGGAAAGAAAGACTGTTGTCGCTTAGAGAAGAATTTGGACATAGTTTAAATGTGTTTAAAGTTAGGATATGTTGAGAAAGGTAATAACACACACTTCTTTCTTAACCTTAGAAAGCTTTCGATAAGCACCTCTATCAAACTGACTCTCAAATCAACACAAAACTGATATTTCAGGAACAAGAGGAACTAGATAAGCAGAGAACATTCTGAGAGGAAACTCTAATGGAGGGGAATATGATTACAAAGCCTGGGAAGTCAATTGTACTAAATACACTCTTGGGACATGGAGAAATGAGCCTCCCTAAATGATCTCATAGAATAAAAAGAACAGACAGCTCTCCATTTTGCAAAGTTCCTGTGATAGATGCCTTGGGTCTGAAAGCCATACTACATTTTATTCTAAGACTTTACATGTATTAGAGGGGAATGCCAAGGCATCTCTTAGGCTAAAAATTAACCAAGCCCAAGAATGGTTGTGCTAAGATGATCCAAACTCTCACATCTTCATAGCCAGGATGGTCCTTGGACTCCTGGGATCACCCAGGGGTCAGTGGTCACAAGCTGAGCCATTGAAGCATTTGATAGCACAGAACACAATGGCCATTTGCATGCTCTCGATACCCCATTGCACCAGTTTCTGTAACAAATCCTGATTTAGCATTAAATACTTGAAGTGATGTGTCTCCTTCAAAAACATAAAGACATAAAAAACAATACCTACCTTATCTCTAAATCTGTTCTTATAAAATGAGCTGCTATTTTGGTGGTCCATATTTATGTGTTTTTAAATAATAATTGAACTAACCCTTTCCAGGAAACAAGGTCCCACTCTTTCTGGATACTCGATGCAATTTTCCAGACTGTTCATGAAAAGGCTATAAAAATTTCAGAGAAAAAGATTATATATTTTTATGTGAAATATGATAAATTAGTCAAAAACCCTTTAAATAATATCATGAAAAGTTCGAGTTAACAACTACATACTTGTTATGGAATTCATAGATTTCTGCCATATTTCCAAAGAGAATATCCTTTTTATTTCTCAGGAGAGGTGGCATCAGATCAAACATATCAGGATTGTCCATCTCCGCTTTATAGCCCTACCCAAAATAAATATTTTTTCATTAAAAAAATATTCACTTCAACATTTGATTGGGACATCCAAAGTGTAGGCACAGCAAAATATGTAGAGGATTAGTGGGTGAAGCTGTAATTTTGACATTCAAATCTTCTAGTTCCCCCAAATTATCCATTATCATTATTGTTGTTATTTATTTATTTATTTTTTTTAGAAAGTAGGACAAGAAAGTGAAGGTTTTCCACACAATGGGTAGAATAAAGTGACAGCTCTTTGGCCTGATATAGTGTAGGAAACAAAATAGAAACCAAGTATGAAAAATTCTATTCCAAGTCATTAACTTCTACTTAAGCTAGCAATAAGTGTTTAGGTTTCTTCAGACTAGATTCATATTATGACATTTGTATAAAATGAATGCTTTTCTCCCATTTTTTAGTTCTTTATATCACAATCTCTAAATAGCACCCTGGGAATAATTAGAACAACTTGCTGTATCCCTAAGAGAACAGCTTATTTCTTCTGTAATAAATTGTGAATCCACAATTCTCACTCTGGAGGGAGAACCTGGATATACACATCTGACAAACATGCAGCCTCAAACCACAGGAGAGCTATCACTGCTGCCATGTGACAATCAAGGAAGGAGGCAGAAGGAGAAGACTGCCCTAAACACTCCCTAACAAATGTAGCAAAGGAGCATTCAGGGAAAGATGAGACGATACCATTTGAGTCCCTTACCAACAAAACAGTAAACAGCTCACGAACATACACCTTCTCTGTCTGTATCAGCTCATTTAGGACATGGCTAAAAGGAGAAGACAATATTTATCAGTTATTTTATTGCTTTAGAATTATATTGCAATGTTTCAATTATTATCGTTACAAATTATCTAAAGTAAAATTTGTTAATGCACAGTTTTAGTTTTATCATCAAAATATAAAATTAATTCCATGATTTCTAGAATAATTACCACCTCTAAGACTCTAGAATATATTTAAAAGAAAGAAGAGTGGGGCTCAGAAGTTATTTTTAAATGAAAAAAAAATATTTCTAACTCATGAAGCTTAAGAATCAATTTACTAAAAACTTGCAAATTCTATTTCTAAAAATCTGGGAAATATTTTTTTTTTTGGAGGGCAGCATAGTTTCTGAGCAATAGTTCCCTCTTTTTCTCCCTCTCCCTCAAAAAGAAATATTAGCATTTTAGGCACAATTTTTCCCTTTTCCCTAATGTTCTGACACTTTCCAAGACATAAAGTAGATTTATTATACTGGTTTTCCCAAATATACATTATACTTAAGTTTCTGTGGTAATTCTGTTTACTGTCTCTTCAGAATAAGATACATTTTCCTCCCAATGTGATTTCCAATTAACATCGTATTTAAAATTCATTTCTTCACTACCCAGTATAAGGAACCCTTTTAATTTAATTTCTACACCTTGGCCTCTTTTTTTATTTTTACCTTTTTAAGTGTCAACATTTAACAATCTTTGAAAAAAATATATCTATATATAGATAGGGATATATACATATGTCTACATACAACTTGCTCTAAAATACTGGCTACTTATAACTCTGCGATATAGAATTTAAAAAGTGAATATTCTTATGTCTGGAATATTAACATAATATTATAAAATTGAACAGAACAGTGATTATTCCTAACATCTATAAAATAACATTGTATATTTATACAATCCTATGTAGTTTTTGGAGCCCTGTCCCATTCACTCTGGCCTCTTTTACAAAAGAGAAGACTGAAATTCCGAAAAGATCTAGTTAATTTTCAAGTCACATAAAAAGAGCATAGATTAGGCAGACCTAAATCCAAGACTTCTGACATCTCATCTAGTGCTCTTTTCATCACACCCAGTAGGAACCCCATTCTATGAACTCAAAATCCTAAGCATGTTCGCCCTGAACACTGAACCAGTGACTCCTACTGGTAGGTGTGTATATAAGAGTCTGTTAATAAATAAAAGTTACTTCTTTAAAATATCCAAGCTATTGTCATTGTTCAAACTGGAGGATTGAGCAGAACTTCTCGTCTCCCGACATTCATGTACCGCTTCAATCTGAAATTTGAAAATATAAGTTAAATTAGCATCTATGTAGGTATAGTTCTTTTTCAAGGAAATCTAGCTCAAATTAAGTTTTCTCTAGGTCCTAACTGTGCAGATAAATTTTAAAATAACACTATGATTATTCTGTCAGAAATAACTTTGGTATGTACTAGTAAAAAAAAATGATTTCAGTTGCCTAAGAGGACAAATTTAATATACTAGTTAGAATTTATTTTATGTATTAAGCACTGTTTCATTTATTTTGCACTTTGTGAAAACGAGATTAAGTCAAAAAAAGTTGACTATCCAGCTAAAGTTCATTAGATGAAGAACCAAAATGGCTTTTTAATCTAATTTCTTCTTCTTCTTCTTCTTTTTTTTTTAATCTTAGGAATTTCTGATAGAAACCTTTCTAGGAAATATTACGTGTACCCCTGAATTCTTTAACCAAGTATACAGAACATCACTGACTCTTTTCCTAATGACTTGCTGGCATCGATCATGAACATGAGTGATATGATAAAATCGAATCATATACTCCGGGGCTAATAAGATGCGCAGAACTGTTTTTCGAAATAGCTGTAACCTGTTCATCTGTCTCTGCTCTCTGCCACATGTTAGTTGTTGCCACAAGTAACCTCCCTGATCCTAAACTGCTGCCTTATTGTGCAGACTCTACAGAACTTGATCTGCCTTACTGAATCGACTGAATGAGATTTATCACAAAATGAGGTTATTTGCTCTTCAGAAGCATCTGAAACATATTCTAGGGATCCTGGCTGTATGGGACAGCTGAGTTGAGTAAAAAGTTTGAACTCCAAGTAAATGTAGCCTTACTTAGTAACAACTAGAAGCCAAAATGAAGTTCGGCATCTATCAGCTAAAATGCATTTCCACAGAATATGACTCACGTATATATGAGGAAAGAAACAAAAAAATTATTGACTGCTTTCTATATATTGTGCAGGCACAGTCCTAGATGCTTAATACACACCATTATACCAAATCCTCACGTCAATTTAGCAAGCTCTGGCATACTTATCCCCATTTTACAGATGGGAAAACTGAGGCTAAGAGAGGTGTAGTTAGCAACAGGGCCAAGGTCGCATATCTAGTAAGTGATGAGACAGAGTCAAGCTTATGGTCTGCCACCGTTTCATGCTCCCTGTTTAAGAGTATGCTTTGATTTAAATCTGCTCAGTGTACCAACCCAACTGTTATCATCATTTCAAAACTATAATTAAGAATGAAAATGCTGCATACTCTACTTATCAGATAGGTATGCACCATTTATCTCTAACATGTTTCTAAAATACAAGTTTGGAAAGTTTTGAAACATATATTTATACTTTTAAATACCTAAGGATTGGGCAATTTGACTTGAATTGGAAGAATGTGAGCATTGTGAAACTGGGTTCACCCGCTATAAATCTCACCAAGAAAATGTACAGAGCCACAGCTGCCTATGTATTTCCTGGTGATATTTAAATGAATAAATACACATAGCGGAATGTTAAGGTACTCACGAGTTGAAAATAGAACCAAAAGACATAAGACTATAGAATATAGAATTCAGCTGTTTCCCTCTTGAAACCAGCAGTTGTGGCTGTACAACATAATAACTGGGCATGGCATGTCAGCACAGGCCGTTCACTAGCCTGCTAACAATCGTATAAAACGCTTAGAACTATGACATGCCACACATTATTCAAAGCACTTTACAAATATTAGATTATTTTACCTTTACACGAACTCCATGACGAGGGTGTTCTATTGTTGTCCCCATTTTATAGATAAGGAAACTGAGTTCCACAGTACTTACCCAACATTATACAGCCAGCAAGCGATGGAGCTGAGATTAAAAGCCAGGCAAGTCTGGCTCTACAATCGGTATCACTATGACAAACTGCCTCTTGGAGATATGTTCTTGTCCTTATTTAATATCAAAAATACACAAAGGAAATGTAGGGTGCTGCAGTTATGATGAGGCTACTGTCTGCAGATACCAGAATATCATGGATAACCGAGAAGGAATTGTGTATCCATCAAGAAACAAACAGATGCCTTTCTTTGAGCCCAGAGTATGGATAATTAGAACCTGTCCTTTGTCCATGCTTCATACTTGTAGGACTGGAATCACTTATGAAAGAAATCTCCTTTTTTTGAAAAAGATGCAACACTTATTTAGTTTTATTGAGGTGGGGTGGGGGGAGGGAAGAGAGCTGGAACTTATATGAGATATTCTATAGAAATTATTCGGAACTTGAGCCAAGACTTGAGAAACTGCTCATACATCTGGGTATATGCCAGTGCTGCAATTAGACACAATGCAGCAGCTTTTTCTTTTAGATTAAATAGGCTTTCAAACACATAATACTGGTTGAGTGAATTTAAAATATGGTTTAAGCCCCCATACTGATTCTGCAACAACAGCAATAAAGCCAACTTTGAAATAATTAATGATATTTACTTTTACGCTGCTCTGAGTTTGTCTCCAGGTCTTCTTCACTGGAAGAGAAATATGAAAGAAGAATTTCAAACCAAATTAAAATCAACGCTTTAAACAAGAATACATTCACGTTTATTAAATAGATAGTAATATTCCAATGTGTTTATATTAGTATTTTTAAATCACATTATGCAGGAACAGTTGAATGGTTAGCCTTAGCTATACGATTTTTACTTCTTGAGTATGATTTTGCTATGTATTCACCCGTTCTCTCACTCATCAAACATTCGCTTCATTGCCGAGCAAGTATGAAGCTAGGTGTTAGTGCTCATAATTTATTTGCATAAGCATTTAGTCAGATAGTAGCTCACTGACTAACGAGGTTAAAAAGAGTTTTAAAAAATTAATTTAAGAATTATAGCATTGTTTTGGCACTTACTACATGCTGGGCACGATTCTAAGCTCTACACATGCATTTTCTTTTTTAATCCTCAAATCAACCCTAAGAGATAAGTATTACTTCTAACCCCATTTTATAGATAAGTAAGTAAGGTTAATATCTTGTCCAAGAAGCATAGGCGGTATTCAAATCCAAATCATCTACTGTCAGATACGTGTTTCTAACCACTATATAAAACATTTCTAAAGCATGTTAAAATGCTAAAACAAAATGAAACAAAACAAAAAACAACTTCATCAAAATTCCAAGCTTTAATCTTTCTGTTCTTCCTGTTTAATCTCTCTTTTTCTTTCTGTTTAATCTTTTTCTTCTGTTGACAGAGGCTGAGCCCCTATATTGTTAAGCAAAGAGTCCAGATGTTCCTACAAAGCCCAGGGCATGGTCCAGTCAAAGACTAGGTCATTTAAGTTCCTAATTCTCAGGGCTGCTGAAAAGGCTGCCACCCACACAGGCTGTGTGGATCTCTCTGCTCCATGGAGGGAACATAATTTTTGTCTTTTCCTCCTTGGCAGGAGCCATTGCAAGGCACACTCAAGGAAGGCTATGCTTTTATGTTCTCTAAATTTTGTACTTCACTTTCATTTATTTAAAAACACATTTTATATATAAATTTTATATTTACATAATCATACATATAAATATAAATTAGACTATTGGCAATTATCATATAAAATCAATTTCTCAATGAACAGTGATGTCCACCGCTCTAAAGACACCTGATACACAGAGCTCTGAACTTACTTATAAAGGTAACTTAGGAAGCTTCGCTAATTAGCTGTATTAATGAGTTCTTTGCAAATACATTAAGAGATGAAAAAGGAACATACGCAACTTGTGAGGAATGCATCATTTTCTGAAAAGCAAGGCAGATGAATTCATTCTTTTAACAATATAAATATGTATATAAAATTCTTGAGTACCTATACTATATGCTAAACTCCGTGTTTACTGCTAGGGATACAAACACGAATTGCACACAGTCCCTACCCTTACAGGGCTTACAGTCTAGTAAGAGAAACGCAAAACAGGGAATTACACTAAAACTGAGGAAAAATGAAGGGGCACTTGTTATCACATAGCTTGAACATCCAACAGAACTGAGTGCAGGGGCAGAGAGGCAAGAAGTGGCCTAGGGATGGGAAATCTGATGGAGGAGTAGGAGACAGCAGAGGGAAAAGGGAGAGGGGAGGGAATAGTGCTCCAGAGAGAGAACAATATGTGTAAAGTCCAAAAGGCAAGACAACTAGGGGCATTTGAGAAAGAAAAGTGGGGAGACAAAGAGGCTGCAGTTGTCAAGGCAACAGATGATATTAGCTTAGATTAGGAAAGTGGCAGTGAGGGATAGCAGTGGGGATAGAAAGAAGTGGATTTTTTTGACTGATTAGAGGTGGGGCATGAGTGAGAGGTGGGAGCTAAGGGCCCGGGAATCACAGGGCTATTCACTGAGATGAGGAACATAGAAAGAGCAGGCTTGCAGGAGAGATGCAATCAGTTTGGGGTACGCTGAGCCTGACTTGCCAATAGAAAATTTGAGGCAGCAGAGTGCAAACGCAGGTTTGAAGATTAGGAGAGAGATCTAGACTAGATTTACAGATTTAGCAGCTCAAACCACATTTTATCCCTCACTGACAATGTTCTTCCATGACTTACCTCTATAGTAAATGTTAATTCGACAAATATTTATTACATCCTGCTAGGCGCCAGCAGAAACTGTGCTAGGTACAGGATTCTATTTGATGTAAATTAACACAAATAAACAAAAACAAAGAACACAAAAAAAATTTGATTTATTTTATGAAAAATTAACACGCTTAGATGTGACCAAATCTTATATATCTGCTTAGCAATTAAAAGTCTTGAAGAACTATTTGGAACTGCTTGTAATAATCCCAATTACCCACAGAGCAATTAGGTAAAAATTAACAATGTTTGTGGCATAAGTAATGTTTTGATTTAATTTATAAACCATGATGAATAATGGATAACATCATTTATCCACCCATATCATTTATTCAGTAAGTTTCCTTCTTCCTCATAAATACATTAGGCAGTCCTAAATTGCAGCACATCCACGCTACTCCCAACAAACAGTTTTATTGTGGATGACACAAGCGTCTCTAAAATGAAAGAAAGCTTGATTTATTTTAACATCGTCAATTGTTTTTCTTATTTTCTTTTCATGAGAGGTCATTTGATGAAGAGCATAATCTAATTTTTATATAGTCATTTTCCAAGGCTCAGTTTACTACCGAGAGAATAATGGATGGTTATTTTGAAAAAGAGAGAAAGTTAACTGTAGTCAGAATGCAAGAATTAATGCTGCTGGTTTTAGCTGCCAAACTGGTTTTTTACATGGACACAAACTCAGAAAAATGTACTGATGAAAAGTAGTACAGATGGATTCCTTGTGAAAAAAAAGTTTACATGCTTGAAAGAAAGAGTATCCAGCTCCCACTGCAGAAAGAAATCGTAACACCATTAAATAAGAAAATCAGAAAGAAAAAAATGAAATAACACAAAATAAAATGTACTTTCAGTGACTAAGGCAGTGAGTGGTTCTTGGACGGTTTCTTCAGAACTATGTTCTTTAACCCCTTTGAAGGAGCTGAGATTTTAAAGGACTATAGAGCAAGAAGCCTTAGAAGGAAAGAATAGTCTAGTTAATTGAGAACTACAATTTTTTTCCACTTCATCTTCACAAGAACCCTTTGAAGTCAGTGGGTGTTAATGTCCCTATTTTACAGACAAAGAAACTGAGGCTAAAAGAGGTTAAGTGAACTGCCCATAGCCAGTAAATAACTGAAGCCAGAAACCTGGAACCTGAGGTCTTAGGAAAATCATCTTGTTCTATTTTTATTCTCCTAGCTGTTGGTTTTTAGCCCCTTACTGGTTCTTTTTTGTTTTTACTCTTTTTCTCGGTATCATCTTAGTCAACCCTATTTATTTATGGAATTGTTCATAGTTTTATTTCTGAGTATATTTTTATACTTAATGACTATTAACTATATAAGTTCGATCAGCTTAGCCTAGTTACCTGCTTTCCTCACCTGTTTTTAATGTGATGCATGCTGAGGCTGAGTTGGATTTTTATATTCATTACGCCTGGTTCAACCTTCCTCTGAATTTCAAAGTAGTTCCCATACATTAATGGATTCTCTGATTCTCTCAGATCAGAGAGACCGAATGTAGTCCCATGTTCACCCATTCGACTAACTTAAGGCCCCAAAGGTCAAATCACTCTCCCCTAAGAGGCCCTAGAGGCAGCTCAAGGGAAACTTTGGAGCAATAAAGTCATCTTATTTCCAGAGTAGTTCAACATCACAGTGAGGATCATTATTTTATCCCATAGAACATAGAAATGTACATTACATGGTTAAAACAAGTTTACAAAGATTAAAATGAGCAAATGGACTCTGACAGGTAATTACCAGAAAAATTGTGCTATTTACTTGCACCTATTTAGAAAAGACAATCTGTTCTATTATCTAAGCTATTCACTCACTGGAAGCTTATAAGAATCAAGTTATAGTTTACAGAGATAAGGAGAAAATATGCACGAGTGCACGCAGGCATATTTTTATCAGATGTGTTCCAGTTTCACATCTTCTTCCACCAGCTGCAGAAAAGCGTGAGTTTGATGCTGCTGGTGTAAATATTCACAGTCATGACAAGGCTGGACTATTCAGTACAGACCTGCATCATCCTATACTGTCCAATATCACACTGTGGTGCTATTGTACGATAGTGTCAACCATGATTCCTGCCTTATGCAATGCAAACATGACCAAAGGTGCTTAAATAAAATTCCAATTTATCAGGATTGAAAAACAAATTCAGTATTTATATCAAGAGTAATAAAGTAAACAAGAGCAGAAAAAGAAGAGATAGAAAAGATGAATGTAAAATACTTTACCAGGGTTAGGAGAAAAAAATGGTGTTTGAGATCTGATCATATTGTTGGAAGAAGGTACCATGAACTGCATTGGTCTCATATGGTTATCTTTCAGTTTCCTGAAACCAGCTTGTTGGTTCTCAAATATATTTCGAATGTTTTCAAGCTTGAATTGTACGGTCTGCATTTGAATCTACAGGGTGCATAAGAACTCTATGAAATATTTTCTGAAATGGGGTCATTACAAATCCTATTATATTTCTCAGACTCAGTCAAAAAATAATTTAGAGTTTAAAATATAACTAGAAGAAATTTAGGAAATAAATGGAAAACAGATTAATGTACTATCTTCATATGGTTATAAAACCATGAGATCTCCAACAAAACAACTTAAAGAAGAAATTTATCAAGCCATCATGAAATAGGTCACTGCATAAAGCAATTTACCCTTCACAGGCTGCAAGGGATAATGGCTGGAAAAGAAGGTAAGTTCAGCATGAGAAAGCCACCAAGTTAAGCACTGTCATCATAATTTGTTGTATTTTAGCCTGAAGGACATTCTTGAGTTCTCCATGTTTTAAAAAGAGCCACTGATGGATAATATCCCCTTCTGCTCCTCTGAGATGATTTGAGGTGGTTAGCTAAGCTTAGTTGTTTCCAGAGAATGACTTGGTTATTGCCATGGCCATGTTTCTGACTTTCTGGGGCATCCCTTATGATCTTTAGCTAAGCATGGATTTAGATACTCCTCCAAACTTCAATTAAACTATCAGACATTTTAGCAGCTAATAGCATCATAAATGTGTGTATCTACAATGTGAAGAGAGGGCTTCATGACGTTTCCAGTGGGGTGATACTGAACTAACCTATAGCTCTGCACTCTGTGAAAAGCAGCTTCCACCTGCTCCCCCTTCCCCAAGAAGACTCAGATCCTTTCTTTAAACCTCCCTTCTCAAACTGAATAGAAAAGCCAGATCTATGCCCACAGACCATCTATTGGTGGTCACTGCAGTGTAAAGAACATACGTTTGGCATAGGGTGCTCTTGACATGTGCCCAATATTCTCCTAGGACAGCTTTGGACCTTTCTCCAAGCATTCACAAAAAAATGTATATGAGAGCTCCAAGTATGTGAAAAAAGTTTAAAAATAACAGAGTCAGAGCTCAAAAGGAAATTACTCTCCATTATACAGCAAGCATAAGCCTTTGGATTTTTTGATGCTCAACAGTGGCACTGATATCACATCTAATCCTTAAGAGAACTATGCAATTACAATTTGATATATAGTTAGCTGTGATCTGATATTTAGTTAGCTGTGAAGTAGTAAAACTCTTATCAACACTAGTGTAATTATGGTTTTTAAAATTTTTGTTTACTTGAAAAAAACCCTCTTACCTTGAGTTCAGGAGATAAAATTATATCAAATTCATACTGTAGGGTTTCAGGATCATAATTTATAAAGGGCAGAGCCATTTCAAGAAAATGTTCGATATCTCGGAGGGCTTTCTGAGCATCTTCTTTAGACTGAAACTTATCTATTTCCTGATTAGCTAGAAGACATTCTCCTTCATCACAGCACTGAAGAGCCTGGTGAACAAATCACACACACACAAAACGCCCCATGAGTGAGTGAAAAAGAAACATGTCTGTTTCTTAAGACAGTATTTATCAGCCCTGGTTTCTGTCAATCAGAGTTGTTTTTGTTGCTATTAAAAAAGAAAGCTATCTGGGTTGTACACCCGGAAATTCTGACTCAGTAGCTCAGGGCCGTAAGCTCCACAGGTATTTCTGATGCAGAGCCAAGGCTGGGAAGCGCAGCATTTATTTCATAAGGAATTCATTCTGCAGCAGGAGTCTGACCATTCTCTCAACACTAACACTCGAGTTGCGTGCTATTTTCCCCAAATCAATAACTGAAATATGAAACTCCTAGTAAACTATAAAGCGTAATATAAATGTGTAATGATTGCCGAGGACAAGGATAAAAGTTTCCTTGCCAGAGAAGATGTGCGGATTAAAACGTTCACATTCAGGTACAATGCCTATAAGTGATATCCCTATTTCACATTCCACTGCCAAGACCAGATCTTCTCTCCATTGCTTAATCATGAAATGGGTCAGATCCACAAGCTGTGGAGGAATATTTTCCAGTCACTGTTTAATTTTTATTGCTGTAACTATGAAATGTGGAAGGAATTTTAGGCTTTAGCTAAATCCCCTCAGGGCTTTAAAAAAATGCTCTGACTGCAAAATATCACCTGAGTAGAGGCTTCAGAGATCTACCCAAAATAGAAAGGAAGCCATCGCAATCACGATCTCAATATTTGGAACAGAGGCCAAAATTCTTACAATATTAGACCTGCCATGAATTCTGCAGAAGTAATACGGATTAAATAAGCATAATCAAACTCAGACTTCTTACAAACTTAAATCCAAAGCTATACCAGACCCTGACTCTATAACCTCTGACAAGGACCCAAGAAAAATATTTATCATCTTTTTCAGAAATGCATCATTTCCCATACCACTACCTGCTGTAGGAGTTTATGCATTTTGAAGGTCCTGCTGAGCTGTATCCGTTTGGTTTTGATCTCATTAACCAAAATATCAGAAAGGTAACGTAGCTCGTTGCACCTCTGACAGATCAAATCAAGTGCATAATGATGATTTGCTGCAAGTCTGTGTCCATGTAAAATCACAAACCGGGCCTTTGCTAACAGATCCTGATTTTAAGAAAGAAGTAAAACAATAACTGCATGATCTCTGTCCAAATACAGGGGTAAAAAGAAAGTAACTAAGAAGCAAATTGGTTGAGCAAGGGAGATATACTGTGAAAAATATGATTTGATGTCATACTTCTACAGGCTGCAAAAAAGGCTTACAGTTACAGTAATTAGCTAGAACAGTTGATGTCATCAGAAGCTCACTCATTTCTGTAACAGAAACAGAAAATAACCAGCTGCCCAGAATGTGGATGAAATTTGCTTCCCTTGATATGTACAGATTTAGAACTGCATATATCAAATGAAGTACACAACAGCCAAAGAAAGCTAATGGATTTCACATATCTCAGCCTTGGAAATCTCGTTAGAGTTGTCATCTATCTGACCATTTTACAGGCCTGATGTGAACGTCGCAAGGTTTCCATGCGAAAAGGGATCTTAGCAGCCTTGCCTCCAGTCTATCAACTACTGACCCCTTTAGTACAGTGACTGAAATAGAGTAGAAGTTCAGGAAATGTTTGTCAAGATAAAATAAATAAAAATACCGAAGCCCAGAATGAAGAAGTGACTAACCTGGTTAGCTAGTGGGAAAACTGGGGTTAAAATAGGGAGTTGTTTAATGGGAACAGTTTTCAATTTTGAAAGATGAAAAAGTCCTAAAGATTGGTGGCACGACAATGGGAATGTACCTAACACTACTGAACTGTACACTTAAAATGATTAAGGTGGTAAGTCTTATGCATCTTTTATCACAATTAAAACGAAAATTTATTAAAAACAAATGAAAACAAAAGCAAAAAAAAAAAAAAAAACCACAAAGCCCCCTAGTTTCCAAGCCAGTTGCCTTCTCTTTCCACCTTAGAGATTTGTAAATTGCCCCACAATCACAAAAATCTACAAGAATAACTCCAGAACTGGTAGCCACAACTGCTTCTTATCAATTTTTGTTTTTAGGTACTAGTGGTTCATCATAAATTTGCTGAGAATACACCTTAAATACTATGGCCTTGTTCTCACATACGAGATAGGGGAGCAAAGCTAGAGTTTGGTAAGTATTAAAGCCATGAGTCCAAGCTTTAAGACCAGCAGAATAATGGCAGCTAGCCCTTTCGATTACTTACTATATATCCATATATCTCAGGTATTGTGCTAAGTGTTTTACCTACGATACCTAAATGAATCTTTACAATCACTCCACAAAGTAGGTCATTTCAATCCTATGTATAGATGGACTTTGAGGCTTAGAAAATGTAATCAATTTATCGAAGGTCACACAGCTAGTAAGACTAAGTAGATTTATCTGTATTAATTTGGTTCGTATGCATGTATCAAATGACGAATATTTTAAGGAATTATGTTTTTGTATGTTTCCATCATTTCCAAGTACCAAATAGCATTTTTCTAACAAAAATTGTGGTATATTTTGTTTATCTTTTTTTTAATTAAATTTATCGGGGGGACATTAGTTAATAAAATTATATAGGTTTCAAGTGTACAATTCAATATTACATCACATGTATATTGTATTGTGTGTTCATCACTCAAAGTTAAATATTCTTCTGTTACCATAAAGTCCTAGCTAGAGCAATCAGGCAAGAGAAAGAAATAAGAGGCATCCAATTTGGGAATGAAGAAGTCAAATTGTCACCTTTTGCAGATGGCATGATTCTCTACATAGAAAACCCTAAAACTCCACAAGAACACTACTAGAAACAATAAGCAAATATAATAAAGTTTCAGGATACAAAATTAATGTGTAAAAATCCATAGCATTCTTATACACTAGCAATGAATTTTCAGAAAAAGAAATGAAGAAAACATTTCTTTTGCAATTGCAACAAAAAGAACAAAATACCTAGGTATAAACTTAATGAAGCATGTGAAGGACCTATACACCGAAAACTATAAGACATTATTAAAAGAAATTGAAGAAGACACAAAGAAATGGAAAGATATTCTGTGTTCATGGATTAGAAGAATCAACATAGTAAAATGGCCATATTACCCAAAGCAATATAGAGATTTAATGCAATCTCCATCAAAATTCCAATGGAATTTTTTAAAGAGATAGAACAAAACAAAACAAAACAAAACAAAACAAAACATCAGATTTGTATGGACTCACAAAAGACCCCCAACAGCCAAAGCAATCCCGAGAAAAAAGAACGAGGCTGGAAGAACCACTTGTCTGACTTCAAATCGTACTACAAAGCGACAGTAATAAAAACGGCATGGTATTGACAGAAAAACAAACACAGAGATCAATGGAATAGAATTGACAGCCCAGAAATAAACCCTAGTATATATGGGAAAATAATTTTCAGCAAAAGAGCCAAAAACATACAATGGAAAAACCAAATAGCATTCTTGACAGACATTTTTTCTAGCTTCTTCAAAATGATTTAGGATCTTGTTCCTATCGGTGGGCCTAAAACAGTTCACAACATTATCTCAGAGGCCTCCTGTTACAACTATATGACTTATGTAGTGTCACCCAGACCCACGTTGAACAAAACAAAAATAATATAGACCAGTATTATTGAACCAAGTATACAGATTGTTGCTGAGAGATTAATCATAAGGGTTTATACTACTGAAAACTATCAAAATGTAACTCTTATACTTAATAAATATAATGAACATCTGAAATATAATCTTACCTGAGAATTTTCATCTAAGTTTTCCAACTTCTTTATTTTTTGTTTTATTTGCGATATATTCCCTGTGACATCTGCCAACTCTGCTTGTTGGTTTAATAGAAATTCAACTTCACTCACAAGCTAAAAATAGAAATAAAAATTAGTCTTAAAAGCATGGAAATTATTAAGCATTTTCCCTTAATAATCAAGTTCTGAAGGAAATTCTATTAAATTAGACCATTGATATGGAAGCATTATACATACGGAAAATGTTTTGTTATTTTATTCACAGAAATTGATATAATCTATTACATTTTAACCTCTTAAATATCAGTGTGTACTGCTGATTTATAAAACATCACAATGTACATGTGAGAATACGTAAATGTGGACGTGTATGGAAGTATGTATACGTATATATACCTGCATATATATTCCCTAGCTCTATGGTGAATGGTTCTAGAAACAAAGACCCTTTGGTAACAATGAGCACACCAAGCACACCTCCCCAGATCTTGGTACACCAAAATATTTAACAGTAATAAATTAGAAATCATTGAAAAACTAGGAAGCCATGAACTCAATAAATAGATACATAAATAAACGGGGAGAAGGGAAGGCCCTTGCATCTGGTAGTATGCCTGTGTGGACTGGAAAGTGGGGAGAGAACACTAGAGATGGAAAATCTGCATTTCACAACCATTATAGTAAAGACTGATTGAAGCAAGAATCATCAATTGATACTAAACCTGTGGTAGTCTTTTGATGAGGAGGAAGGTATTTGCATGGCCTTAAATTTTCTCCCCACATGTTTACTACTAGATACAGGCAGAGGGGGTAGTAACTACACAGTGGAGAAATTCAATAGCACCCTGACTGGGTGATCAAAATCCATATCAACAATGAGGGGCAGGTGGACTTCATTTACCTCCACATGTGATACCCTCAGAAGGATACATCACTTATGTAGTATTCTAGGTGGTCATAGGTTAATCTAATCATGAGAAAATGTCAGATAAACTCAAAACGAACATTTTATTTTAAAAAAGTCTGTATTCTTCAAAACTGTCTGTGTTATAAAAAACAAAGAAAAAAGAAAGGCTATGGAAATGTTCTAGATTAAAGGCAACTAAAGAGATATGATAACTAAATGCAACACATGGCCCACTAGACTAGATCCTATACTGGACAAGGTGGGAGGAAATGACAAAGGATAGTATTGAGTGAGCTGATAAAGTTGGAGTACTGATGGTAGATAATACAAAAGTATTACATTATCGTTGACTGCGCTGAATTTGATAACTGCACTGTGATTATGCAACAGAATATTTCTATTCTGTATATTCAAGAATATTGCAAGTTTGGCAATATTCAAAAAATTCTGTAAGTTTGAAATTTCCAAACAAATTTTCTTTACATTAACTTCCTAACTATATACAGACTCTGTCTGCATGTCACTATGAGATACAGACTGCATTAGTGAGATTACAGTTCAAACAATAACAATAACAATACTAATTAGAGCCAACGATGACTTGAACCAACAGAACATAACTACAGGACAAGAATTTAGTATGGATGCACATTAACATATAAATAGAAGAATAATAGGAATGTTCAAGAAAAGTGTGTTTTTACATGTGTTCGGCTGGGGAAGAGGGAGAGACACAAATATCTGGAAGGACCAAAAGCAATCTGACCTAGTCTTACTTTAAAGAGGGTTTCAAGGAGTGTATGGCATTTTAAAATTTGTTCGAATCACAGTAGATGAAAGAGCTAGTAGTAACTGAGCTCTGTGTCTAGAATGCAGTGCCCCTCCCAAATCTAATTCTGCTAGAACAAATAAAACACCAAGAAGTAAACCACTCATGAGTAGAAAACAAGCTGGCCACACAGAAAACAGGAAAAAAAAAAGTGGGTTTTCCTTAGATTTCCTAGTAATATATATGAAAGAGACTGCAAGGAGCTTGGACATTACTGCAAAGAAAAGAAGAAACTAAATTTATGTCTCTTGACCACATATGATAGATTTTCCTGAAGGATACGACTAGAACATACTTATAATCTTTTAAATAATATATAACCAAACACGATTTAATTTCATCCATCAGGCTTTTCGTAGGTGTAAATTGCTGGATCAGAAAAAAAAATGTTTTGTTAGATCATGTTAAATATGGCCAACATAGATATATGGTATTTTAAAAATCAAGAAGGAAGTTGATATTATTTCCTTAGAAAGCTGTCTGATAGTCTGAGAGCATTTTATATCTAAAATTAATTTGAATAACAAACGCCAGGGTAGATAGCAACTTTGTCTTTGTCATATATGTTAGCACATAAGTGCACTTTCATAGGAAGTAAGCCACAGAAGTAGAAGTCTTGGCATATAGTAGTACTCTTCATTCAAGGTCAAGACTCACTTACAGTTGTCTCCTCTTCATCTCTCTATGGGTATAAATGGACATCTTGTGAGACTATTTCTGATGATCAATGAGTAAGAATCTCTGGCATAATGAAAATAAATGTATAAAGGAATGTTTCAACTGACCTCTTGAAAATCCTGCTCAAACTTCCATAGTTGCAGATACTGCTCCATTTTCATTTGGTGTTTTTCCCAAAATCCATCAAAAGCACTTTCCATGTCATGTACTTGAGTCAACAATCTGAACATAGAAAAGTCATAGAATTCCTTAAAAACAACCGTTTTGTAAGCATGTACATAAACCTGGTCTGGACATTAAGAATTAAAGGCAAAGTCACAGTCCATGACACTTGGTCCAGGTAGAGACCATCAGTGTCCACGGAACCTCATTTACAAGTCAACTAATTTCTGTGAGACAACTCAGAAAGGAGTTCTCAGATTTCCGGAGGTCTAAGAATTCTTTCACACGCAACAGATTACAGCAAAAATGTGTAATCTCCTTTCCAGAATCTAAAATAAGAAACTCTAAACCAAAAAGTAAGTACTCACTTATTAATAGTTTGCCAGTCACCACTTATTTGATGATGTTCAAGTCTTGAACTGACAGCTTCTTCAGTGTCAGGCACTTCCAGATTTGTTAGCAGAACTTTTCCTTCTTTGGTTACAGTTGTTATGTCATTCTGTACAAAGGCACAATAGGATGTATCAACCTACTAATAACCTAATCTGAATGACCTAAAGAGAAGGAAGCATATACCTATAGTATGCAGAACAGAAACAAGAGTTCAAGAATATCCTTTGTTTTCATTACTGAAAAATCAAGGAATACCTCAGTACGTACCACAGAATCCAAAAGTTGTGAGAATCTCCAAGAAGCCTCTGCCTGTTGAGATGGATGTTGCAGTCACTATTTCCATAAGATCTTTACAGGCAGAAGTACCCCATGCTCCATTTGTAGTCTCCTCCTCTTACTGGTAGAAAGTTCTAATTTATTCTATTCTATTCTGCTAATATTTTTAATGCACTTCAATAGGGCAGAAGTAGCATAATAAAGACTATCACACTAGAAAGCATACAAATACTATTAAATGCATGCTCAGATATAGTTAGATGCCTTTCCTACTAATCCTTAACTGTTACTCATTTCTTCCTGCCATAAATATTAGGGTACTTCACATTTGTATTAATTCATCATGAAGCATATGCTTCTATTCAGAAGGCCTTAACCTTGGATAATGGATTCTTTGGGCATGTGAGAGTGATGTGTGACTTCCTTCGGGAGATCCAAACATTTTTCTGGGAACAGGTTCCATGACACTAACACCAATATGAATAAGAACATAAACATTAAGAGCTAATGCCAACTATGTGCCAAACACTGTTGTATATTTATCACATATTTTGCTCAGCTTATCCTCACAACAACCCTACAAGGTATGCATGTATCATCATCATCACCATCATCATCATCAACCTCACTGCACATATAAAAAGGCTAAAACTCAGAGAGGGTAAGCAAATTATCCAATCACACAGCTTGTGAGAAACAGAGTTTTCTTTCCTTGAACAGAGTTTTGCTTTTAGGTTATGATTGAAATCCTCACTTTCTCTCCTCTTCTTAATTTAAAAATGTCACCTCCCCATAGAGCTTGTGTCTGTCAGTGCCCATAGCAAGCCTATTATCATAGGAAGGACCTGAGTCATACAGGAAGGTGCTTGCTCAGATCATTCTTAAATTTTTCGGGAAAAGTGAATCTAAAACTACTTGGTGATTATCTGAATCGTGACTCAGAATCCTTCACAACCCAATACTCCAGGCAACCGGGTAGGAGAGAAAAATCAATTTGCTACCTACGGTCTATTGTAGAAACCATCAAGAACTAGTACTTTGTGGAAAAGAAAGCTTGTAATCAATTCAGTAATGTCTGACTTGGTCACAACACTAGTATAAGGCAGAGCCTGAACAAGAAACCAGCCCTCCTGACTCCTCCTCAAGTTCTCCTTCTCCATTTCACATTGTACCTGTGGTGGACGTTAAAAGAGAATGCCTGTGTGCCTCTTGATTCTCACTCTAACTTTCCAAATGAGAGGGCCTTTCCACAAAGTAAAGAATACATGGTAACAAAAGTGATTGTGGATTTCTTATTCTGGAGCATTTATATCAACTGTTCTATTGAAAAATAAACAACTTCTCAAGCAAATGCACCATTTACAAACGGGATATTTAGCTTCAACATATCCAGGACATTTTCCTCTTATAAAGTATTCTTATTTTTAATAGTGTGCTTTACAATGTATAAATATAGTTTTCGTCTTTCTACCCACCAATCAGTGTGAAATGGACACACTGAACACCTCTCTAGAAAAAAAAAAAATCATGAAAAATTTTTGTCCACTCTATCAGACATACCTTTAACAGGTGATACCTTTCAGCACGAACTGCAAGAATTTCTTCTATCGAAGGAATATCATCTGGTAGTTCTGTCTCAGCCAGCTCAGTTCCAAAGGACTGTAACATCTGAGCCATTTCTTTCACTGTGAGGGCAAAATTTTCTATAGCCTGCAAAGAGTCAGTGATTCTTTTAATGCTATGGAAACTCTGCCAGTGTATCAAAACCTGGATCAGTAATCATATTTACTTTTATTTAGGTATGACAGCAAATACATATATTATGAACTCCTCTCTGCTAAGGAAACTTGGCATTGAGCTTGGCAGTCAACGCTAACTTTGCATCTAAGCCTCTGAGAAACTATAATCAGGTGAAGAGTCTTCTTGAATGTCTTTTATCTAAATTTCCGTACTTATTTCTTGGACATTGATGAAAACTACTCTTAAAGATGTCATGTACTAAGTAGTTTCTTTTATGATCTCAAAAAACACAGGGTTTTCCTTATTCTAGTAAACTCTGCAATTGTAAAATTGCTTTATAATAACTTTACTTCTGAAGAGAGATGAAAACATCAAAGCCACTTTATATTTATCATTTATGAACAAGTACTAGCATTCCAAGCAAGGTGATGGACTGGGGTGATGAAGGAACACCTAGTGACAACAATTCATTTCAGGTTCTGCTGCCCTAAAATGTCAAGTAAGGTTCTGTTGTTTGTTTCCAAAATCAATCACTCAGAGAAAGAAGGACAACATATAAACCCTCTGCTTACCACGTAGCTCAAGGTATATGCTCTTTTACTTATAGCTTTATCCGTTATTTAGGGCTAGACACTGCTAATTTTGATAACACACCTTCATATGAATGAACAGGCCTGCTCAATGAAGAATAAGCATGAGGAAAACAGAACCCTGACTTAATTCAACATCATTTAATTACTTCCTTCAGAAGGGTTCCCATATCTCTGGGATTTGGGGTAGAGATTTTTATACTACAAACTCACCCCTGTGAGTTACAGGGCCCTTGTCTAATTGTAAATTTCTAGAACAGAAGGAATCTTTGCTACAAATCTAACTGCCTCAGGAGCAGCACTAGGATGATGAGATTAACAAGACGACTAGCATCTTTTGGGAGTCTGCCATACGCCATGGACCAAACATCTTACATTTGTTGTCTCATTTAATCTTCTCAATATCCCTATGAGGTAAAGTATTATGATTCCTATTTTACAGTTGGGAAAACTGAGACTCAGAGAGGTTATATAACTTGTGCAAGGCTCTATAGCTAAAGATCAGCAGTGCTAGGATTTGAATCCCAACCCTTTATTTCTTCAAGTTACTACATGGCCACAGGAGGGGACGGACATAGGAAGATCTCCTTATTCCCTAGGCCTCTCCTTCAATTGCCATCCTCAGTGACTCTTCACCATTTCTAGATATTTCCTATGGAAGAAAATCAAGATGTTGAATTATATATGGATTTTAAAACCTAGGAGCCCCAGAAATCAGTTTTCCCAAAAAGGAAAAGAATTCTAGAACTAGATTTAAAGGCTAATATGAACTATAGTTTCTACAGTAAGGGCAAAAGAAACATACATTTCTGAAGATGATCCATTCACTGTGGCAGTACTGCAAGGTGCCGCCTAACTCAGGGGTTAATTGCTTGTCATCAATGTATGCCAGCAAATCACTAACTGAGCTCAGCATAACAACCTATATAAATAAGCAAGAAAGATACTGTTAACTGCCCTTCATGGCATCTCCCCTCCTTTCAACTATAAAATGACTTTAGCATTCATTTAGCAGAAAGTTATCTTTTATAAACAATTCTCTCCTGTACATCCCCCCCAACACACACACACTACCTTCTTCAGGTAATAACAGTTTTCATTTATAAAACATTTCTCTGTAAAGGAAAATTAATCTCCATAGAAATCCAAACACCTAATTCTCCTTGATCTAAAAATTTGTACTGTTAATAGTCAACCTTTTGAAAGAATGTTATGCTTACCACAATGTAAAAGGGGTTTGCGTAGTTATAATTTATCAGGAGAGACTGATCTTTGCAAAAGTATCAAAATTTATGAGCACTCTATTCCTAGCCCTAAAGCCATATAAAAATATCTTTTAAAAGACCACGGTACTCTGAACTAGCTCAGGATGTAAGTTCATGGGAGTTCAAATACATAAAATACACACTCATTATTTCCTAAAAAGAAAACATCCAGATTTTATACACACATGTACACATATGTATATACACACACATATATAACATATGTGACAAATATATCTTTTTCAAAAAGAATTGCTTTGTTACAAATTGAGCAATCTATTCCTTTAACAGTAGAAGCAGAAAACTTAGGCATTGCAAATTTACATTTCTGGAAGACAAATTCTATTTTTTTTTTCTTTTAAATGCTTTGTGAGCACATATAAAACATCGACAGCATGTTACAAAGCCTTCAGGAGAATTAAAGGGACAAAACATTTTTTTAAAATACTCTTACCGGTAGTTTGACCATAAAATCTTCATGGCTAAAACGAAATCCAATGTCTGTGAAAGTTCGTTGAAGAAAACTGGTTGGACGTAGAACCAATACCAAGTGTAAGTTCCCAGGGAAGGAAACCTGTAGGAAGAAAGAACACAGGAAAGGAAGAAAACAAATGTTAAACCATGCACTCAACTGAGCATATATCAGAAAACATGCAATGAAAGGAAACAAATTTTAAAGCCATAAAAGCCATTAAAAGGACAAACTTTAAAAATGGATATTGATAAAATCTAAAGACATGAAAATGAAAATAAAAATAATGTAAGGTCATCAGGTCAAGATCTTTGCAATGCTCATGGCACGGAATTTTCTCATACTAAAGTAATTCCTAAGTTACAAAGAATTATACTCAAGCTTCATTTTGAAGTAGTTATTTGCACTCAAACTGCATTTATTCCCTGTAAAACAGAATTAGGAGTCGGGTTCCCAGGATAGCCCTAAAAGCCAAACAGAGCTAATATATTGTATAACTGTAGAAAACAATGTAAGAAAACTGTTATGAACTCAAATTTCATCCGAGCAATATTCACTGAATATCTTGTGTCCATCCACTCCATGTATTTAAGTGAATGATTATTAAGCACTGTTAGCATTCAGTGTACACAAACTAATAATCTCTACCCAGCTTGCAAGAAAATGACAGTCTAATAGTGTAGACCATTAATAATCATTAGCTCTACAGCATAATAAATTGATAAGTGAAACACAAGGGAATTAGAATGTACAACAGGAAGTGGTAGCACAGAGCATCCTAGACCTAGGAATGTCAAGAAAGGTTTTGAAGCATAAAGAGGAATTAATTGGATTGGAATGTTGTTCTGGTGCAGCAATGTTTCCCCAGCATCTAGAATACTGGCACATAGTAGCTGGTCAAGAAATAATTGCTATACGAAAGAGTGCAAAAGACAAGGAGGGAACCATGCAAATTCAGTGAGGGATGGACTGGCATAGCCCAAAATTAATAATATATCACCACATATCAAATGCTTACTCTGTGCCAAGTATTTTGCCAACATTATCATAATTTCTCTTCATAATAATCCCGTCAAGTAGTCAGGCTATCCTTTTCACAAATAAAGAAAGTGAGGTTCAGAGAGTTTAAGTATAACTCGACCCAACTGGTGAAGCCTTAATTTGCACCTGAGTCATTGCTCTTAATCACTATACCACCCCAGTTCTTCAAGAGGTTCCAGTCAGGAAAGCTAGAGGAAAATAATGCTGGGGGTGTAGAGATGGTGCTAGAAAGATGGGCAGGAGCCAGTTCAGGAAAGACCTTGGGTTTTTCCCTGGAGGCAAGGGAAAACTCTAAGAGGTTTTTAAATAGCAGAGCAGCACAATTAGGTGTGCACTTTAGAAGGATCACTCTGGTCTGGGGACTGGATTTGGACTAGAGCGAAAGCAGACAGCAGAGCTAGGAGTCTGGTACAATAATCCAAGTCAGGGATGAGGAGTTTCTGACCTAGAACACAAACAATAGCAGGGATGAGGGCAAAATTTGGGAGGTACAATCTGCAAGATATGGTAATGACTGTGTCTGATGAGAAAGGAAAAACTAAGACAATCAATATCCAGATTTCTGACTTGAGTAACTGGGTGAATGGTAGGTACAACCCTCACTGATGCGGGGAACACAAGAGAAGCAGGTTTTAAGGAGAGGCATATGATACTGATTCCCATTCCTAGACATGTTGGGTTGGAAGGGTCAGCAGGACCTCCAGATGACGTCCCTCAGCAAATGTATATACAGGAAGGAGGGAAAGAAATCTAGACCGTGAATGCAGAGTCAGGAGTCAGCCTCAAAACAGCCGATTAAAGCATAATAAAGCAAAATATATCAAAAACATTTAAAATACAATAATATTTCAGGCATACTGTAATATTAGTAATCGAACAAGACTGTACTATAAAACAAAATTTAATAAGATATTGTGGGGCAGGGGTAATGGGAACTGTACTTTTGGTTCAATTTGCTGTGAACCGAAATCTGCTTTAAAAAAATAAATAAAGTCTATTTTTAAAAAGAGTAACTGTCATTTAGGTATAAGACTTAAGCTCTTGGGAAAATTACATTTAAAACTAGGGATTTAAAAAATTCAATTTGAAAGGGTGATAAAATAAACAATTAAGTGACAATGAGAACTAGAGTGAGAGAAAAGGAACTGAGTATGATATAAACAGGTAAAATAGCACAAATTGAAATCAATGATTATGAATAGGCACTAATTAGGATGACTGTCCAACTCAAGTCCCCCAGGTAGCCATGTCTGTGCTACCCTCTCCCTTCATTACTTCTTCCCCTCTGCTATATACTGAATGTTTATGTACCCCCAAAATTCATATCTTGAAAAAAAAACCCATTGTGATGATATTTGGAGGTGAAGCCTTTGGGAGGTACTAAGGACAGGAGGATGGAACCCTCATGAATAGGATTAGTGCTCATGGAAAAGGGACCCCAAAGAGATCCTTTACCCCTTCTGCCATGTGAGGACACAGAAAAAAGACAACCTTCTATGAACCAGAAATTGGGCTGTCACCAGACACCAAATCTGCTGGCATCCTGATTATGTACTTCTAGCCTCTAGAACTGTGAGAAATAGATTTCTGTCGATAAGCCACCCAATCTGTGGTATTCTGATATAGCACCCCAAATAAACTAAAAAAGCCTATTATTCTTAATATTCCTAATGAAAACTGTTATCTTTCTTCAAGATCTTGCCCTTCCAACACACAGTGATTAGTAGCGGGATGAAAATCTGATGTAAGCAGGACCAAAGTCCTGCGCTAGCATTTCTCAAACTAGAGCTGAGGGAAGGAAACTTTGAGGGTACAGTTTCAGAGCTACTGGTAGTCATGACCCCTGCTGCTGGAGAAAGCTTATTTCAAAGTTCGAAACCACCTTTTAGAGAGAAACAGAAGCAGAGACAGAAAATCCCAATGATAATGTATACCTTATCCTCTATTATGTACATAATGCATATTTTATGCAATGCATGGTATAAACTTCTCGGTTATTGTAAGAATTAATGAATATAAAAGCACTTTGTAAACTCTAAAAAAAATTAATAAGTTAATTTACCTTGGATTCTTGGACAAGCAGGCTTAGGTAGAAAACTATCGGAATATGGTATGGATAAAAGCTTGCTAAAGTGGAGACTCTGACAAGGACTTGTGAGAATTCTGGACCTATTTTTAGATTGGGAGCACTGGTTCTATTTCTATCCCATTCACTTTAGGAGTTAAGCCTTTTCTCCTGCACATGGGTAAATTACTAGTACTGTTATTATACTTGTCTGCTTTGATCCAGCTTTTTTTTTTTTTACTTTTCAGTGCAATTGAAAGCACGCTACTTTTGCCAACACTTGATGCAAAAATACTTTTTATTCTTTCATGGTTCCAGGTTGATGTGCTCTCATAGTCTTTTTCTCCCTGACTTTCTTTGGCATATTCTCCGATATTGAGTAGGAAATTTCTGGAAGCAAGACCCTAGAGATGATCAACTTAAAGCCTAGAATACTCACCCACCTCCCAAATTGGGGATGGTGGTGCTGGTGGTGGGTACTATGGGAACAGAGAAGGTCATGTGGGAACCCTCTGCCTGAGGTAAGGTCCTACCTGGTCTCTACCCTGCCATTTCTAGAACAAGGCTGTTCCAGCAGCCAGGTCTGAGGACAGTGGATCACACAGCAGAGAACAAAGCACAAAGGAGAAAGAAGTAGACTCACTGTCCACAGACTCCATAGGGAAGAGTTTCAGCAGGGTTTGGAAGTATTCAGCTACTCCTAAGTCAGAAATTTTATGTTAGCTGTTTTCTAAATCGGTTATTGTAGTTATTTGATAAAGTAGGAATCCCAAACATTGACAACTATATAAAATGCTTCTAAAGATGATTCGATATTCTAATCTGATCATTACTAGGTAAAACTTTCTGATAATTTTATTACACATTCTCCTTCCTTAATTCCTTCAAAATGTTTAGTGACTTGCTTATCATAAAAAGCCGACAAAAAAAGTTGTATTTTTGGAGAAAATGCACTATCGATGATGCAAACTTCATTTATTGCCTGTATAATATCATTTATAATGTTTTTCATTATAGGATAAATTTAGGATCTTTATAGAGCTATCACGCAAACCTTCATAAAACACATGGATTCTTTTAACCCAGTAGCTACTCTCAAATTTAATAGCCATCTGAAGGAATAAATAACTTGCAGGTAATAGCTATACAACTGCTAAACAATTGGGTGGCACGCAAATAATTCATGTCAGAGATTTTATTGTTTTAGAAAACTAAAGCATACAAGTATATTGTTTTTATACCTCATGCTCATTAAATCCCATGAATGACATACTTGATTTTTCAGTCCTAGTCCCATTCGCTTATCTCAAACTTAAATAAGTGCTTGCCATACTGTCTAATTATAGCAACTCTCACATGAATGACTACTTTTCATAGTTTCTCCCTAACAACAACAACAACAACCCCACCATATATCTATATATATTTAGGACCTTTCAAAGCCTTAAGGTAGGGCAAGGAAATTGGCTAGCTGGCCATTGAATGGGAATGTCACTTTTTATTAAATGCCTATTACGAAAATAATGAGTATTATTATGACGTTGTGCTAACTACTCTACATGCATTAGGTTGTATTTTTTCCCTCATTCCACAGCTGAAGAAACTGAGTGTGGTGGGTAAAATAATGATTCCCCAAAGATGTCCATATCCATATCCTAATCCCTGGAAACTGTGACTATGTAAAAGTACAAGTCAAAAAGGACTTTGAAATGCGATTAAGTTAAAGATCTTGAGATGGGGAAATGGCCCAGGATTAATAGGGCAGGAAAAATGTAATCACAAGGATCCTCACAGACAAAGGGGGAGGCAGGAGATTCAGAGATGTGACAGACAACAGAAGCAGAGGTCAGAATGATGCAGGGCAGACTGATGCAGGGCCATAAGCCAAGGAATGTGGGTGGTCTCTAGAAGCCAGAAAGTAAAGGAAACGAATTCTCCCCTAGAGCCTCCAGAAAGAACAAAGCCCTGCTAACACCTTGGTTTTAGCCCAGTGAGACTCACTTTGGACTTCTGCCCTCCAAAACATTAACAGAACACATTTGCGTTGTTTTGCGCTACTAACTTTGTGGTAATTTGTTATAACACCAAAAGAAAACTCATATGCTGAGATTTTGTAAGGCTAAGTTATTTTTTAATAACTTCCAGCTTGTAAGTGGCAGAATTAGAACCCAGATTCACCAGACTGCAGAGCGAAACTCTTACACAAGGTATTACCTGAAAGATAAAAATAATATGGTTTTGTGTTTTTGTTTTTGTTTTTCCATTTCAGCTTTCCTTCCTCTGGAGACACTCCTAATGGATAGCAAAAAGATCAACAGGAGGAATTTGGAGAAACATCACAAAGATGGTACAAAGATCAGGTTCAAGGTCAAGGGTGTAAACATGAAACCTAAAGCAATGGTAACAAACTTGAATGCCTACCATGTATTAGGGTAATAATGTAAACACATATCTACGGCCATGTCACCCTGAATGTGCCCCGTTCTTGTCTGATCTGGGAAGCTAAGCAGGGGCAGGCCTGGTTAGTACCTGGATGGGAGACCACCTAGGAAGACCAGGTGCTGTAAGCATTAAAAAAAAATAATGTAAACACACGAAGTTAGGCAGATTTGATTAAAACAGCCAGAATGAGGTGGAAACACTTTAATGAACACTTTAATGAAGCAAACCACATCTGTGGATTACCAACTTGTAATCTCTGAACTAAAGCTTCATATATCTAAATAGGGGCTAATATCAATATGTACACTTTTCTCTCTGTGATCACTGGCTCTGAGAAGCTGGAGGGGGCAGAGAACTCTTGAGAAATTTTAACCTGAAAGGCCATAGATATGTTTGCACATAGATATAGGGAGAAAATGCTTTTTCTCTATATGCAGATATTTGTATAACTAAAAGTTTCAAGAGTATCCATTTTAAAGCTAGTATTGAAATGAACGATCGAATAGCATATCACATAACATAAACTATCCAACACACTAATCTCACAGCAAATATACCTCAAAATCACTGAGCTTTCCTGTTTCAGTTTGGAGACACGACATTCCTAAATTCTTTGGTATGCTGCTTTAAGGATCCCTAATCTTTATGGTTATATAAACATGAAGAGGCACAATTTTTATTTTCTCCAAAATCAAACCCTAGATTTTAAAACTATAAATCGTTTTGAGAACTGTCAAAAAAGCAAAGGGATGTGGGCAAGGGTCAACCTTGTTTTATCATTTTTTTTTTTTTTACTTAAAATGACCGCATGACAGCATGAGAGGAAACAGCGTTGGTTTTAGCTTCTTGCAGGCTTTTTTTTGGGGGGGTGGATTCCAACATGGGACTGCTCAAAGGTGCCTGTTAAAAATGAATATACTACCCCATCTTCATAGCGCTCTGAGTCATTTCTCCAATCGCTGTGCATGTCCCCACCCCAGTCCTCTGCAACAGCTCTTACTGGTTCTTCAAGTTAATGGGCACAGAATCAGCTTTCTCTCACTTTTCCCTCCTAAAGAGAGATTTACTCCCTTCTCACATCTTTCCCCGGCTTGCCCAGTTATAGCAGTAAGGACAGCAATAACGACAAAAGGCATAAGCCTGATACATCATTTCACTACTAAAGTCTACAAATTAATCTTTTTAAATGTCTTTTGTGCAGTATCTAAAAGAGGCAATTCATACACCCTATGCACACTTTTCAGTTGCACTAGTTATTTCTTTAAAAATGTTTAAAGTGGCTTATACAACATAAGAGTTTGGTTACTTTACAATAAAAACAATGGATATTCTTATATCTTTTCTTTTTTTAATATTTAATCCAAAAAATGCTGTAACAATAAGTTGGAACTCTTGACAGAAAGCCTACTGCATACGTGCCAAGCTTGTTACATATACTATCCTATTTAGCCTTTATAACATTGCAATGAAGTAGGTAATATGGCCTTTTTACAGGTGAGCAAACTGAAGCAGACTGTGCAATAATTTGCCCAAGGTTACAGCTAGAGAGCAGTGGCACCTAGGCCTACCCAAATCCTAAGGGCAAGCTCTTTCCAGGACAAGTAACCCTTTCCAGGACACATACTTAACAATTAGACTGAACATACACACAGACTTGCTGCCTAGTATTTAGGAATGACTTGACATTGACATAAACAAAATGGGTCAAATACAAACAGTCAAACAAATTATTGGAAACAATTTGACATCAGGGAGTCCACCGAACAGAAACTGTTATAATCTAATATCATAACAGAATATGATGTTGAGCTTTTGGCATGTGATTGACCTTGATAAGGTCCGAACTATCTCCTTAGAAACAGTGGGGAAAATCTCATGATCTCACACTATGGAGAAGAGTTTCCAATGTCACAAGCTACTTCCACACTCTATCATACCCCACTCACCCCACCCTTAAAGAGTATGGAACGTATGAGTTACTCCACAGGTCACCAAGCAATTTGTCAAGTGACCTCAAGGGTAGATATATGCCCTTCTGGTCACATATCTATTCTCATCTCCTCCTTCTCAGTTGGCCACAGTCATTGCAATTTCTATCCAGTTTAATCCTCTCTTTGGACTTTACTTTAAATCCGCTGTACCATCCTTTCGGGTGCTACCTATCATAGCCTCCAAAATCAGGCCAACTCCAGAGATCCTTCAAGGTGAAACCATTGTGTCACCAGCTGAGTTTCCAATTTTTTACTCTGGTCAAGCCTTAACCATATCAGCAGAACAAATTTGTCTTCCACTATAGTTCTGGGCTTTGGACTTAATCCAATCAATTTCATTCCTAGGGACTACTTAAAGTAATTCACTTAAGAGAACAACGGAGGAAAGTAACAACAACAAAATAACAAAAACATATGCTTTTGCATAGGCTTCAAACAAATGAGGACTTCACTAGCTAGAAGTTCTTACAATTAGTTATTTATGAACATGTCCTATCTTCTCTGCTAGATTGAGAGCTCCTTTACCTTAGTAGCCATTCCATCTTTACCTTTGTAACCTATATTGTGTGTGACACAATAGTAGATATGTCTCTTCAGTGAGTATTCATGTGCTGTATGTATCTGTGTGTATTAATGTATATGCATATACACGGATCTAAGTTCACCACTGAGAAGACATCTATATATATAAAGGAATTAGGAACTTCCTGAAAGCTTGAGTCAGTTACTTTTGATAACAAAAGTACTAATGTCAGTTGTACCCAATACTACAAAGCACATAGAAAAGAATTTCTTGTGCACTATAAATTGTGCATTAAATACAAGTCTGAAGTTATTATTCCCGTAATACAAAAATCACACATAGAGCTGGAGATACAATTGTCAAAATAAAAAGATTCACATCCTAAATTGTAATTTTCAAAATAGCATTCTGTGCTAAGAGCTTTATTAGAAGATAACTCATTTACTCACCCATTGATGGCCACTGTCATTCGACAACAATAAAATTCTTACTTGTTTATTTCACTTTTGATTCCAAATGACATCTTTTCCTATGGATGACTTTTACTTTATTTTTTGTGTGCTGTCTCAATATTTTAATCAGCAAGCATTTTATTTTAAATCATAATATCAATAACATTAAGTTTTGAAAGAAAAAGAGTGGCATTTAAAACCCTGTTGATGACTAGTTAGTTGTTAAATTAGCATAATTTTACATTTCCCAAAAATACACCTAAATTTCTAAAATCACTTTAGAAATTTGCTGGGAATTTAGCATATAAGGGAAAATTTAGGTAGAAAAATGTTTGAAACATATCTGAAAGGAGAGATTTCTAAATTCTAGCCTATAATAAAAAATGAGTCATTTTTTTTCCTTAAAAAAAAAAAAGAAGTTATCAACAGGCTAGAATTCTATATCTTTAAGTTTAAAATAGGAGAAGAATTAAAAAAATCAAAAAGATTTCAAATCATTAGACTTTAAAATATTTTCACTTGTACACCCAGAAAGGGCTGCATTTTTAAATGCTGATGAAGTCGTCTCCAGACCTATCCATGATATCATACTCTCCTTAACCATGGTGAAAGAAAAAAATGAACCCTTTTGTTAGATATTATTTTAATGAGTGATTTAAAGCTACTCTGCCAAACGATTCAAAATTGTCATACAGTCTTAAACAAATAATAAGACTACCGGCGCTTCCTCGTAAAAACTTGAGCACATTTAGATTTTGAAATTACATTCGACCTCCTTGACTCCTTTACATTTCCCTATGTCAACATCACAGTAGTCACATCAGTACAATCCATGCAAATACAAGTCTCCATTCTATCCATCTGCCCTTAAAATCCCCATTCAGCAGTTTGTGCTACAGCAGCACGCTGCAGCATCCCTGCACTTGAACTTGGGAATAGGCTTTCCAGGACTGCAGGCAGAACCCTTACCGCATTCCTTCTGAACCTCATCTTGCCTCTCGGGGGAGTTGCTTCTGCCATCTTGCCTATATACAATAACACTCTTCTTTTCCAATTGTCAATGCAACATTGATAAAATATGAGCCGCTTCTTGGGTAGTATTGAAAAGCAGCAGCCAAAAATCTCTATCAAACAATGCTACCGTAGCTGTAGCTGCTTCCATTACCACCATGGCAGCACTGCAAGAAAACCACTATCCCTGATTAGTCAGCTGACAGATCCTTCCCTGCTGCTCATTGTAATTCAGAGTTGACACATTCCTCCAATTACTTAGCCTGATTGAACCTCATGGATTAGCTAGTGTAGGACCGCTCAAGACGATCAGGCAAGTCCTAAGAGTGGAAGAAGAAAAAAAAAACTCGACCTCCTAGTAGGGGCTTGATGGGACTGGCTTTCTCTTCTGCGCAGTTTGATTTTTTAAGGTGGAATGCTAAGAATCTTTGTGAAGGTAGTATTAACTGATACCTTTATTTTTGTCCTACCCTGGTCTGTAACTTAAAATTCAATTCTTTTTTTTTTTTAATTAAATTCTATTCCGAGTTTAAGCCTGTGAAAGATTAAAAGTGTATGAATTTTTTTCCTGATAATAATCTAGAAAGAACATTATATGCAGATTTTCTAACCGGCGGAGGGGAGGGAGGAGATAGGATTCTCTCCTAAAACATTTCCCCAAAATGTGTAACTTAAAGAAAAAATCTTGTCTCTTATCATGAATTATGAAGTATAACCCAACTGCATAGTTTATATTGGAATCTACAAATCAAGGTCTTCAAATTGAATTGTATATTTCATAGACACTCATTTAAAATAATATACCAACACCTATCTATGCAATGGCAATTTTCACCAGAAATCCTTTCTGGATGCCAACTTTTGCTCTTGAAGTTAGCTTATATTCAATACTTACCTTTATTGCAAAAAGTGCCGAATAGCTATTAATGGCTGAGATCAATTAATGTGCTCTTCAGGATGAGTATAGAAACCATCATAAGCAGAAACATTTAAAATGTTAAAAAGAAACATTTCAAATGACATACACCCAGTTACATGTCATCATCACCTGTACCCCCAACTCCTACCCAGCACCATCAATTTGGCAGTTAGGAGAATAAAGGGACCCCAAGTGCCCAGCTCTTTGCTGAACATGACACACTTCCCCAGTAAGAGAGCATTCTTAGGAAAATAGATAGGGGAGCATCACCTCCCAAGAAACAAGTCAGTATTCCTCTGCTGACCCCAAATCAATAGGATCAAGACTGAATCTTAAATTTCTTCTTCAGGAAAAACAAGACCTGTTCCAAGCAACCTATTTGATTAATAAAAAAAAAAACTTTACAAAAAACTGATGCCATGTGCCAAATGATCACTCAATGAAAATTACTTTACCATTAAGCAGGTAGTTTTGGACCAAAAAAAAAAAAAAACTAGCCTGGTGATATAAGAAAAAAGTTTATTATAACGAGTGTTATATTTAGTATAAAAGAACTGATTATTGTTATAAACTGAGGACTGCTCAACGAGCCTAAGGCCTGATCGTAAAAGGCCAGGGCAAAAGGTAAACAGCTTTTACTTCATTTAGTGCCACTGATAGGGCTCACTGGAAGGCAGACTTACTCTCTCCAAAGGAATTTTACCTTTTTCTGAAAAACATTGAATTTATTTATCTACTCACGAGTCATCTGGAAAATAATAGAAAGCAGCAGGTAGAAGGGGCACCAACTGAGATTAATGAAAATTCAATTCCTGCTCTGGCTCTTTTTGTTACCTAGATATTTGACCTTGGATTCATCACATACCCTTTCCAAAGTGTGTATTTCAATGTAATTCCCTCATCTATAAGACAATGATATTGATACCTGCCTGGAGTACTTAATCAGGAGATAAAGAGAATCAATATTACTTAATAAATGTGACTTCTTTTGAAAAGGCAAACATATTATACAAAGTCAGGCTTTATTTTATTTTAGTAACTGTGTAAATCTGGTGTTAACTCTTCTCTCCATTGCTTATGATTAAACACTTCTGTTAAAAAAGATAAACAACAACAACAACAACAACAAACACATTGCTGGCTTGCCTAAGATGAGGAGTAATTCATACTGAGTATGAAAAGAATAATGATCTCATTCATTTCACCGTGCGAGTTCCAGGATACGGTTGGCCCCTAAACAATGCAGGGTTAGGGGTATTGACCCCTACATAGTCGAAAATCTATGTAAACTGGGGACAAGCACACCAACCACAATCACGTGTAATGAAGATGAGGAGTTCTGGTTAAAGTAACAAAATGCAATAGGTTACTTATGAAATTTAACAAATTATATACTGTAGCTAGTGCTCAAAAAGTACAGTGACTAACTGAAAGTTGTCAAGAAGTTTACAGATTTACCATGTTTTACCCAAGATTAAATGACTTTTGATATACTTTTCAGATACAAAGTAAAGTTGACCTTTGGACAACATGGGGGTTGTAAAAGCCAATTATCCACGCAGTCAAAAATCCATGTATGACTTTTGACTCCCAAAAACTTACCTTTACTAGCCTAACTGTTGACTGGACATCTTACCGATAACATAAACAGTTAATAAGCACATCTTTTGTATGTTGTATGTATTATTTACTGTATTATTTACTATATTCTTACAATAAACTAAGCTAGAGAAGAGAAAATGTTAGTGAGAATACCATAAGGAAGAGAAAATACATTTACAGTATTTATTGAAAAAAATCTGTGCATAAGTTAACTCACGCAGTTCAAAGCCATGTTGTTGAAGTATCAACTATATTTTTTTATATTTTTTAGCAATTTAATACAGCAAAAAGAACACTAGCTCAGAAGTCCAACAACCTAGATTTTTGTCTTGCCTTTACAACTAAATTAACTTTCTCTGTTGAGTGTGGACTCCTGTGTCAGTCAGGAGACAAAGTAAGAATTTCAGATGGTTGATGATGTTGGACTCACAAAGAAAAAATATATTGATTGGTACAATAGAGAAAGTTGATCCCATGGTGCTTCCACAGAGCCTCACTCTTGCCTGCTCAGGAGTCTATGAGTTCCTGATCTCTCTCTTCTTCTATGAAAGAGAAGTGCCAGACAATGCCACTATATCCAGGTGAGCCTAATAATGTAAAAGATCATCTTGGCTGTGGGTACGACTGCATCTCTCATAATGTTTCCTTTAGGGAAAGTGTTTTCTCTATCTGGGTCTTGGAAAGCTGGACACTAGATCCTACTAGGAAAGCTATGTCATTTTGCAGGTGACCCACTTCCCTACTCTATCCTGGGGAGAAAAAACGTCTAGAAAGATACACACTAAAATGTTAAAAAAAAAAAAAGTTTATTTCTGGATGGTTGGATTATGGACTATTGTTTTAAACTTTCTTTATACTTTTCCATATACAATGCGTATACAACACAGATATTTCCATTTTTAAAAAGTTTCCATAAAAACTTGCCTTTCTCTGAAAGGCGCAGGGAACCATGAGTCTCTTCCTACTCATAACTTGAACCATTGACTATTCATTCTTTCCCATTAGGTTTTATTTTGGGTTGAACTGTTTAGCCCAATCTCTTATACAAATCTTCTTCCTACTTTCCCACCTCACCATCCCATCTATTTTATTGTCTCCATCAGTATCAAAATAATCTACATCCCCCACATACATAAAGTATAATGTAAAACAAACAAACAAAAAAAGAAGTTACTAAAGAATGCACTCGTACTTACTGAAATTTTTTGGAGAGAGATTTTGAGAGAAGACCATGTATCCAATCTTCGATCAAGAATAATGGTAAACCGGGAGTCAGATCCATTTTGCCTAAAATAAAAGAAGATAATATGTATTTCTTAGTAATAATCCAAATTTGTTAGATACATCCTTACTTATGATTATTTCATTTACATTTTATATCTTGACTGAAGACAGACTGGGAACTGGAAATCTATTCCAAAGTGCTACTTTGGAAAATCAACCTTATTTCATACTCTACTACTTACTATTTAAAATTTATTTTTCAGCATTAATATTAGTCTCTTAGATAGGTAAGTGATACTGTAATATGGATAGGTCACTAAAATGGATTTGAAATACTGCAATCTTGGTTATGGGTAAACCTTATAGATAGCTGTCTTTCGTGATATCAGTTTTAACTTTCCATAGCAATCATCATAAGCCAATGACCACGTTCATTTATTCATTTATTCACTCATTCATAAAAACACTATTAAATATGTTTTTATCGCTTGACTACCCCTTTGGGGAAGGTAGTGTAGTGGATAATATAAACTTTATTTGTCCTCAAAAGACCACTTTCAAGCTTCAATGGATGTCTTATAAATTTAGTTTTCTGGGATTTGATCTTTGTTCACGAGGCTTTACAATTTTGCCATCCTATATTTCTGTCCCAACGGTCTTCGGGGGTTAGTAAATGGAAAATGTTTCCTTTAAATAATTTGTCTTCGACCTAAATAAAATCTTTAAGAAAACTTTTGAAACATTCCCTCTTAAAGCATTCAAGTCTCAAATGACCTCCAATATCAAGAAGTATCTCCTGATATATTCTAATATCACTTTTGAGTCTATTTAACATTCAGTCTTCTTATTTTATCCTTCGAATAAATAAAGAATAGCTGTCCTCTTGGCTAGTAAGATTTCCTCTTATGCAAATTAAAGGCTTTATGTATGATCATCATTTTCAATCTATGTTCTTCTTCATGGGGACAAATGCTTTTAGATCCCCAATTTTGTATTCATAGATCCTCAGCATAATTTTTATAACAATTTAGGTAGCTGACATCTTCCCTTTCTATTTCTTATCTGAAGGTGAGTCTTATGATCATTTACAATAATAATAACTGTCACTTTAAAAAGCCATTTTCCCGTTTCTATATTTAAATTGGTATCTGATATAAATTGAAAAAAAAAAGTTATGAAATGCTATACCTTGCAACACATGTCAAATAAGTCAGCACTTTTACTATCACGTCTTCTGGTATACATCTGAAATTACAATTTTCTGGAAACGTAATGATCCAAGAATTGTCCTTTCCCCGGCCACCTAAAATAATAAAAATCAAGTGAAATAATAATTTGTGTGACAGCAATGCAAGAGAGAGGATTTTTGATTTGAGGAGCAGTCAGAAGATAATTTTTGGCCAATGTTACTTTTATAAGAATGACATCTCCACATAAACCAAATGGTACCATACTCCTAACTAAGTTTAAAAAGTGACAGAGTGGTGGGAAGGAAAAGGAAGGGAAGGGAAGAGAAGGGAAAGGAAGGGAAATAAGGAAAGGGAAGGGGAGGAGGAATCTTGACACTACAATTAAAAGTTAGAGATTATTAAACTGGATAAAAAAAATTCAAGACCTAACTATACACAGTACTGCCTATAAGAAACACACTTTAAATGTAAAGAAACAAACACATTAAAAACAAAAGGATAAAAACAGATATGCCATGTTAATATTAGTCAAAAAGAAGTTGTTTAATTTTCAACAAAGTAGATTTCAAAGTCAAGAATATTACTAGATATTAAGATCATTAGATTACCAAAGAGTGGTAAATTCACCAAGAAGACATAACAATCCTAAATGATTATGTACCTGAAAACAGAGCTTCAAAATACATGAAACACAAACTGATAGGGCCGTAAGGAGAAATAGACAAATCCACAATTTTAGTCAGAAATTTCACCACCCTTCTCTTAATAATTGATAGAACAAGTAGACAGGAAATCTGCACAACAATCTCAGAACCCTGAACAAAAATTTCAACCAATAAGACCTAATTGACATTTATAGAACAGTCCATCCAGTAAGAGCAGTATACGCAGTGTTCTCCAGTGCAATTGGAAAAAAAATCAGATTTATTATTTGCCTTAATCTTTACCTACAGTAGCTAGAAGGAGAGTCCCCATTCCCAAAATATCTTTTGAATCAAACTAGTCCAAAATATTAAATCAAATAATGATAAATCTTCACTATATAATATTTTAGACTTAAAAAGCAGGATCTTTAAGGAAGATAATCATTGAGAATGATGACATCCAAATAAGAGTCTTAAAGGAGTTAAAAGGAAAAACTGCACAACTCTGAACCAAGAGATCTGGTGCATCATTAAACAAATGGCCTCTACAGGTAGGACAGTATAGAACTAGCAAAATAATAGATAACATTATAATATAATATATATCTTATATACCAGGGGTCCCCAACCCTTGGGCCATGGACCAGTACCAGTCCATAAAGCACGAGGTGGGTGGCACGCGAGCAAGTGAAGCGTCATCTGTATTTGCAGCCGCTCCCCAGCGCTAGTATCACTGCCTCAGCTCCACCTCAGATCATCAGGCATTAGATTCTCATAGGAGCACCGGTGCCAAAAAGGTTGGGGACTGCTATATACCGAATATAATATAGACTTGCCAGGTAAGCTTGTAAGTACTCTACTTAAGGACAGAACCATCTAGCACTCAGGCAAACTATACCTACCAAAGGAAAGAAGGTATGGTTCTTATAAGGGTAAATTATCATTGACTAATCAGTAACATGTTACTACCACTGAGCACCTACAAGTGCTGAATTAGCTAGGAAACTTGTAAGAACAAAAGAGATAAAACCTAAATTGGAGAATTTTTTGAATTATTTTTCCCATTTAGGATCCTTTCTTCCAAAAAAAAAAAAAAACATATGCAGAAACATTTTGAAACAACTACAAAAAGCAGATAAGGAAGGAACTGTGGAGAGGGGTCTGGGTAGGGGGAAAAGGCCTAAGGGCAGTTCTATTCAGAACACAGGTAAAATCCCCAAAACTCAAGAGTGACAGGATGTCACACATTTACACCATTTATAAAATCAAACATAAAACCACATTAAGTGACCGCTAATTCACAATTATCACTAATTATAATCATTAAAGCAGAGGCTAGATTGAAGTGCCCAATTAGGATCATGTATAAGTAAATGCTTGTTTAGTACACTGAGCATGTAAGTATCATTTTAGAAATAATTAAACTACTTAAAAGGAATAAGATCGCTTCTTGTATCCTTGACACCTAAGAAGCATTCATTTTCATACAAACAATGCACATACTTGTAATTTTTTCTGTTTAATGTAATGAATATAATGTTTAATGGTACAGTTCAAATTACTCTAATACATGAAAGTAATTAGCTTGCCTTTAAACGACAGTCGCTAGATATTGGACCTAGTCAAAAGGAAAGGAGTGGTTTACCATAGTTTTATTTCTAAAAATATGTAATGGTGCTGAGCAGCATTATTCACAGCAGCCAAAAGGCAGAAGCAAAGCAACCCAAGTATCCATCGATGGATGAATGGACAAACAAAATGTGGTATATACATACAGTTGATTATTCAGCCTTAGAAAGAAAGTCCTGGCACATGCCACAACATGGGTGGACCCTGAAGACATATGGTAAGTGAAATAAGCCAGTCGCAAAAGGAAAAATACTGTACGATTCCACATATATGAGGTACCTAGAGTAGTAAAATTCATAGAGACAGAAAATAGAATGGAGGTTTCCAGGGGCTGGAGGAGGAGGGAATGAAAAGTTATTTTTTAATGGAGTTTCAATTTTGCAAGATGAAGAGGTCTGGAGATGGATGGTGGTGATGGCTGCACAACAATGTGAATGTATTTAGTGCCACTGAAGTGTACACTTAAAATGGTAAAGAGGGTAAATTTTGTTATGCGTATTTTATCACACTTTTTAAAAATGAGATACAATTACATATACATGCACAAATACATATACACATTCTAGAAAAATAAACTTTGTCATGTGTAAATGAACCCCTTAAAAAATAACTTAGCACGCGCTGCTTGATTAGGTGAATGACTTGACAGTATTTGTAATGAATATTTAAGTAATCAGAATATGGTGGAGGAGAAACTCTCAGAGAAGCCACCTCAGCTGTCACCCTCCCACCCAGCCAGCACTCACCTAAGATTTCTAAAGACTTGTCTGAAAGTCAAATACATAGGGGTAGTAAGATTGGTTTTAATCACATATCTAAACTTATTTAAAATCTCCAATTATTGTTTAAATGTCCATTTTTTAGCAACTTTGTGTACAATGTATAAATGTTTATTAACATATTGTTTCTCAAAATCTGTAAATATACTGTATAATAAGGACCAAAGTAACTTTACTAATCGATTATTCATTTACTTAGTCTAAATATATGTAAAAGTCTACTTACCAGACAAAAAGGCGATGTCTTGCATCAGGAAATGACTGATATCCTTTACACGGAGGTGCAGTTTGGATTCTATGACAAATGAGAAAGGGAGAGAAATGACGCACATGGCAAAGTACAGCTAGAACCATATACATGATTTTGCGCTGTGCTAAAAAGAACTCTGGGGGTCCCACAGCCTGTGTCCACAGACACATTGCTGATCTCTTCTTTACTCCTCAGCTATACAGCAAGGAAATCTCACTGATGAAAATATCTCCAGAGAAGTAGGACCAGTGTCCTAGTTCTCAGAATCTATGCCCAGAACATAAACTACTCTGACTTGCTAGAAAGCCAGGGGCAAAGGTCTAAACTCCAGGATACCCGGATTTATTTAAAGGGTCGATAGATAGCCATGGAGACACTAGCAGATTGTCTTCTACTTCCAATAATGCCTTTCATTCTGCAAAGCTTTATTAGCGATTACAAAGCACTTCTCAGATCGCTTATCTTATTGAATCTTTAAAATAACCCTGAGGAAGGTATTATTATCCCATCTTATGAAGAAGGAAAAGAGTTGGAGAGTGAGTATAGTGTAGTGGTTAAGCATGTGGTTTTTCAGTCAGACAGACCTGGATCCCAATCCCAGTTTCTTGCCTTTACTGACTGTACAAACAAACGCAAGTTACTTAGCCTCTCTGAGCCTGTTTCCTTACTTGTAAATTGGGCATAATAATATCTACCTCACTGAGTGCTGCGCCAACTAAATGTAAAATACCTGGAATAACAATAGGTACGCAATAAATGGTAGCACATTAACTCACCTTTGATCATTACAAGTGGAGCAATGTCCATGCATTGTTCAATATGTTTTAGTTGTCCCAGATCGTAAGTGCTGATTTGTAATGTTCAATTCTAGTGAACTCTACAGGGGCCAGAAATCGAAATCCACTACTTGCCTCTGGTCCGTGAGCAAGGATAACTTTTTTAAAAAAAAAACAGGTCATCGAACTAGGCTATTTTGGGTTGCTGGTTTTAAAGCCTGTGGTTCCACATCTCTTATAGAAGTCATATTTTTCCACTTACTCTCTGATACAAAAGGCCTTCAAAGAGCTAGTCTCTGGTGAGGTCAGACTGATGACACATTACCCTTAGTGCTCTTCAAATCATACCACATGGATGTGGTTTATCCAGGCCAACGCTGCTCAAGGGCATGACAAAAACAGGTTCTCGATGGGTCCACACTAGACACTGGAATAGGGCATCTGTTACAGAATAACCCAGCCCTCATCTCCCAATTTGAAACATAAAGAAATTGACAAAAATTTATTTTCATAAGATCCATGCCATTAAAACTCTGTAATTTGTCAAGACATAAAAATCAATCTTTATGTCTTAGAATCTTTTACAAAGGAGGCTCTTAGTATGGCCCAGGCCAAAGCATGCACACTCACATCTCTGTGTCTTCATATCCAGGCTGCCCAATGCATTTATTTTTTTCAATGCTAACATGTTTCCTCAGATAAAGAATGAGTTTATGACAGCCACAAACATGTGTTACACTCCGACATTTGTAGATTTGGAGATGAAGGAAGGATGAGAATGGGGATAATTCAGAGAACTAGAACTCTCCCTGCCCTTCAAAGCCTGCAAAAGCGGCAATGCCCCAAATGTATTCTGCCTTTTAAATTAGAACATTAGACATTAAAAAATTCCTATATAATAAAACTCAAATTCTTCCCTGCATTGACCAGTAGAAATGTCTATCAAAATAAACTGACGAATTTTGTGTCAGATGGCAGATCTAGAAGTACTAATATCTGCAACTTGATTTCTCCAATACCATTCAGGCTCCTGCCTAGCTACAGAAACAATGTCCCCTTACTCTACATTTTTCAATCCACTCGTGTAATAAGAGAGATATCAGATCATAAAATAAAAGGCCAATGGCTGGGAATGGGAGGACCTGGGCCTGGTGCTGGCCCAGCCAGTAAGTTGCTCTGTGATCCTGAGCAAGTCACTCTCCATACCTCACCTCATCACTCCCATCTAAGAAATGAGGGCCATACAAGTGCTTTCTAAGGCCCCTTACAGTCTATGAGATCCGACAGGTAAAATCCACAGATATAAGAAAAACATACTGATGCTTCTACTGTAAAACGTCTCCCACTACTGTGCCAACAAAGTAACATTTCCACACCAATGAAAATAGAAGAAATAATGATTCAAAGAGAAGATGTTACTACTTTAAAAATTATCAAATTCTGAGTTGGAAACAGACTGAAGGGAGAGAAGATAACACAGGAGAGGAAACGGAAGATACAGGGTTATCACTGAGCAGCTACAAAAAAGACAAGGTTAGATTGTTGCTGAGAACAAAGAGATATGAGTACTGACTGGAGAAAGCTGACGCTGAGTTCTACCCAGCTTTGTACCTGACTCTCTTGAATTTCTGCACAGAATTCCTACTGAAATACCAAAGCTAGAACAAATATGATTTATAACGTTCCTCTTGCTGACCTTTTAAACTTTTTTTTACAGGATTTTATATTATTTTTATTTTCTTTTTAAACTTCAGCATGCATTTATTTAGAAATTCCTTAGTATGCTCATTTGGGCAACATTTTCACTTGCTTTCCCATTTGTAATTACAATAAATTACAGAGTCTATCTTCATTATGAATTAGAGTTGTATAACAGTTCCACACCTAAAGACAACAACAAAAGTTAAGTAAAGCAGAAATATAATTATTCAGACTTAATTTATCTCATGCAATATAGTATATGTTTCAGTCTCCAAGTGGCTTCTTCCATATGTCCTTACTTACAGGACTTTTGTTCAGTTAGACTTAAGGTGATTCTCAATGATGGCTGTTCTGTAGTTTAGTCGTAATTTTGAGGTGGTCGTGGGAGGAGGTGAGCACAGCATTTTCCTACTCCGCCATCCTGAACAGAAATATACCTGAACTCTTTTACTCCAGAGCATGAGAAATAAAAAGGCTGGATCACCAATGCTGGGGCCACATTACAGCATGTTCCTTGTTGGCCAGATTCACATCTGATAGGAGGCTTGTCAAGCTGTCCCCAGGTGGAAAGCTCAATTACTTGCAAATGAAAAGCATGCATTCTCCTTACTTCGGACTAGTTGCTACACTCTAAAAGGGCTGGTTAGGAAGCCAAAAAAAAGTGGCACTAACTCAATAGGCAATGTGACAAACACTCTTAAAAACACCCAGATGCAGTGGCTTTTTACTTAAGAACCCTGCTGAAGACCGTGTGCTTGTACCATCAAACACAATCAGGCACAAACTGGAAACAAAAGACAAGAAAAGTGCTTGCCAATTCATTCAACCATACATTTGATCAGGAAGCAAAAGAGACAAGCTTTCACTGCTTTGACTAACAATTGTAAAATTTTTTAGAGTATATAAAAAAGGTAGTTGTGTAAACTAGAGTAAAGGCTCAGATTTCAAATACGAAGAATTTTAAAAGTCCTAAAAAGTGTGAAAATAAATAATATATTTAGGATGGTTCAGAGAGGAGGGAGATATACCCATTCAATTTTGGTTGTGTCACTTGCAGACAGGGAGAACACTTGTCATCTTGATACCGGGTGCCCTTTATAGCTTTTAAAGATTTATTTTGTATTAACTTTTTTAAACAAGCAATTATTGAGCACCTACTATATGCCAGGTACTGTTCTGAGTTGTGGATAGATATTCTGCGTAAAGGTAAAGGTTCACAGTCAAATCAGTTTGTGAAATATTGGGGGTTAGAACACACTGCAACATTCTCCATCAAATACACATACATGCATTGTGACTCCTTGGGTATAAGCTATGTATGTAGTGCTTTCCAACTATTTGATCAGGTACTCCTTTGTTTGTTTGTTTGTTTCATTGGTTGGTTGGCTTTGGGGGAAGGAGGAGGGAAGGAGGGAGGGGGAGGCGGGAGAAAGAGAGAGAGGAAGCAACAGAGAGACCTATAGAGACTCCATGTGAAGAAGTACTTTGTTCCAAATGTAGACAAAATGACAGCCATGGTCAGTAGACAAGCCCTTCCCTATCATTAATAGCATTCAAACAAAGGCTGAGCAGCTCTGTGGCAAAGAAGCTAGAGAGGACAATCAAGCATGTAGTTGAGCTGGAATAAATTATCTTTCATGTCCTAATTTTCTAAGAGTCTATGCCTCCATGATTTGAAGTGCTGTATTACTATTTCAAAAAATTTCAATTCTACCAAGTTTATTAATGACTACTATAGGGATAATGATAGGTTAGAAAATTAAGGAAATTGGTATCTACAAGCATTCTCATCCTATAGAAAGCATTTTTGTTCTAGATTCTAATGTAAAACAGCAATAATTCCAACCCTTAAGTTTTATTTCACAGTGACACTCTCTCCCATGCACATGTATCCCTTCTCTGGGGTTTCTTTCTGTTCATATACAATAGAATACAAGTTCTGACCCATGCTGCACACACATGCCATTTTGTCCAAGCACTGAAGAGCCATGGCAAATAAACTGCATAAAAGAGCAAATACCTCTATACTCACGTTTTCCTAAAAATAAGAAGCAAAGATGGAGCACAAATTAAAAAAGAAAGAAAAATAAAGGAAACGTCAATCGGAAAGATACAGTCTCTTCCATGGCACTCAACGCACTGCCACCACCAATATGAGAACAGAGGGGAAAGCATAGTAAATGATTAACAATAGATGTCATTTGCCAAGCAACTAGTATTTGCCAGGCACTGCATAAAGCACTTTGTATGCATTTTCTCTGGTCTTAATAATAATTCTCCAAAGTAGACATTAAAAAAACTCAAAGACACAGACAACGGTTTAGTGGTTACCAGAGGGAGAGGGGATGGAAGGATGTAAAAAAGGGTAAAGGGGGTCAAACATGTAGTGACGGAAGGAGACTAGACTTTGGGTGGTGAACACACAATGCATTATAAAGATAATGTACTATGGAACTGTACACTTGAAAACTATATCATTTTATTAACCAATGTCACCCCAGTAAATTCAGTTTAAAAAAATTTAAAAATTCCCCTCTTATAGATGAGGAAACAGGCTCCCATTCGTTCACTTATTCAAGAAATTCATACTGAACAATTGTCTGGCACCAGGCACTGTTCAGATTCAAGGTGGAATCCAGCAGAAGAGTTTTAGAATATGCTTTTATGGTATCATCTGGTTCCCTAACCTCAGACAAGCAATCTAAAATCTGCGCTGAGAAGAATACACTCAATTAGCTCTAATGCAAATTATTAACTAGATATGGCTCCATAACATCTCACTTCTTTTTCCAGCAAGAGTTTCATCCCAAACCATATCAAGAATGTTTATAAACAATCTTTTACAAGAAACTCCATTATTTTTACAACCTAAAATTCTTAACAATGCTGCTTACTTTTAGCAATCATCTCTTTGAAAGTTCCCTATTGCTGATGCGCAGGACTCAGATAAAATTAGGTTTTGTTCTGAGTCCTAAATCCTGTTGTGAGGCAGATGGGATTCTCATTTTTCCCTTTCAAAATGAGCGTCAGATATACTATACCATCTGTAAACAGTAATGATTTAGCAATGCAACAAATTGAAGTGCTGTCTAAATGAGTGTTATGCTTTAAAAGGTGGAACAAATAAAAGGGTAATTGTGAAGCCATCACAAACAAATTCCCATTAACCTACAGTAGAACAAACTATGCAGTACTTTGTCTTGCAATAAAGGTACAGCATGAAAGACTCACATAATTCTGTATTAACAAAAGAAAACCAAGATTCTTGCTAAATCCTTCTTCTGTTAACAGCCTACCAGAGCCTCCTTCTAATCCATTGTAATTCAATTTACCGAACATCCACTGGGTTTCTATTTGCTCCTCTCTGCTAGGTGCTGTGGCCCATTAGAGTATGAATAATTTTTCACCTTAAAAAGCTTAAAAAATTAACAGAAGCTATGAGTTATAACAACTGGCTATAATATAGTGTATGGTATGTACTATAACAGAAATACTCAACAAAGGGTATAGATAGGGAGGGGAGAGGTTATTACATCTAAATTGAGAGAGTGAGGGAAAAAAAAAGGTTTCACAGATGATGTGACATCTGAGTCGGGCCTTGACAATTTATTAGGATTCAAATGCATGGACAGGGGAATAGAGGAGTTTCTAGATAAAAAAAAGAAAGAAAGAAAGAAAGAAAGAAAGAAAGAAAGAAAGAAAGAAAGAAAGAAAGAAAGAAAGAAAGAAAGAAAGAAAGAAAGAAAGAAAGAAAGAAAGAAAGAAAGAAAGGAAAAAAAAGGTACCAACACAGAAGTAGGTAAAAGAATGGGGAACCGTATATGGCCTGATATGGTTTGAGTTTAGAGCATGGGCTAGTCTAGCTAAAGCTGGAAAGTAAGACAAAGCTAAAAGTGGAGAACTTTGCAGGCCTCTAGAGGAGGAGAGCAGGCTTCTGGAATGCCTTTGATCCAGGATCACTGACTTAGCACAAAGGTATTTTCCAAGCAAGCAATTCCTGCAAAAGAAAGGCTAGGATGAAGAAACTGGTGGATTCTACAATCAATTAGCTACCAACTTTTGGTGTAGCCTCAGGCAATTCACTGAAGGTTTCCTATGGCTCAGGTTGTTTATAATCACCTATACAACACTGAGTGGGAAGGAAAAGGGAAAGTCCCTGTTTCGTGTGTTATAAACTCCCCAAAAAACTTGGCTTGAATACTATTCTAAGATTTTGTTTTGTATCTGTTTGTTGTAATCAATACCAGTTTTGAGTATGACCGTATGCTGAGTTCTCTGACTCCACCTAGTAAGTCATCAAATCTGGGGTAGTCTTGAGGACATCCAATATACAGCCACTTCTCCAAAAGAAGAAATAAACTATCTGTACTTGAAAATAACATGATCTTGTATAGAGAAAATATTAAGGAATTCACACACAGAGACACACATACAATAAAACCTGTTACTACTAATGAAGACGTTCAGCAAGGGCATAGTATATCAGATCAACATACAAAAATCAATTGTATTTCTATTGTGCAATGTATACGTGTAAAACTTATACTCTGAAAACTACAAAACCTTATTGAAAGAAATTAAAGATGATCTAAATAAATGGAAAGCCATCCCAAATTCATGGACTGCACTTATTATTATTATGGTAGCAATACTCTCTTAATTGATATCAAAATCCTAGCTGGCTTTTTTTTCCCCAAAAAAAATCACAAGTCAGTTCTAGAATTCATATGGAAATGCACGGGAGGCAGATTAGCCTAAAATGATCTTGAAAAAATGAACAAAGTTGAGTACTCGCCATTCCTGATTTCAAAACTTACTATGCGAAGCTACAATAATAAACAAGACAGTACAGTACTGGAATAATGATAGAAATAAAAATCAATGGAATAGAATTGAGAGTCCAAAAATTAGCCCATATACCTAGATTGAATTAATTTTGACAAGGATAAGACAATTCAATGTGGAAAGAGACTTCAACAAATGGTGATGGGACAACAGGACATACACATTCAAAAGAATTAAAAAAAATAATTCAAAGTGGATCAAACATTGAAATATAAGAGCTAAAACAATAGCCTCTTAAAATAAAATGTAGAAATAAATCTTTGTGACCTTGTGTTAAGCAAAACCTTCATCTACATGACATCAAAAGCACAAACAGTAGAAAAAAATAGACAAATTTCACTTTGTCAAAATTTAAACTTTTGTGTTTCAAAGGACACTAACAAGAAAGTGAAAAGATAATCCACAGAAAGGGAGAATATATTTGTTAATTATTTATCTGCTAAGAAATATGTATCTAGAATACATAGAGAACACTTACTAATCAATACTAAAAGGGCAAATAACACGATTAAAAATGGGCAAAGGGTTTGAATAGACACATCTCCAAAGAAGATGTTAAAATGGCCAATAAGCACATGCAAAGATGCTCAACATCATCTACTCATTATGAAATGCACATCAAGACCACAATGAAATATGTACTTCACACTCATGGAGCTGGCTATAACCAAAAAGAGGGACAGTAACAAGTGTTAGCGAGTATGTGGACAAATCAGAACCCTCCTATACTGTACATAGGAATGTAAAACGGCTCAGCCCCTGTGCAAAACAGCTATGCAATTCCTCAAAAAGTTAAATGCAGGTACCATATGACCCAGCAATTCTATTTCTAGTTATATACCTTAAAGAAAACATACATCTATACAAAAACATGCACAGGAATATTAATAGCCTAATTCATAATAACCAAAAGGTAGAAACAAGACAAATGTCCATCAACTAAAGAATGATCAACAAAATAGGGCATATCCATATAATGGAAGATTATTTGGCAATAAAAATAATGAAGGATTGATACATGCTACAACATGGATTGTTCTTGAAAAGATATTGCTAAGGATAAGAAGTCACAAATTATATGATTCCGTTTACATGAAATATCCAGAATAGACATACATAAAGAGACAGAAAGTAGGTTAGTGGTTGCTAGGGCTAAGGGAATGGGGGGATTGGGGCGATGATAGCTGAAGGGCACAGGGTTTCTTTTAAGAATGATGAAATGTCCTAAAATTGATTGCAGTGATGGTTACACAACTCTGTAAATGTGTAATAAAAACATTGACATTTATATTTTAAATTGGTAAATTGTGTGGTATGTGAATTATATCGCAATAAAAGTAGTACCAAAAAAAAGAAAAAGAAAAAAGAAAAAGAAAAAAAAACCTGGTGTTAACAAAAAAGTCCATTTGAGCAAAGGATGCACTTTTCCACCTCTCCTTCCAAAGGAATTTAATCATGAAAAACAAATAGAATTGGGATGAACTTTTAGAGACACATGTTAAAGAAAAAAAGATGAAGGTTGTACATAAAGGTTAATCACAACCACATCACAGAACCAGAAAGTTAACAAGATGATTATATTTGGGTGTTATCTTAAGTGATATATATACATAAATTTTTGATTATTTTTCACATATGTATTTCTTACAGAAGTAATACAGCCTAGTACTTCTGAGTGCATGCTCCATAGCCAGATTGCCTGGATTCCAATTCCAGCCTTCCCACTTGCAAGTTGTATGACAACGGACAAGTAGCTTAAACTCCGTGTCTGAGTTTCCTTTATTGGTAAAATGGGGAAAATTATAGGACCTATTTCACGGGGTTACTGTAATGTTAAAGTTGTTAATACATACAAAGATTTGGAACAGTGCCTACTATATGGTAAAATGCTCAATAAATGTTGGCCACTGTTATGGAAAAAAAGAAAAAAATGACGTCGCCATTTAAAAGGTTTAGTGTACAAGTAAATATTCAGGCAGTGGCAGAGGACTTGGTTAGCATTATGCTTCTGCAAAGGTTTTAGTTCTCGCCTTCCCCAGTCACAACTGCTTCCGGAGCCAGAATACCACTCCCATCTTTCAGTTCATCTGCAAATAGGAGAATAGGTCATGGTTTCTTATCCATATCTCAGGTCTTATATACAAGGAAAACTCTTAGATGATATCATATTTGAATATGAAAATTTAACTTTCAAGTTTGAAAAACATGGAGGAGCTTCGTTATTGGTTACATAAGGGATTAAAATTCCTGAAAAACATTCCTGCTACGAAACACAAAAACATGGTGGGAAAAAATAAAATTAAAGCCTTTCCACTGCATGGCTGAGTAGGCAGGAAAGACAAGGAAATCCTCACAGGCCAAAACCATTACTAGGGCAAATGTCCTGAGAGGGAAGCCAACTGAGAACAGTAGTTGCCCTCGGGCATCTGCCAATTCCCAGGTGACTTAAAACTTGGTTTTAATGGTCATGCATTGGTGAAGATTCAAAGCCTAAAGCACTGGGAATCAGATCAGAGAAAATATAGAATATATCCATATAAACTGTGGGTAGGATAGAATTTTTTAAACAGGATATAAGAAGCACAAAGCATACAGGAAAAGACTGATAATTTATGCTACCTTAAATTTAAATTTTTCTTTCATCAAAAGACATCATAAAAATGAGACAAGCCATGAAGTAGGTGCAGACGTTTGCAACACATATAAATGACAAATATTATTAAGGATATATAAAAGATTGTAAGTTAATTAAAAAAAAAAAAGACAAACCACCGGGTAGAAAAATGAAAAAAAAAGAAAAAAAAACGATAACACTAACGGGCATTTCACAGAAGAAGCAGGAGTGGCCAATAAGCATTTGAAGAGATCCTCCACTGCATCTGTAATGTGTGAAATGCACATTTCAAGGACAGTAAGATAATCTTTTATACTCACTAGTTAAGCGTCAATTTAAAGAATCAACATTAGCAAAGACCTAGATGTACAACAATAGAATCATTATAGATTTGTTTTGGTTTTGGCCTTGGCTCTTAACCACATATTTCCTTTTCCTTAAAGCACCCATTTTGAAAGACCACCTAAAGTGTTTTAATGATAAAAGAAAACATATCAGGTAGAGTTTTACCCTGATTGAGCTGAAAAGTAAATGCAGTGACTTTACACAGTCTAAAACCGAAAAAAAAAATCAGTTAGATGTGGCAAAAGAGATCACAGGAACTCTGACATTGCATTAAAGACATGTATAATGTCAAATTCAACATTTGGAAGTGTTGCCTGAGTACCTACTACCAATTTAATGTCATTTTAGCACTGGCTTACACAGCATATAACAATGAATAGGTTCTAACTCAGAGAATCACATCCATAGATTCCGCTGTCCTCAGGTGCTCAACTTTTAAACTGCTTTAAAGGAACTGTGGGATGAATTTTACCCCCAGTAAAGCGCAGTGGAATTCTAGGGGAAGATGAGAAATAGAAGGGAGGAATGAGAGGATGGAAGGAAAGAATAAGAATACTAAACAGGAATCCAAAGATCAACAGAACTTTAAGTAATCTTTGTCATTTATCAGCCCTGTCATTATTCACGTATTTCTTCTTTCAGCAAACTTCTGTTAAGACTCTCATCTTATGCCAGGCCCTGTGTGGTGCTGGGGACACTGGCCTGAACCTCATGGGGCTCTTCGTTAAGGAGCAAGAGGCAGTTACAGTCCAGAGGGCTAAGCGTTATGATTGCTGAGCCCAGAATGCCATGAGCACACAAAGGAATGACACCTAGCACTAAACTAATAAAACAGATGATGTATAAAAAATGAAGGCAAAAAAAAAGTTTCATGACCTAACCTATGCCGAATACCTCCTGGGACGCGCTTTCAGCGTATGAGTTACAGATCATGATTCAGTGTTATACTAAGGTGGACGGACTCTGACCTGCTTCCAGGGAGGGAGGGGAGCAATACAGAAGCGAGCTCCCTCACCTTTTCTTGGAGCAGACATATTTGTGTGTGCTGCAAACGAAGTGGAATGAATTCATTTCTGTAACTTTTGTAAACGTTGATGTTTATGTGTTTATGTGCGTGCACATACTGCACAAATATAGACATATGAAGTATCGTACCTAAAATGGCTGGTCTTGAAAGTTCACTCTTCCACCTTTAAAATCACATGCTAGTCAATAAGCAATTATAAAGAAGCTCACACTGATAAGAATAGGTAAAAACTGCAGTGTGGAGCCATTTCTTACTCTTCTACTGCTAAAGCTCTTTTTTGTGACTTGATCATGTGTCTTTTAAAATTTAAAGTCCATAAAAATTGACAAAATTTTTGCTAAATGCCAGAACTATGGTAAATGGGCTTTTAAGATGTATCAGCATCATCTTTAAAACTCTACATTATCTGTTATGAAAATAAATGTCTTTGAGAATTAGCTTCTTTGGGTTCTTCTGAAAGCACAGTTAAAAAAAAAAACACTTCATCACACAATTTTGAATGTTCCAGATTATTCCTTACCAAAAGAAATTTGGGGAAAAGGCATGTAAATCAAAGGGCATCACTTTATTCATCCAAATCACCCTCATTCAGTAGCCACAGTGCAAATAATTGGGGACATGTTTGAACATGAGCTTAAAGACAAAATGACAGCTCCTAACCACTATAGCCACAGCCACCACTAGATAATTCTAAATATACTAGCTTAGCAACAGGTAAATATTAACATTAGCCTCTTTTAAAGTTTTTATTATAACGTCAGGCCTTCGGAGAGCAGCTATTTAAATCACAAGCTATAAAAATAGACAAGATGACCCACTAATGTCAGAACTCACAATATCCATGTAGACATATGACTAAATGTCAGATCTCCTATTCTATGCCTATTTATCTCTTCTTGGGTTCATAAAATGTAATTTTGAAATACACAGCATTTGCAAAGGTAAATCCAATTAAAATGATGTACTTTAGTTTATAAGGCATGCAGAAAAACATGTATCTGTTAATGGTCCTTGGAATGTGTCAACTAAGGAAGCAAAACTGACCCTCTTTTGTAAATCGACAAGTGCAAAATGGCAAATAAAAACAAGGCTGCTGCTTTTTGCTCTGTGACTAATCACATGATCCGGCTTGTAATTGCAAACTCAAAGATGTCCCTCACATACACATATTACTTTTAAGTGTCATCAAAGAGTCTAAGGATACCTAATCACCCGTTTCAGTTTAAACAGAGGAAATATTTTAAATAATTTCCTATGGTTTTTCTTGTCATCAGTCTGTATATTAAACAGCTAATGCTTTAACTTAACTATCAGTGACACAAGAGTACAAATGGAAGTTTGATGAGCTGAGAACTCAAAGTGCCTCTAAATGTGAAGAATACTCCTGGCTGACAGTAGCTGCTGATGCTAACCCAGCCAAAGTATATTTGAAAGGGCAGCCCAACCATTACCAGACAACTCTGGCACAAAATTATCCACAAAGTTATTCAAAAGTAATATTCCAGTAGCATCTACAAGCTTTCTATTTTGCCTAGAAGCTTTACAAAGAGAGTCATCAGCAACTTATTAAAAATGAAGTCAGTATATAATTGTAGGTAATATATGAAATATGTATATAATATATATACATATATACACATTTAAAGTATATATGTAACTTGATTTTAAAATTTGATTTCCAGTGAAGAAAATGTTTTCATGAAACTGTTTTGGGGGAGGTTGGGAAGTGATAATTAGATTTTTAAAATTCAAACTTCCACTTCTTGCTAATTGAGCAAAAGATCACTTGAATATCAATAAATTAAACTCATAATGGTGACACTGGTATTTTTATTTTAAAGACATTATCTCTTTACATCCATAAATATACTTCGGATAAACACTGATCCATTTCTTAAATAATATATGAATTAGAATCTGACTTTAATATTAACTAATTTCCTAAGTAGCTGGAGGTGGTCTCTATATCAAGGAAGTACAGAAAGGAAAGATTAAATAAAATTTTTCTACTTATTCAGGCATAAGCGGTGTGAACAATTGTGTAAAGAATGCACCATTCTTAAATACATCAGCTTCTCCATGGGTTTATTTAAACTATAAGCCCACTAAGACAAAACTGGGCAAATACTTTCTTTGTCCTGAAAAGATGCAGTAGCCTCTTTATACTCTACAAAAGGAAAAGTTTTAAACAATATAACAAAACGATTTTGTATTATATACTTTGTTTCCTGTATTCTTGTATCAAAAATTTCATAATAAAATCATTTTTAAATAAATGCATTCAAATGCAAGTCACAGGTCAACATATGGGGCACGATCTCAGTTTGGTAAAATACCTAGATGCACGTGGATTCTTTATTGTTGCTCTCATGAGTTAGAAATAAACTCCCTGAAGGCACAGATTTTTGTCTCTTTTGATCACTGAAATATCTCAACAGTGTCTAGCACATAGGAGGTGATCAATCCATGTTTTTGAGTGGAACAACTATATCTACATCCACAGAAAAGTTCCTATGGCACTAACTCAAGCTGTTGGCAGCGCTTTCCTGCGGAAAGTAAGAACGGGCTAGGCACAAGGGTGACTTTCACCTATTAGTTTATGGACATGTGTATTGTTTAGATGTTTTGCAAAGATCACATATAAATAATTTAATCTTAAAACATAAGAAAATGAGAAAATAAAAGATACTTCCTTACCAATAAAAAAAAGCCACATAGAAAAAACAAATATGTAATGCATTAGGCAAAAAAGAAAGAAAGAGGAGAAACCAAGGAGAGAGAGAGAGAGAGAGAGATGAAAGGGGGAGGAGAGCCAAAGAGTACATGAGAAAACTGAGGTGCAGCAGGTGGGAAATGACAGGGAAGTGACCTCCACCCAAGAGCCTGGTGTCCCAGGTTGCTGGGCCTCTCTGTCTCTGGGAGGTGCTTAATTAAGAGCAAGGCTATGGAAAGTTTTTCCTTCCTCCCTCCTTCAGATTAAAAACCACTCAATGGAGACAGCAGGTTTTCCTTATACAGCAGCGGGAGCTGCCATTGTCTTAGGAAGCTGCCTAACAATCACAGCCTAATGAATTCATTATTCAGAAACCCAACACATGTAAGTAAATTTTGAGAGGAACTGAATCATTCCATAAACAGAAATGCATATGTGGTGATTTACTGAATGTAAAAATGGGGATAAACAAATGTTTTTCCCACTTAAAGCATCAGCAAATCCGCAGCAGAAGTGGCCCAAGCTTATCTGCTCAGCTCTGCAATCTATTTTTCTAAAAGACATCTCCTGCCATAGAAAAGGGGATTACACACTTGATTGACAAACGGTCTTGTCCAGCCTGGAAAGGTCTTTGCAGATTCCTGGTCAATGTGGTATCAAAACACGTGCCTCTCGCTTTCCCTGTTATCCTGCCTTAGTCCCACACAGACTGGCATGCCGAATGTTGAATCACAACCACTAAGGCAAATGAGTTAGTGCTTATATTTTGTTGTTTTTGTCTTCATTCGTGCTTTTGTTTTTCCTTGGGAGAACTCTTGTGGATATTTCCTTTTTTGCCTCTTAAGCTTTTTGGAGGGTCTCTAGAAAATTCTCATGATAGGAATCATTTAACATATTATAATTCTTCAAAACTCATGAAAAAACTATAGATGAATAACCATCTAAAATGAGCACTGATGGGCCATACTGCATTATGGTAAATAATTCCCAAATACCTTTAATGTGAATATCTCACATGTGGGGAAACCTCAGTTTGTACAACTATAAAAAAGAGGTTCAGACATTCCCCAAATTGAGCTACAGAGTCAATGCAATCCCTAGCAAAATCCCAGTTAGTGTTTTATGCAGAAAATGACAAGCTAACCCTAAAATTAATATGGAAATGCAAGGGTCCCAGAATAGCCAAAAATAATTTTGAAAAAGAACAAAGTTGGAAAATTCATACTTCCCGATTTTGAAATTTAGTACACAGCAACAATAATCAAGACAATGCGATATAGGTATAACGATAGATTTATAGAAAGGTCGGGGGTGGGGGAATTGAGAGTCCAGAAATAAACCCTTACATCTATGGTCAATTGATTTTAAACCAGGATATCAAGACATTTCAGTGAGGAAACAATATTCTTTTCAACAAATGGTTCTGGAAACACCTGGATATATTCCCATGCAAGAGAATGAAGTTGGACCCTAAGTCACATCATATACAAAAATCAACAGCAAATAGATCAAGGACCTAAATGTAAGAGCTAAAATTACAAAACTCAGACAAAAACATGTTTGACTCTCTGTGACCTCAAATTAGGCAATATGTTCTTATATATAACACCAAAAGCACAGGAGACAAGGGGGGAAAAATAGACCAACAGGTACATGAAAAGATGCTCAACATCGCTAATCATCAGGAAAATACAAATCAAAACCACAGTATCACCTCACGACCTGTTAGAATGGCTACTCTTACCAAAAAAGATAAGGAATAACAAGTTGTCGGTGAGGACATAGAGAAAAGAGAACCCTTGGCACTATTGGTAGGAAAGTAAATTGGTGTAGCCATTATAGAAATAGTAGGAAATTCTTCAAAAATTTTAAAATAGAACTACCATATGAAACAGCAATTCTCTTCTGGGTATTTATCAGAAGAAAACAAAAGCACTAACTAGAAAAGTTATATCTTCCACACCATGTCCATTGCAGCATAATTAAAACAGCCAAGATATGGAAACAACCTAAGTGTCCATCAATGGATGAATGGATAAAGAAGTTGTGAGATATGTACACATACATATGCATACATATATACATACATACACACAATAGACCATTATTCAGCCATAAAAAAATTGAAATGTAGTCATTTGTCACAACATGGATGGACCTCGAAGTTTTTATGCTAAGTGAAATATCAGATAAAGACAAATACCATATGATCTCACTTATGTGCGGAATCTAAAATGAACAAACAAAAACAAGTTCATAGATAAAGAGAAAAGAGAACAGATTACTGTTTGGGGGCCTGTTTGGTGAAATGGATGAAGGGGGTCAAATGGTACAAACTTCCAGTTACAAAATAAAGGTCACAGGATGTAACATACAGAATGGTTACTATAGTTAGCAATATCGCATTGCATATTTAAAAGTTAAGAGAAAAGATCAGATCTTAAAAGTTCTCATCGCAAAAAAAGAACTTTTTAAACTATGCTGATGAGTGTTAAATAGACTTCTTGTTATCATTTTGCAATATATACAAATATTAAATAATTATATTGTACACCTGAAATAATGTTATATTGTCAATTATACGTCAATTTAAGAAAATTGAAAACAAAGGCTTAAACAAAATAAAAAATAGGTAAAGACGACCCACAAAATGGGAGAAAATATTTGCAAATCAAATATCTGACAAGGACCTTGAATCCAGACTATATAAAAAACTCTTACAATTAAACAGTAAAAAGAATAACCCTATTTAATAATGTGTAAAGAATCTGCATAGACATTTATCAAAAAAAGGTATACGAATAAGCAATAAGCACATGAAGAGATTCTAGACATCACTAGTACTTACTTATGGGAAATGCAAGGCAAAACCATAATGAGAACTTCACACCTACTTGGATGTCTGGAATCAAAAAGACAGAGATTTACAAATCCTGGAAAGGATATGGAGAAATTGGAACCTTCATACAATGATGGTAGGAATATAAGATGGTACAGCTGCTTTGGAAAATAGTCTGAGAGTTCCCCAATAGATTAAACATATAGTTTTTCTATAACCTGGCACTTCCACTCCCAGATATATAAAGAGAAATGAAAACATGTGTCCACACAAAAACTTATGTAAGCATGTTCATAACAACATTACTCATAATAACCAAAAGGTGATAACAACTCAAATGTCCATCTTCTGAAGAATAGGTAATTACAATGTGGTCTGCAGCTTTACAATGCAGTAATATTCAGCCATATAAAAGAACGAAGTACTGACAAGTGCTACAATAGGAATGTAACTTGAAAACGTTAAACTAAGTGAAAGAAGCCAGTCACAAGAGATCACATATTACATGATTTTATTTATCTGAAATATCCAGAATAGGCGCATCTACAGAAAGTATATTATTTGTCACCAGGGGCTAGTGGGAAGGGCTGCTGGGAGGAAATGGGGAGTGAAAGCTAATGGGTAAGGCTAATGGGTACAGGGGATTCTTGTGTGGATGATGGGAATGTTCTAAACTTGTAATGATTGCACAACTCTGTGATTACACTAAAAACCACTGAAATGTATACTTTAAATGGGCTGATTGTATGATATTTGAATTACATCTCAATAAAGCTGTTTTTAAAAACTAAAATGAGATCCTGTTTCTCCCATTTGCCCTCTTGTTAACAAAACTCTTTTCTGCTCCCCCTTGCTAGGAGTGGCTCACCTTCCTTTCCATATTAATGCGAAAAAATTATCTGAAAACAGAGCAGACATAATCTCCATAAAGTTTCTGGCTCATAAATTTCCAGAGACAAATACACAAATGTAAATTATAACTGCTGCTAAAAAGTCTACTTTCCCAGCATTGGCAGGGCTAACAGCCGACTTAATTTCTTCATGGCAGAGGTGACAATATAATTAATAAATATTTCAAAGAAAGTCAGAAAGAAGATATCCTACCTTTAAGACTAAATTTCGATATATGAAAATGTCACCATATTTGCTAATTCAACGATTTCATAAGCCCCAAACTTTATTGTGAATGTAAAACGGTCTTGCAATCAGACTTTAGTTTTCCATTAAAATATAATTTTTTAAAAAAAAAACTATAATATATATTGAAAATTATAGGAAGTAATTGAATAAAGATCTGTTTAACTGGAAAATAACAGTGGCTGCTTAACATATCTACTGAAGAAAGACTAATATGGGAAGTGATTCATCTGCAGCATGAATTTAAGCCATAAATGACTAAACTACAGATTTCTTGTACCCATAAAGAAAGATCATTTAACGCTGAAGTTGTAGCTTCTCTCTTTGGACAGCTTTAAACATAGACATCTTCTTCATCCCCAGGCTGATTACGTTGGTTCCAGACTGTGAGCAAAGGAACAGGAGTCAAAGTGACCTGTAAGCAAATCTGACAGCATAAACATTTGAACAACAAACCACAGAAATGATTTGTCTATTGGGACCACTGCTTCCACTTTGTGCTTTCCTTCCTCCCCAAATAAATGTTGCTTTGGGGAAGAGTCATAGGTCATCCACGAGTCTTCATTGGTGGGACACAAACAACTGTCTCTTCTGACTGATCTCTATACTCACTCATCAATGCTTAAAATACCAACTGTAAGGCTGAAGACTCCCAAATTTATACCCTCAGCCTAGATCCCTTCCTTGAATGTCAGACTCCTATATCCAACTGCCTACTCGACATCTCTGCATGGATAGCTAATAAGCACCTAAAAGTTAACAGGTCCAAACCAAACTTCAGATCTTCATTGAATTCCCCACAAACCCACTCCCCTTGCAGGCATCTCCATCTCCATTAATGACAATTCCTGTTACCCACTTATTCAAGTCAAAACTTTTAGGGTCATCCTTCACTCTTTTTCTCTCACACCACATGGCCAAACCATTAGCAAATCCTTTGGATTCTGCCTTCAAAATATACCCAGAATCTGACCACTGCTTACCACCTCCATTATTACCTCTCAGGTTCAAAAGCCACCATCATCAATCCTAATAGCCTCTTAATTGGTGTTCCTGCTTTCACCTTTGTCCTACATTTAGCCTATTCTCCATACAACATCGGGAGGGTTGCAAGTCACTCTTCTCCTCAAAACCTTTCTATAGCTCCTCATCTGACTCAAGGTAAAAGCCAAATTCCTTACCAAGCTCTGTATGATCCAGACCCATCACCTCTTCGGCTTCATTACAGACATGCATGCACACGTGTAACATGCACACGGACATGCAAGCACGCATGCACATGTGCTCACATATACTTGAATGCATTCACTGCTTCAACCACATTGGTCCCCTTCCTGTTCCTTGAACATGTCAGTATTCTCTCACCTCAGGGCCTTGACATCAACTGCCCACTCTGCTTGGAACACTCCCCCACTCATATACCCCTGATGACTTCCTCACCTCCTTAAGGTCTTTGCTCGATGTCACCTTCCCAGTGCTGAATGTAACTAGAAGTCAGTCACACACTTACATCTGTCATACGTGTACAATGAGGGGAAGGTCTGGGTGAAAAATAAATGGGAGGACATTCTGTTAGTGATACTGGTCTTTTGCCAGGAGCCAACTGCCCCTGGGACAAGACCTTGGCAGCAATAGAAAGGGATACTCACCTTGGTAGCAATCAGATAAGAGACATCTCCTCTTATGGGGACTGACCTCTGCTTTTGCCCTGGGGCAGGTGAGGTACAGGATTTTTATAGTGCCTTCAGAGGATGCTTTGCCTGAGAAGATAGTGTACAGGGACATTTGCTTTCAACCCTTGGGGGCAACTTCTAAGACTGAAGTGCTTCCTAGTGCCAAGTACTTACACACATGCCTGAGAAACGCAATGAATAAATGCATGTTGATTTTCTGATTGATTTTGAATACACATTTGTTTGTTTTACACAAAAGTAAAATATTACAATTTCATATATTGTAAGACCTCAATTTACAAGAGAATCCACGTTTTACTGATAACGTTATTTAACGGTATCAATCCTCCAGAACACAACTAAGAACTAGAAATAAAGAAAATAAAAATCTTTTATGCCATCAAAACAGATATCACAGAGTCCATACTAAAGTTCATAAACATGACTAGTAGACTACCATAGACCTACTCATAGTCTTTTTACTCATATTTTGCAGACGATTGTAACAAGTTTGGTTGTATTATTTCCTACGTCATAACAGCACATCAGAAGGAGCATATAGAATTAGACAGTAAATGCTGGTTGGTAGAAATCACTAAAATAGCAGTATCAAGAAATGACAGCTCACAGAGAGAAGAATATATAGAGATTAGAAAAACAGGCATTACAAACCAAGAGGCAGAACAATCTATGTCCAATATAATGTAGCGACAAACAGCCCTCCACAGTTTAGGAGACCTTAAAGCAACACTCTATACAGCACATTAAAATAGCTAATGCTATTATAAGGATAATGTTGAGTCATTAAGAAAGGATGCAATTATTTCCAGGTTTGAGAGTGAGGAAGGCAAATAATCTTTTTGAATAGCTTTCAATCCAAAATGGCTAGAGAATTGGGGGGAAAAAAATCAAGCACTAAAAGTGCTGAACCTCAGTTATCCATAAAATCAGTTATGTGGAACAACTCCATGCATAGCGTTACCCAGTAAATTACCCATCATAACTGGAGTACATTTTATGCCATACTGCAATGTATACTGAAGAATTAACTTTGCTGAGATTTACACATCTTGATAAAATAAAATTTGCAGCGAACAGTAGTTTTCGCAACTACTTATCTGAGTTATCTGCAGTTACCTTAGGTAGATCAGTATAGTTTACATTCTTTTGTCCTGCAAGGAATGCAAAACATTTCTTTCTTTTTTTCCTTGTTTTTCCATCATCAGGTAAAGACAGTGTGGAATAAAACATTATTTAAGGGCAAATTCAAAATGTAATTTTATAGTAAATATGGCTACTTCTGTGCTAGACTTTCTGAGTTACCAAAATAACCCATATAAGTAGATTTAAGGAAAGAACTTCAGTACCAGTTGTTTAATGGACGCCACAGGTGAGAGTAACAAATAAGTTTTCCCCAGCTCCAGACCTATTGGTCAGCTCCCTCTGAATGTTCCACAGAAACCACCTACCCAAAATTGAACCTAAAATTTTCTCTTCTTCTTCCATTTCCTGCCTTAACGATATCTATCTCTCTGCCCAGTCGCCCTAATCAAAAACCTGGAATTAACCTAGTCTATTTCCATGTCTCTCAAACCTCACACTTAGCCACCAAATCAAATCAATTTTACCCTCTCAATTCCTCACGCATCTCCCCTTAACCCCATTCAGAGAACTGACTTTAATCCATGCCTTCACCCACTCTTGCCCTTATTTCTACAACAGCTTTCTAACTGGCCACTCTACTTATGGTCCTTTCTAACTGGTCCTCTTCTTCTCTGCTGCATACTCCACACACTGTGTCTGTCTTCTACACAACTACCAGAGTGATATTTGTAAAAGCTAGAAGCCCCATCATGCATTGCCACTGCGGATCACCATGCGCATTGTGCACCATACAACCCTAGCAAGGCCATCATTCACGGGGCCAGTTTGTGTGAATGGAGCCCCTAAGGGTTTGCACTGCACAACCTGCACAACCATATGCAGCAGCCTTGCTCTATTCTCCCACTTAAAACACTCCGATGGCTCCCCATTGCCTTACAAATAAAGCCCTTTAATATGCTACTTACAAGGCTCTGCCTGATCCAGCTCCTGCCTACCTCTCCAAATTTCTCTCACTTGAACTTTCCGAAATTTACACTCTAACCATTAAAAAAAAGAAAAAAAGAAGAAAAAAAAACAATTCACCAAACCTGCTATGCTGTGGCCTTTCTCCTTATTTTTGCACTTCTTACTTTATTTGTCTAGAATACCTCTCTACCTATCCTTACCACGCTCTATCACCATCTCAGTCCCATGGAAATTGGTATGCATACCTGAAGATTCAATTCAGGCATCGCCCCTTCCCTGAAGCCTTCCCTTAACTCCCTAAGTAGAGTCAATCCTTCCCTCTTCCCGCTGCTCCACAGCAGATCCTGCATGAGCACATGTAATTAGATTATCACACTGTAGCGTGTTTCTGGGAGTGAGCGGTCTATAGTCATTATTGAAATGATCTTTCAGAAAGTTCTATACCATAATGAAAAGCTTTGCAAACATATTTTTAAATATATGAATATATTTTTTTAATACAAGAAATCCTTTTCACAAGTTACTGTGGATGTTCTAACAGCATAGGCGAAAAACACTTCCGGGACACTCTGTTGGTCCATACAGAGGTAGAAGTCGATGCTAAAAATGCCGAAAGGCAGAAAAGTACTGCAAGCCTGTGTAAAAACACAGCACAGCAACTAGTGTCGTTTAGGTGCTGTGATGTGTCCTAATGCCCAGGAAACGAGGGCCTGTCAATTTTTTTGGATTGGTGGATAGCCCTGAATAATGAGGAATATTTGGACCACGTGCGGTGGCCACCTCATTTGAGGAAAACTGCCACCAATTCATGTTTCGGATGCCAAAAACTTCCATTGCAAGGCTTAGCACCTGCTAAACCAAAACGACAATGGGAGCAGAGGAAGACATGTCCACTAATTGCAGTACCTCGCAGGCTTGTCTGAAAAGCCATGGTTGAACTTAAGGTCCCAGAGTTGCACTCTGTTCTAGGGTTGCTCTCGCACCCCATTCTGCAAGGTCCCAAAGGAACTGTTGTCCTCGGTGCCGCAAAGCCTGGAGAACCAATCCCGAAGCTTAGCACCTCCGGCTGGTAAGTGACCGAGCCCACGTTACATCACTCACACCCCTGACCCAAACCGCGACAATGGCACTAAAGGTTTTGTGAGTTGGCGTTTTCAGACAAACAAAAACTTCTGCCTTTGTAGCGAGGACCCCACGAGGCAGGAAGCGCATGGACCAAGCTGAAAAGATAGACTAGTCGGGTGAAAGCCCGAGTCGGCGGCAGCGCCGCTTCTCTACAAACTCCCCCTCCAACCGCGGTGCAGCCGTCTCAAAATCCCAGCGCTTTTTTGGACTCCGTTCCCCCGCACGTATTTTTCAACCCCCGCCCCTCGCTTTTCCAACATTCGGGGAATATTACAAGGCAAGTGCACCCTTGGGAGGCCGACTTCTGGTCTGCGGGAGGCGCAGTTAGAAGACACCATCTATCCCCATCGCTCCAGTGACACACAGAAGCGGGTGAGGAGTGGAGAGGGGACCTGAACCAGCCACGGCGGAGACATCCTCACCCTGCCGCCCGCACTTTCTCACGGTGCGCTTGCGGGACCGAGCTTGGGAGAGAGGTGCACCCTGCAGCGCAGCGGCGGCGCGCAGAGGAACAACGGGAGCTGGGAGCGCCACCGCAGTGGGGTCCGGTGTGCGTGCGCGGGGGGCGAGGGAAGACAAAGTGTGCACGCCCGCTAGGCGGGCTGCGGAGGGAGCGGGTGAGGAGGGGAGCGCGCGAGTCAGCTAGTTAGGAGCCGGGGCCGCCGGGCGGCGCGCGCAAGAGGGCACCTACCTGCGACGAAGACCGCTTGCAGAAGGCAGAGGTAGTTCTTGCCGTACCTCTCCGCAATCCTCAGGCGCTGCAGAGCCATGCCCATGTCCACCTGCAGAGGAATCGCTTGGGCAGTCGACACAAACGTGCAACGGTCCTGGTTCAGGGGCAGGCCCAGGGTCCTGCCGCCCAGCACAGAGATCCGTTGCGCGGGGGCCTGAAGCACGTGCCGCGGCACTAGCGTGAGCGAACCCAGGTAGGGCCGGGAGTCTTCCGCCGCCATCCGCGCGCGGGAGTGCGGACCGGGACCGCCACCCCAGCCGTCAGCCGGCGAACTCCGCCCCGCGTCCGCCCCTGCGCGTCCACGGACCGCCAGAAGGGTCCTGCAGCCCGCCCCGCTCGGCCCCGCCGCAGCCAGCTTGCCTGCTTGCCTGCTTGCCCGAGCCCGCTAGTGGGGCCAGGGACGCTGGAGGCCGGAGAACGTGGAGTGCCTGGAGCCCGGTAACTTGCTCGGAGTTTGGGGCCCCAGTGGAGTGCTTCTGGCCGCCGCCACCGCGAAGGCAACTCCTCTAGGGTGCGGATACACGCCCCCGCTTAGCTTCTAGGAGGCTAGGAGGAGGCGGGGGATGTGGAGGAGGGGCTCAAGTAGCCAAAAGGGAGAACCCCTGTGGCGTCGCCCATTGTCAGGGAGGGAAGGCCGGGCTAGGCGAGCACACGTGGTGGGAGGAGCCGGCCCGGCCTCGCACTCCCATGGCAACTCTTACAAGTCTTGGCGGTTCCTTAGCATCCCGGCTCTCACTGGCCAGGCAAAGATTCGCCGCGCGGGGGAGTTATTCAGTGCGGGCGCAGGCAGATGGCCTTCCAGGACTGCTGCTGTCCCTGCCGGCGCCAAGAGGAGACCAGCCCTGGACAGTCTGAAATGCTCTGTGCTGAAGCCGGAATATGACCTCCCCCTCCCAACGCGAACACACACACGCACACACACGCACACACACACACACATTTTCTCTCTCTCTCTCTCTCGCTCGCTCGCTCGCTCGCTCACTCACTCTCATACTCTCATTCCGATCTCTTGGGGATGCTAAATTCTGTGCACTCCAGATCCCTGATTCTCAAACTCTGGAGTCCTAGGAAAGCCTCCTATACGGACACCTGGGCTGCCATCACTCACACGTCTTAGAAAGGGACACAAGAAAACTGGAAGGCAAGGGGAGGCGACTCCTTAAAGAAGCCAAGTAGGAAACGAAAGGAGCTAGAGTTCTCTACGTACCACAAAGCCCCCAGGGATGGGGCAAGGGAAAGATGGGACTCCGCAGGCCTGGGAGGAAAGGAGTGAGCAGGGCCTGCGGGAGCCTTGCCCAGGAAGCTGCAGCGGCTGAGAGGAGGCCAGGGAGTGTCAACATTAAAACTCTGCAAGTCTGAAACCTAGACAGTACCACAAGGATTTGCCCAGTTTTGCTCCAGTGCTAGAAGTCTTTATGGGAATTTCAAGTGCCACTTCTTTCTTTAATCCTATCCTTTTCAGAATGCTCTGTCAGGAGCGTGGTCTGATGTTATATAGGCCAATCATTCCAAGTGGATATTTTAAAATACTCTATGGGGAATCACTTATTTATACCTGAGGAGAATGGGTCTGCACAAAGTACAAAAGGCAAGAATGAGGCAAGAATGAGTAGGGAAGCAACTCTCTTTCTTTCTCTCGCTCTCTCTCCCCCCACCCCTCTTTCTTCCTCTTGCCACTTTAAGCTGTGTCTGAATGTGTCAAGTCAAAAGGCAGAATATTTGCCAGCCCCTCGCTTGAATATGTGTAGAGGGGAGAGGAGCAACCGCTTTTAAGTGTCTGCTCTGTTGTGGACAAGATGACGTTAAAAATTCCACTGATGCTACAGTCATTGTTCTCTTACAACAATTTAAGTTAAAAATAAATAAGAATAGCAGTCTATAAAAGTACTAGATGACTATATCAGAGGATTTTTTATAATTATGGGATGGAGAAGGATTTACTTAGCATAATAAAAAAGTATGCAGTTGATCCATATGCGGAAAGACGCCCTGCTATATTGTCAGGTGAAAAAAAGTAAGATGAAAACCAGCATTTATAGTTCGATCCCACTCTTTAAAATCCTGTACATATGTATATGCATAGAAAATGGTAGGGAAGGATATAAAACGCTAACAGTGTTGGTGTCTGGAGAGTGAAATTGGCAATTAAGACATATCAATGGAGAAAGACTATTATTTTCAATGAACAGTGCTGGGACAACTGGATATCTATGTACAAAAGAATGAAGTTGGACCTGTACCTTACATCATATACAAAAATTATTCAAAATAGATCAATGACCTAAATGCAAGAGCTAAAATTACTAAACTGTTAGAAGAACACAAAAGCATAAATCTTCATGATCTTGAATTGGGCAATGGTTTCTTAGATATCACACCAAAAGCACAAGCAACAAAATATAAATTAGATTTCATTTTTTAAAAAATTAATGTGCATCAAAAAACAGTATCAGAAAAATGAGAAGACAACTCACAGAATGGGAGAAAAATGTTTGGAAATCATATATCTGACAAGAGTCTACTCCAGAATATATAAAGAACTCTTACAACTCTAAGATAAAAAGACAAATAAATGAACTTTAAAAATGGGAAAAAGACTTAAATAGACATGTCTCCAAAGAAGATGTACAATGGTCAAGAAATAAATGGAAAGATGCTCAACATCATTAGCCATTGGGTAACTGCGAGTCAAAACCACAATGCAATGCCACTTCACACACGCTAGAACGGTTATAATAAAAAAGACAGACAATAACAAATGTTGGCAAGAATGTAACGAAAATGGAACCCTCATTCATTGATGGGAGTGTAAAATATTGCAGTCGCCATGGAAAAGTTTGGCAGTTCCTCAAAAATGTGCAATATAAAGTTATCACAGCAATTCCACCCAAGAAGAATCAAAATGTGTCCACACAGAGACTTGGACACAAATGTTCATAGCAACATTATTCATAATAGCCAAAAGGTTGAAACAACTTAAATATCTAACAACAGATGAATAGAGATGAACTATTATTTCGCTTTAATAAGGAATGAAATTCTGATATGTGCTACAACATGGATGAAACTTGAAAATAATATACTTAATGGAAAGGTACCAGTCACAAAAGACCACACATGTTATAATGCCATTTATATGAAATGTCCAGAATAGGCAATATAGAGATAGAATAGTGGTTGCCAGGGAATGGGGAAAATGGAGGGATTGGAGGTAATGGCTAAGTGGACTAGAGTTCTTTTTTTAGGGTAATGAAATGTTCTAAAATTGAACGTGCTGATGGATGCTCAATTCTATGAATATACTAAAAGCTATTGAATTGTACAGTTTAAATGAGTGAAATGCATGGTATTTCAATAAAACTTAAAAATATCCTTAACAGGTACAGCCACTATGAGAGGCAGTCTGGAAATTCCTCAAAAAATTAGAAATGGATCTACCTTTTGACTCAGCAATTGCACTTCTAGGTATTTATCCAAAGAAAACCAAAACAATAATTTGTAAAGCCCTATGCATCCCTATGTTCATGACAGCACCATTCACAATAGCCAAGATATGGAAGCATCCTAAATGCCCATCAACAGATGATTGGATAAAGAAATTATGGTTCATGTATACAAAGGAATATTATTCAGCCATAAAAAATGAAATCCTATCATTTGCAACCACATGGATGGACCCAGAGGTTATTATGCTGAGTGAAATAAGTCAGACAGAGAAAGATAAATACCATATGATTTCACTTATATGTGGAATCTAAGGAACAAAAAGAACAAACTAATCAAAAACAAACTCCAAACAGAGGACAATTTGGCGATGGCCAGAGGGAAGGGAAGTGGAGGGGCTGAGAGAAAGCAGTAAAGGATTAAAAAAAGTACAAATTGGTAGTCACTAGGTGGTCATGGGGATGGGGAGCACGGCATAGGGAATGTAGTCAGCAGTAAGGTAATGGCTATATGTAGAGCCAGAGTAATTAGGGGGATCATTTCATAAAGTATATAAATGTCTAACCAATGTACTGTATATTTGAAGCTAATAATAAAATGCAAAAAAAAGTTTAAAAAATCAACATATAAATAATATTTATAATTAATAAGAAAATGCAATGAAAATAGTCAAAAGATAGGAACAGATAACTTTCAGGAGAAAAAAATGTAATCTAATATATATACCTACATATACCTACATATGTATACATGTAATCTAATATATATACATACATATACCTACATATGTATACATGTAATTCAATACTTATAAAATAAACCAAAGAATCCCAGGATATAATTTTTCACTCATCAAATTGGCAAAGATTTTTAAAATACTCAACATTGGTTAATGTGGTGAGCCAAGCAGATTCATGCACTGCAGGAGTGTAAGTTGGTATAACCATTCTGGAAAGCATTTTGGTAATCAGTACGAGAAGCTTAAACTGTACATATCTTTTGACTCAAGACACCTCCTTCAAGGAATTTCCCCTACAGAAAAAAATCAGAGATTTTGGCAAAGATTTATATACAAGAATGTTCTCTACAGCATTATTTATTATAGTCCCAAACAGGAAGCAACATGCATTTCAAACAAGATTAATAAATATTATATAGTACAACCATGAAATGGATTATAAAGCAATTATTAAAAATGACATTCTCTTGTGATGATGGAACTGTTCTGTATCTTGATTATATCAATGTCAGTATACTGGTTGTGATATTGTACTATAGTTTTGCAAAATATTGCCATTGAGGGAAACTGGGTAAAAGTGTCTGAGATCTCTCTGTATCGTTTCTTACAACTATTTATAAATCTATAATTATCTTAAAATAAAAAGTCCAATTTTAAAAATTATATTCTTGAAGAACCTTTGAGAACACAAGAAAGCATTTGTGATTTTTTGTTAATTGGATTATCTGTATGCAAGATAAATATGCAGTATAATCTCAACTACATGCCATCTATGAGCTTTGAAAAAAATATTGGGAAAAATATTGAGTGGATGGAGGTTAGACAGACAGACAGATAGATAGATAGATAGATAGATGGATGATTAGAGAGAGAGAGACAGAGAGATGATAGAGATAGATCGACAAATTGATAGGAGAGACCGGGCTGCTTCTTAGGATGGTTAATCACACAGCCATTCAAAATTATTACCTCTTCTGTGAAGCTTTGCCACATTCTCTGGGCCAGATACCCTCTCTCATGTCCCTTTCTCTTATCTCCTTCATACTGATTCTCATCATGTGTTCCAATTGCTTGCAGGTCAATGTTTTAGATAGGTTCTGAGGTCCTTAAGGATAGGAGCATTGTCTTATTAAGCGCTGTCTTCCAGGGCCTGGCATATAGTAGGCACTCGAAATATAGGTTAACTAAATGGGTGAATAAAGTAATAATGATGAACAACAGTCTTTTAATTTTACTGTGGACACTTATTTGAAAGAAAACTAAATGAAGTCATGGTTTCTCAGGGCTGAAGGAAATGCATAGCTATGACTCAATATTCTCTAATTTGTACAGCACATTCAGATTCATTTATACTGAGTTGCTCTATAGCGCAGTCTTCAGGGCCCTTGCCACAGGCCTTACAATGGAAACTAACATCTTCAGAAATAAGGTCCTTTGGGATTTTACTAATGTTCTTTGATGAAGTCTAAGGATGAACTAGCCTTATAACAAATTCCTCTCTCTAGTAACAGTGATATAAGGTTTCATCTCATTTGCCTAAATCCATAAATCTTATTTCCCCTAGGTACAGCAGAAGGAATTTGAGTAATAGGGAATATTATTTTGTTGTAGTAAATTAGGTATAGGTCTTGAGAAATCACAATTTCTGAAATGCCAATAGTGGAAGGTGACAATAAAAATAACGGTATCCTTATTTAGTCCCTATTACACTTGATTTTGAGAGTTTCTGCAGGATTCAGGACGTTTATTGACATGCAAGAGGATTACCAAACAAAAACTCATTTTTAAAATAGGAATAATAGCAACCTCACAATTTGTATAGATTAAATAGGATTAGATTATAGAAAGGGCTGTATCGAGTTTCACACCATGCTAGCTTGTCGCCATATATGTAGGGAGTATCTGTTGTTTTTGCCTGCCCAGAATCTATGTTGTTCAGTATTCCTGTGGAAAATCTTCCCTGCCCCACTCTAAATCCATGTGGTGCAGACAAGATGCCACTCCCCACCTCATTCCCACCCCTCACCCAACCCCCACCCACACTCCAGGGTGGGAAGATGACCCAGGTCTAGTAAATTAGTGTATTCTGTTCCCTTGGCCACTGTGATAGGTTTAAACTAATGAAGACACCATCCCAGGGCTTTATGGAACCAGTAAAAGAAACTGGTTCCCTTCTCTCAGATCGTTAGTTATGAGGGGGAGGTAAACCGGGGCTGCAAATAGAGCCTGCCTGAGAATAAAATCAATGCAGTGAAAATGGTTATTTGAACATCTGGATCCAACCATGCCTGAAGAAATATCCACCCCCTGTATTTTTCAGTTACATAGATCGATAAATTTTCTACTGTGTTTAAATCAGTTTGCTGTTGAGTTTCTATCATTTACAGCCAAAAGAATCTCAACTAATGCGTTATGATTAACACAAGATTTGACTGTGGATTGGCATTATGGAAACTTCGAGATGAATATATAAACCTAGAAAAGCATATTAAGTACTAGGGAGCCTCTGGGACACAATGGGCTAAGTAAGAGCAAAGAAATTAATGAATTAATTAATGTGACACCAGGCAATGACATTCACTTAAAGTTTACCCCTTCTCAGGAAATTCCACAGGAAACTTATTTCACTTGTTAACACTTTTTAAGATTTCCATTTGTTGCCATCTTAACGGGCACAGCTCTTCTTTCCAAGGAAAACATTGTTTCAAAGGCAAATATTTTAATTTCTGTTGTTTGTTAAAGGAAGCAACTGTTTCAAAGTTTGCTCTGTTCTGAAAGCCAAATGCTTTTTTTTTTTTTTTCAGCTTTTGAGGTATTCTAGTATTCCATTATACCATGCTTTTTCTTTTGGTAACAGCTTTGTTGAGATATAACTCATATATAATATAATTCTCCTAATTTAAAGTATATAATTTAATGGTTTTTGTATAGTCAGAGATGCGCTAACCAGTAATCTAATTTTAGAACATTTCATCACTCTAAAAAAAAAAAAAAGCATAGCCTTTAACTGTCACCTCTCAAGCACCTCATCGCCACCAGCCCTAGCCAATGACTAATCAACCTTCTGTCTCTATGGATTTTCCTATTCTGAATATTTTTATATAAGTGGAATCATACAATATGTGGCCTTTTGTGTCTGACTTCTTTCACTTAGAATAATGTTTTCAAGGTTTATCCATGTTGTAGCATGTGTCAGTACTTCATTTCTTTTTATGGCTAAATAACATTTTCATTGTATGGATATGCTGCATTTTATCTACTCAGTTTATGGATACTATGCTTTTTTAATACATAAATATTGAAACCTTGATATTTTCAAACTAAAAAAAAAATTGTTTTCTTTAGAACACTGTTATTTTAAAAGTCAGATCTTGAGATGTAAGAAGTATACCCTACATTAAAATTTAAAACCAGAGGTACACACATTTTCAAAGTGTTCTGAGGACCTCCCTCTGTGTAAAACCATCCCTAGCTCTCTTACTGTTGTTGAAATGACTGATTCTGGATTACTTGTGAGGTTGAGCATCTTTTTCTGTTTCCTAGTCATCTAGCCATTCTCTCAAAGTCTATTTGTACCCTTGGTCTGTTTCCAGAGGTCTCCGGTGGAATAAACTTACGATGGCGTATGAGTATCAAAATACAAAGGCTTGCCAGGGGGAGAAGAAAGTTATGATAGGGGGATGATCCCCCAGGAGGAACATGTTATAGGGAAAGAAATGATACCCAGATTTCAATTTTTAATAAAATACTGATATTTTGGTATGACTAGCAATACCCTTGCAGGTGGAGGAGAACTCCACCACCTCTACCAAGCCATGGAGCCCGAGGCCTGGGATGGCAATTAAGACCTAGACAGTCTGTAGCATTGAGCTGGATCTCAACAACCAGTTTTGTCTCTATTTCTAGCTGTTTCTATTGCAGACCCCTCTGGGCCACTGTGAATTTTAGGATGCAAAAAAGGACTATCTTTTCCACACCTGATTCTCAATGTTTAACCAAAGGTATTCCATGCAAAAATTAGCCTGAGTGGTTTATCATTGCAGATGGAATGCACTATTTATTGCTTTTCTGTTCTAAGGCCGCATGATTTTTGTTTTTTATTTTATAAATCCACAAAGATGAAGGGAATGGGAAGGGGTCTCTGAAAGAAGAGATTTCAACATAATTTGGAAAGTAAAAAGTGAATAAAGGCATGATTAAATGTGACAGCTGTAGCTTAGGTGGGGTGGGGTAACTCACAGAAAAATATGGATCATAGGGAGCCAATTTGCTTGGAAGAACCCTGGAAAGTCTTGGAATTTGGAGATACCAGGTACTGTAAAAGGCAAGAGAGGGACTTGGGCCCAAAACACAAAGATTCACTAAAAGACTCTGTGTGGGAAAAGTTTCTACTGCCTCCCCAGCTCTACCTCTTATACCTTCTACCCCATTCACACAGAGCACTCCTTAACCTTGCACAAGAGCAGAGACTTCTCTGGAGAACTTGAAAGGCCTTAAAAATATTCCAAATTCTGCTATTTAGGGGTCTCCATCATATGATTCTACTCCTCATCTTTCTCACTCTAAAGCAAAGGCTTCCACTTTGTCAGCTCCACCTGTCAACTCCTCAATCAGCTCTTCTGGGCCTTATTTTTAAATATGAACAGGCTGGTAATGATTAGTAAATGTTTGAGGTAAACGACTCTGATGGTACTTTTATATATCAGTTTGGTTGGACTATAGTTATGCAGTCAAACACTAATGTAGGTGTTGCTCTGGGGTATTTTGTAGGAGTTGTTAACATCTGCAATAAGTTGACTTTAAGCAGATTGTCCTTGAAAACCTGGATGACCTCATACAATCCTTTGAAAGGCTTTAACAGCAAAACAGAAAATCCCTCAAACCGTTAACACCTGAGTTTGCACCCTGCAGACCTACCCTGTTGATTTCGAACCCACCTAGACGCTTCCATTATTGAGATTGCTTAAGCCAATTCCTGGAAATAAATGTCTCTGTGTCTGTCTGTCTCTTTATATATAGAAAGATAGATTCATATATGTATGTGTATACATACAATTCTACTGGTTGTGTTCCTCTGGTAGAACCCTGACTGATATAAGTCACCAGATGCAAAGAGAGATCAAGATAAACAGTGAAAATGATCTGCTCCACCCCCTACCTTACCAAACTCATTGTATACCAGTCTGCCTCCTTATGCACTTTGTCCAGCCACACTAGCTTTCTCGCTGTTCCTATGACACAGCATCCTCATGCTCCTCTCAGAGCCCATGACCTCTGGGGCTGCCTCCCTCTGCAGTGGTTCATTTGGCCTTCAGAGACACTTTTCCAGACTTTTCTATTTAAAACACACCCATGCTCCACCTACCACACTGATGTTTTGTTTTGTTTTGTTTTGTTTTGTTTCATTTATAGCAAAGATGACTTCCTTAAATTAAGTATTTGCACACTTATTAGTTTCTTGTCTTACTGCCTCCACTAGCATGGAAGCTCCAGGATAGGGACTTCTGTCTTGTTCATGATTGGATCACCATCTCCTAAAACAATGTCTTGTCCTTTATTTGAAGAGTTAATATATGAATGGATGGGTCAGTGAAAAATATCCATGGAAGTAACAGACATAATTCAGAGAATAGAGAACTTTAAAACAATGCTAACTATTTATACACTGAAGAATTCAAATGATTATAATCCATAAACAATAATGGAATACTATGAAAAGGAAATAATCAGAGAACAAGAAAGAGAGCTCTTAGAGCTAAAAATAATTGGTAAAATTTTAAAAATTCCACAGCAGGGCCAATTTTAAGCTACCAATTCGATGTCACCGAATGCTAAGTTGAGAAGAGAGGTGTGGAATCACAGGCTGGTTTGAGCCGGTTCCAGTACACCACTGACAGGTGCAGGTAGGCTGATGTGTCAGAAGCTGTGATGTATCATTCAGATCCCCCTTCAGAAATGAAGTATTTATTTTCCTGTCTATTGAAAATGCTGCCAGATAAAAGTCTTCAGCTGTCAGCCCCCTGAAAGGATTGCCTCAGCCGAAAAGACCGACCTAATCCAAGGTCACTGCCCTTACCAAGGACAACCCATATCCAATGACTGAGCAACACAGGATATCAAGGTCCAGCTCCCTTGCCCAACGTAGAGCCCACTCTGACGAATTATCCCCTTTTCAGAACTTCCTGTTGGTTTGGATGAGGCTTCTGTTGAGGATTCTTTACAGTCTGACTTCTTCTTCTGCCCAATCCATCTTCCTTCTCTTCCCTATTCTACTGCAAGTGTTAATCTCAGTAACATGCCTCAATAAAGCTCCTGTATCTATTTTCTTTCGGAAGTCATGAATTGAAGTCATCATACGATAGTGAGGAAGAAGTGAAGGAGGAATGAATGTAGGAACTTTGAGGAAATAAAGGAGGGATGAAATAGTCATCATAGGAAAACTGAGTTTCTAGGAAAGTATAGTGGGATTGTCTGACAGTGTTGAGTGAGAGAAAAGAGACATAGAGAATTATTTCTGGAGGCCTAATATCCCACAGGCGCCCAAGAAAGAAAGAACAACAAAAAAAGTGTAACTTTATATAATGATGGGTAGTAACTAGACTTCTGGTGGTGATCATTTTGCGATGTATACAAATGTTGAATCACAATGTCGTACACTTGAAACTAATATAATGTGATATGTCAACTATACTTCAATAAAAAAAGAACAGAGAAAATGGGGAGGGGCATTTCAAAGAAATAATAGAATGAAAATTTTTTCTAGAACCAAAGAACATAAGTATTTGTATTAAAAGAGTCTGTCGAATGCAAAATGAGATAAAGTACAAAATATTTAAAAAAGGAAATACACCGAAACACACCCTTATGAATTTTTAAAGACACCAGGGATAGGAAAAGAACCTAAATATCTAGAGGGGAAAATAAATAAATCTCTTATAAAAGCATAAGAATCAAAATGGCATTGAACTTCTCCATAGCAATACTGGATTCTACAAACTAATGGAAAAATACTTTCAAAATTATAAGGAGAATATTTTTTCAACTTAGAATTCTTTACTGAGCCAAAATCAGAAACAAATATGAAGGTAGGCCAAATATTTTGAGACATACAAATAATACTTTAAAAGCTTATCACCCATAAATATTTCTTAGGAAGTTACTAGAGAATATATTCCCCCCCAAAATGAAGAAGTAAATCAAGAAAGAGGGAGACAAGGAATCCAGGATATAGTGATCAAACCCAGGAGCACAAAGGACATTCTAGAGAGATGTGCAGCAAGCCTGGAGAACAACATCTCAGATGGTAGTAGAACAGAGGGCTCTGAGATGGAGCTACTCCTAGCTCTTTCTACCTCTTTCTAACCAAGTTCAGTAAACCTTCCCTGGGGCCTTTTGTTTGCTTATCAGAGTCTTCTGGTCAAAATGGCAGAGTAGATAAATGCTGTGCTTGCATTCTTTCATGATTACATCAAAATTATAAATTAAACTACAGAACAACCATCATTGAGAATTGTCTGAAGTCTAGCTGAACAGAAGTCCCACAACTAAGGATATACAGAAGAAGCCATAATGAGACTGGTATGAGGGGCAGAGACATGGAATGGGCTGGTCCCACAACCATGTGTGGTGTTTAAAAATAGGGAGGTATATATTGGCTGTGGAGGACTCCCTGAGGAGTGAGGGGTCCCTACTCCACACTAGGCCTTCCAGTCCAGGGTTCCAGTGCCAGGAAGAGAAGTTCTTACAATATCTAGCTGTGAAAACTAGCAGAAACTATGGCTGAGCGAGACAAAGGGCTGCTGGAGTCCCAGGCATTCCTCTTAAAGGACCCACACATGGACTTCTTTGTTGACAGACTCACTGGCTCTGAGCTTCAGCACTGGGGCAGCAGCTCCAAAGGTGCCAGGGACATACAGGGAGGAACTAAATTGTCTGGCTTCAGGGTGAGGACCGGAGGAGAGCTTTCTCCTAGAGAGAGGTGCTGGCAAAAGCCATGGTTTCTCTGTTAAGCCCTCCCCCCACCCAGCCTGGATGTGCAGGCAGGAGCCATACCTGAGTCTCTATCAACCTGGCTAACACCATTCACCCTGCACTGGTGATA
>NW_024340698.1:2553645-2675723 GCF_902729225.1 Pteropus medius | reverse complement strand
ATGTGCAGGCAGGAGCCATACCTGAGTCTCTATCAACCTGGCTAACACCATTCACCCTGCACTGGTGATATCTTGAGACCATGTTCCACAAAATGGGCCCACCCGAGCTACTTCTACTGGTTTCTCCATACAAATGGCCTGTCTTTGTTCCTGCTGTGGACTTTCCTAAAATCTCTCAAAGGTTAACAAACCCCAAACAAGCAGCATCTGGCCTCAGGGTGCCCCGTACCTCTTGCTATGCAGCCCAAAGCCCGGCACTAGCTGTTTGCAGCTTAGCCTCTCCCAGGTACCTCCAAGCCCAGCACAAGTGGCAAACATCTGCACATCACTTTGTAGCTCATACCAAGTAGCCCTGGGCAAGGCACAGGCAGCCACTGACCATGGCCTGCAACATATCCCCTCCCAAGAGTCCCAAAACCAATACAAGTAGTGGCAAGCTTCATACTGCACCAGAGAATCCCCCCGCCACCTTCACAAAGGACTTACCCAAAGGCAGTCTGGGCAGGCACCAGAGCCCTGCTAAAGCGAATCCTACTCAGTAAGGTCAGCTCCTGCACAATAGCTCTTCTACTGTAAGCACGGCCAGTCCTCACAACCAATTAGCCTGAAGGTCAATCCCTCACACTGATGTGTCAACAGCAAGCAAGGCTCAACCACAACAGGAGGGAACATACAATTTAGACAGGGGACATACTTGGAGCACCCAGCTCAGGTGTCCAGGGAAGACTATGACACTGGGACTCACAAGACACCTACTACATAGAGCTACTTTACTAAAACTGAGAGACTAAAGAGTCCTACCTAATACATAGAAATAAACATAGGAAGGCAGCCAAAATGGGGAGCAAAGACACATGTCCCAATGAAAGAACAGAACAAAGCTCCCGAAAAAGAACTAAACAAAATGGAGACAAGCAATCTACCAGATGCAGAGTTCAAAACACTGGTTATAAGGATACTCAATGATCTCAGCAAGAACTTCAACAAAGAGGAAACATAAAAATGGAGACAGAAAACATAAAAAAGAAACATTCAGAAATGAAGAATACAATAACTGAAATAAAGAATACATTAAAGGGAATCGACAGTACATTACATGAAGCAGAGTATCTAATCAGTGATTTAGAAGATAAGGTAGCAGAAATGGAAGTGGCTGGTTATAATGGATGCTGTTTTATATAGGAATATTCCAGGACTGATGGAATATTCCTATATAAATCCGTTTCTTATATTAGCCAAAATCCATTTCTTATATTAGCCTAAGGCAAAGAAATTCTTACCACAAATATTTGTCCTTAAGATAGTCACTGTTCATTCTCTTTCCTGAGCCAAAAGGAACCACAATCCATCATATCCTGTCTTTCTATCTGCTCTGAGAACCAACTCATTCTTGCTCTTCGTTTCAAACTGAATATGAAAATTTGGAGACGTGTTTAAAAATCAGCCTGCTGCCAGGAACTACAAATGTAGAGAAGCCTTGATTTGAAGTAGAACTCGGAAAGCATTTTTATAAAGTATACACTGTATCACAGTAGAGGAAGAGGACTTGCGATTATTTTATTTACAAGGACAACACTGGGGAAAGGGAGCTTCCACTAAAAAGAGCTAGCCTGCCAGATTCAAAGTTAAATATTTTTGCTTAAAATGTATAGGGGCTGGAGCAGATGATCTTTAAGATGCCTTCCAACCTTAAGAAATGCATATATATACATATATATGTGCATGTGTACATGTGTGTAACCTTAAAGGTTTATTAAAATACTGTCACCTCTACTTAGTTCTTTATACTTTTCTACATTATCTACATATTTTAAAATGGACATATTTTTAGTTTATAAAAAATATAAAACATTTTAAAATAGAAAATAAAATTAGACTCAACTGGTCCTTTTAAAACTAAGTCAGATCATGTCACTCTGTTCATAATGTTCCAAACTTCCATCACAATCAGAATAGAATCCAACATCCCTACCTTGGCCTATCAAGTTCTACATGAACTCATCCCTCCCTACCTCTCTAATGTCAACTCATATCGCATTCCCTCCATTTTGGCCACATATGTCATGTGAGCTCCCATCTCAGGGTCTGTGCATTTGCTGTTCCCACTGCCAGGATTCTCCTTCATTCACATATCCAAAGGGCTCCCTCTCTTGATTATTTCAATTATCTGCTCAAATGTCACCTTGTCAGAGAACTCCCTTCACTACCGTATCTAAAATAGAACCTGTTGTCCTTCTCTGAACACATACATTGATTTACATTGATTACATGCTCATTAAAGCTTCATTTGTAATGCAAAAAGATGTCACGTGTGACAGTAATTTGACATAGAGAAAAATTCTTGCAAAATATATGACAAAATGTATATTTTCCTAATATATAAAGAACTCTTACAAGGAAGGAAAAAAAGATCAGCAACTTAATAGAACAGTGGATGAAGGAAATGTAATTGACAAGGGAAGAAATACAAACACCTACCTGTTTAAAATGTTTAGACTCACAAATAAGCAAAGAAAAGCTAATACTACCAAAGAGTAAAACACTATTTTCTTCTAAACCAGTGGTTGGCAAACTTTGTAAAGATCTAGAAAGTAGAAAATTCTATTTTGTGGGCCACAATACAGCTTCTGTCACAGTCTTCATTGTCTTTTTTTTTAAAACAACCCTTTAAAAGAAAAGATGCTGACTACGCTGACTGGGTTTGGCCCATGTGTCTTAGTTTGCCAACCCCCAATCTATTGGAAATGAAAAAAGGTGGATAATACTTACTGGTGAAGGTAAATGAGCTCACTGTTGTTGCAGATACAGATTGATGCAACTTTTCTGAGAAACAGTTTATCAATAAGTATTGGAAAATTTTAATGTGCACATCCTTTGTCCCAGGAATTTCTAATCTTTGATTTTATACCAGAAGCTAATCTGATAAGTGTGCAATTTTTTTTTGCCCAGAGTGCATTGCCATGTCATTCACAATAGCAGGTGGGAGGAGGAGGAGAAACCTAAATAGCCATCAACTAGGGAATGGTTAAATAATCAATGTAATCAATATCTGAATTAATTAACATGGAAAGGTCTTCGTGGCTTTTCATGGCTAAAAAAACTATAATAGTGTATATAACATGGTTCAATTTACATAAAATTATACATATGTGTGTTATACACATATTATGTGTATATGGTTGCATCGAGAGATATTCTGAAGAATATGGTTAGCTGGGGGGTTGGGATCTTAAGTGACTTGCTTATTTATATTATTAGATATTTCTTGATTTTGAGTAGATATCATTAGAAGCAGAAAAAATAAAACTTATTAAATGAGGAAAACATTTCGACAAAAATGGATTTTTGTCTGAAATGCAATAATTTTCTTAAATCGTCTTTCTGAGATTATATTTTTCACCATTTGAACAAATATTTTTATGGGTTTGGTTTGCTTTTTGGTGTGCTTCTTGTACTAAAAGTACGAAGGTACTAATCAATTTGTCATCTTATGAATATTCTTTTAGGAAATCAAGGCTCATGCATTGGAATTTCTGCTACTTCTCTCAAACAGTCTGTGAACATTCACTGGCATCATTATAGTATCATCATACTCTCTACCCAGGGCATGGAGAGTGGAACTAGAAGAAAGTCACTGCACTGGCCACCGCACAGAAGATACAGAAGTGGAAGAGTAGAGATAAGGTGGATGGTGAAAGTTATCCAAGAAAGTGCCCACTGTGAAAATACCCTGGGAACTAGTGTTAGCACATCACTTAAATCACTACTTGTAATTTCCTGCCAAGCCATCCGAAGTTATTCACATTTGACTGCGAAAATGTAAATGAACAGAAATATCACAGCCCAGGTGTTCTGCATAGAACTTCATTTGTACCATGTTTTGCACAATGAGCAGTTTTTGTGGATCAACAATGTATATTTGAGTATTAAGTAAAAAGGGTTCACTGGTAAAGTTAAAACAGGACTTCAGATTAAAGCTCTTACCAAAGAAATGGGATTATTAAACTGTTCAAATTTATTCCACTTTAATCTTTGAGAATAACCGATTTTTTTCTTTATTATGAGAGTAATACACGCTCATTGTGGAAGATATGTAAACTATGGAAAAACATAAAGAAACAGAAAAGCAAAACCTGGCCTTACTTGCATTATTCAGTAGTCATCGTGGTTAATATTATAGCATTCCCCCCCTGCCCCAGTCATTTTGAGATCATACTGTTTATAATTTTGAATATTTTTTATTAAACATTAAAGTGTACTCATTTCCCACTGGCAATATCTTTTAAATAAGTATGAAGAAAAACATATCTAAGCTTTGAATATCAAGCTAGTGATGAAATAAGGTTAATACATTACATTTGCACAATGTGTTTTTTTCATGTCTATCCTTAAAAATTCCAAATATACAAAATTGTATTTTAAATACCACGAGTTAATATTTTTTTAAAAAACCACTAAAATCTAAACATTGGATTAGACAGTGTTTTCAAATGAATAGAAGATTTCTTATGATGAAAAGGAAGGTCTTTGGGGGGAAGTATTACATATGCCACCAGTGAACACAGTGGTACTTGCACCCTTTGATGATACTTTGACGATTGACAAGAAAGTTAAAATTGCTATTCAAATTTTATATATAGGCCAATTTTAAGGCACAGAAAAAAAAAACAAGATCAAAATCTGTCATCCCTTTCTAGTTCCAAATTTATTCAATAGAACAGATAATTTAAAAGCCAGGAAAGGGCTTTTCAAACACTTTCAGAAATATCGATAAGTTGTATAAATAATCTTCACCTGACCAATACTTTTGTCATTTAAGATGTATTGTTACTTTATTAAAAAAAAAAATTCCGAAGTCTTCACATCAGTTTCACCTGTTAAACAATAGTACTATTCAATTAAAATTCAAAGCAAATTTATATTTAGATTTCAATAGTGCATGTTCATCTTTAAAGGTTGTAATTTGTTTTAAATAGCACAGCCATCTGTCCTGTGATGGCTCACATGAGTTAATTATCATATAAGTCTAAGTGGAATTTCTCCCACAAATACACGTCCTGCTGAACTGTACTGAAAACACAAGATTTGGCTCTGATACTTCGATCTTACAATCGAATTATACTCTTAGGTTGACTATTTTTCAGCAGTATAAATCACTAATGTCTGCCACCTGATACATACATTCGGCTATCATTTTTCATTTTTTACCATATATTTATAAAGCAGTTATTACTTTTAGAATTTTCTCATTTATAATCATTGATGGGTTATTGTAATGAGTATATATTTAGGTTTGTCCTGTATACAATTTTCAATACATAGCGTTGTATAATGAATTGCAATCAAGCGAAGCTCTTTATTTTGGATCAATAATTTGAATCAAATCATAAAAGGCAAACCTATCAAATTTGTGTATATCACAGAGCTTGGAGATAGCATTATTACCAGAGGTTATAGAATCAAGATTTAAAAGATGTCAGCAAGTTGGGATATTAGGTTAAAAACCAGTGTAGCAAGGACTCCAACTCAGACCTAAAATTGTGCTGTTCTTAGGACTCATCCATATGGGATCATGTCTAGACCTATAAGATGAATTTGCAGTATGTCTAGATCTAGAGAAAGGGACCAAGGAGCCTCATAGGAAGGAAATCACTTAAGTGAAGTGTCAAGGCACAGGGACAGTAATTAGGCTAATTTTTAGGAGCAGAGAGAAAGGCTTTGAGTACAGAAGTTCCATTGGTTCCTCTGTTCGTTCATTTAACAAATATTGAGCTCATACAATTTTCTAGATACTGTGCTAGCCATAAATATATGGAAAGCAAAACCAGACAGGGGTCCTGCCTTCAGGGAGCTTACAAATATAGCAGAGGAAAATATATAAACCAATGGAGTATGTTGTTATTATTTATGTGCTTGCTTCGGTGGCACATAAACTAAAATTGTTATTGTTTGATCAAACTTAAATATGGCCTACTTTGTGCCAGGTACTTTTCTAAGCACTTTACATGTGTAGCTTACCCATACAACAACCATATGATGTAGGCACTGTTATCATCGCCCAACTATAGATGAGGAGCCTGCGGTACACAGTGACTTGCTCAAGGTCACCCTGTTAGTGAGTGGCAGAGTCCACATACTTAACTCCTATGCTGTGCTGCCTTGGGATGACAACTGTGCAGGCATAGGGTAACAGAGGTGACTCGCACAACTTTCAAGTGATCTAGCACCAGCAGTCATTCAGCATTTGTTCACTCAATAAACATTTACTAGGGGTCCTGCTGTGTGGCCAGCACTACACTGGTCATTGAGGACACAGTGATGAACAAGACTGATTTAGTCACTGCCTTCAATGGAGCCTGCAGACCAGCGGGTAAGGAAGATAGTGAACAAGTGATATGAAAGGGAACGTACAGAGAGTGACAGGAGCAGATAGCCTGTGCCCTTAGCCCAGGTCAGGGACCAAACATCTCCATTACTCAGATTGTCCTTTGGCTCAGGCTACACAGGGTATTGGGTCCACAGGCTCTCTCCCAATTAGGGAAAGATGGCACGATATGCTATACAGAGCACATGGGAAATTGGGGACTACAGAAGAAGAGTGAGGAGGGCTTCCCCCAATGACACCTACATCTAGAGGAATGATACCAATCATGTCATAGTGGGATCCATGGTGGGAGGTAGTATTAGTGTCATACCTTCACAGCAGGTTTGTGGACGTGGACACTTCACTGTAAGGAGACAGAATAGGAACAGAGCCCTTCCAGTCTCATATGGAGAGAGCTCTTTTGAGAGCCTGCAGGAGAGATATCTTTGATGGGTGATTAGAGATCCACGATAGCAGACAAATGCAAAATCAGCAAAACATTCTAATCTTATTATTGTGACATAATTTTTAAACAAGCCTGGTGTGGCCTAGTAAGATCAACAATAAATAAAATGGGTAAATAAAATTTATCATTCATGTTTCAAAAAGAGGCTGTAGTGGGTGGAATGGTGGCTCCAAAGAGGTATGCCCAAGTCTTAATTCATGGATCCTGTGAATGTGACCTAATTTGGTAAAAGGGTCTTTGCAGATGTAATTAGATTAAGTAGCTCAAGATGAGGACATCTTGGATTATCCCAGTGGGCTCTAAATCCAGTGGCATGCATTCTTTTTATTTTAATATTATTTTATATTAGTTTCAGGTATACAGCATAGTGGTTAGACATTTATATAACTTACAAAGTGATCACCCTGATTAGTCCAGTATCCACCTAGCACCATACATAGTTATTACGATATTATTGATTATAGTCCATATGCTGTACTTTACATCCCCATGACTATTTTGTAACTGCCAATTTGTACTTCTTAATCCTTTCACCTTTTTCACCCAGACCCCAGGCCCCCTTCCCATCAGCCAACCATTAAAATGTTCTCTGTATCTATGAGTTGTTTCTGTTTTGCTTGTTCGTTTATTTTGTCCTTTACAGCAAGGGTCCCCAAACCCCGGGCCATGGACTGGTACTGGTCCATGGCCTGTTAGGAACTGGACTGCATGGCAAATGAGCAGTAGATAAGCAAGCAAAGTTTCATCTGTATTTGCAGCTGCTCCCCAGCGCTAGCATCACCACCTCAGCTCCACCTCAGATCATCAGGCATTAGATTCTTGTAGGAGCTCCAGTCCCTGGTGTCAAAAAGTTTGGGGACTGTTGCTTCAGAGTCCATATATAACTGAGATCATATGGTATTTGTCTTTCTCTGTCTGACTTATTTCACTCAGCGTAATACCCTCTAGGTCCATTATGTTGTTGCAAATGGTAAGATTTAATTTTTTATGGCTGAATAATATTCCATTGTACATATGTACCACAACTTCTTTATCCAGTTGTCTACTGATGAAGCAACTTAGGTTGCTTCCGTATCCTGGCTATTGTAAATTGTGCTGCAGTAAACATAGGGGTTCATATATATTTCTGAATTAGGGTTTTGGTTTTCTTAGGATAAATATCTAGAAGTGCAATTGCTGAGTCATATGGTAGTTCTATTTTTAATTTTTTGAGGAACCTCCGAATTGTTTTCCATAGTGGCTGCACCGATTTGCAATCCCACCAACAATGCATGAAGTTTCTCTTTTCTCCAAGTCCTCACCAGCACTTGTTGCTTGTTGATTTATTGATGATTGGCATTCTGGCAGGTGTGAGGTAATATCTCAATGTGGTTTTAATTTGCATTTCTCTGATGATTAGTGATGTTGAGCATCTTTTCATATGTCTATTGGCCATCTTATGTCCTTTTTGGAGAAATGCCTATCCAGGTCCTCTGCCCTTTTTCAATTGGATTTTTTTTTTTTTGGTGTTGAATTGTATAAGTTCATTATAAATCTTGGATATTAACTCCTTATCAGTTGTATTATAAGCAAAAGCTTCTCTCATTTAGTAGATGGTCTCTTCATTTTGTCAATGGTTTCCTTTGCTGTGCAAAACATTTTTAGTTTGATGTAGTCCCATTTAATTTTTTGTTTCCCTTACTCGAGGAGATATATCAGAAAAAAAATATTACTAAGAGCAATGTCAGAGACTTTACTGCCTATGTTTTCTTCTAGGAGTTTTATGGTTTTGAGTCTTACATTTAAGTGTTTAATCCATATTGATTTTATTCTTGTATATGGTGTAAGAAGGTGGTCTAGTTTCATTTTTTTTGCATGTAATCTGTTCAGTTTTCCTAACATCATTTCTTGAAGAGACTGTCTTTACCCCATTGTATATTTTTGCCTCCTTTGTCATAGATTAAATGACCATACAGGTGTGGATTTATGTCTTTATTATGTTTCATTGCAATGACAAGCATTTTTATAAGAGAGACACACAGAGAAGAGAAGGCAATGTGAAGATGGAGGCAGAGATTGAAGTGATGTAGCCACGAACCAAGGAAGAATTCTTATAGAGCTTTGGAGTGAGTGTGGTTCTGTTGACACCTTGATTTTAGACTTCTAGCCTCCAGAACTATGAGAGAATAAATTTCTGTTGTTTTAAGACATGAAGTCTGTAGTAATTTGTCATGCCAGCCCTAGGAAAGTAATGCAGGGACTCATGGCTTGACAACAATATATGTGAAATATCTGGGCTAACACAATGATGTGGCTGATAAAGAAAGAAATGCAGTCCTTGGCTACTGTAATGGAAACAGAGATTATAGATCAAGGAAAATAATTGTTCTACCATATAGCTGTAACATTGCACTCTGTTGTGTCACCTTTTAGGACAGACATTGATGAATGGGAGCCTAGTCAGAGACAAAAGACCAGGATGGTGAGAGTTCTGGAAAGCTTGTCATGGAAAGGATGAATTGACAGCATTGGAGATGGGTATCCTGGAAATTGGTGGGTGAACATGAAAGCAACCTTGAAATATGTGAAAGCCTGTTTTGTCAAAGAGGAAGTCGTCTTGTTTTGTGTTGCTCCAGGAGGCAAAATTGGGTCCAGCAGGTAGCAAGTAAAAACGGAAAGTTGTCTAACAATTGTCAAGTATAGAAACTCAAAACATCGGAAATATTTCAAAATGAAAAAGTATTGGCTTCCTATTTCCAGAGATATGGCTTCTGGTTCTACCTCTGCAGTTAAATGGTGTGACTCTGTGAATATAATTTCCCCTTCTTTGGACCTCGGTTTTCTTCTATGTGAACTTAAGGGGTTGAATTGGATGTTTACCCAAAGTTTCTTTGCTTTTAGTTACTTCTCATTCTAAGGTTTAATAAAAATGTTAAGGTGTTTTACAATTTCTTAGTACCTAGTATGTGCTAAGGCTAGCATCTGTTCGAGGTGTTTTAACATGTATGAGCTCATATAATTCTCTCTGCACTGCAGGGTATGTATGTTACCCCTATTTTACAGATTAGAGCACTTGCCAAGGTCACATGACCTGCATATGGCTGAGCTAAAACTTGAACTCAGATCCCCCTGCTTCTGGTACTCTTTCCACTACATCATGCTATATCTTCTGTACTGTACTGACCCTTTGCCATATCTGAATTTAGCAAATCATAAAATTCTGTGTCAAATTACTCCTTGAAAATCACTTACAAGGTGATATTAACTATCTCAAACACACTGAAGATCAGAATGTTTCTGAGGATTTTTCTGAATAAAGTTTCCAGACTATAATGCATAGAGTTTGGCACAATATGTGCATTGAAGTCCAGAAACTTTATTCAGAAAAATCCTTAGGGCCTCCTCACTCACAGCCTTTCTCTCATCATTTCATATGCAGTGTCTGATCTTCCTCTCTGAAGAGAAGGGCAAGCTAGAGGGCTGGTCAGCAGCACCCTGGGAGCCTGGGACAGGCTGGGTTGTTGGGTTGTGGAGCATGGAGGTAAAAGCAAAAGAGTAGCGGTGTCCCATGGAGTTTCCACAAAAGGGGAAGACAAATGGGAAGGCAAGTTCTAGCTCCGAAGAATTCCATGCATGAGAAGTTCAACACAGGAAGCACATAAGAGAGGCCTGAAGGAATGTCTTGAACCATGGAGTACTCACTCAGCCAGCTGCAGGGATTTTTACTTGATTCCTGAAGCTTTGGGGTGGGAAGGAGTGGGCACCAGCCCTGAGAGCTCAGTACAGCCCAAGATCAGCACGCACTCAGTTCTGACATACTTATTCATCTGGATTTTCAGTCAGTTACATGTTACAATTTAAACAGAAATCAGTGGGAGAAGTTAACAGGAAGAAAGCAGATGTGCTCACTTCAGCAGCACATGTACTAAAATCGGAACAATATGGAGAAGACTAGCATCGTTCCTGCACAATGATGGCATGCAAATTCATAAAGTGTTCCATATTTCTTACTAGACTTATTGGGTGAATCACTTTGTACCTGAAACTAATATAATATCGAATGCCAACTGTAATTGAAAAAAATGCAAAAAATAAACTACTATTATGATTTTATAAAAGAGGATGAAAGCAAATATAAACATAGCAAGAATAATAACAACTGATGAGAGCAAGGGAAGTGCCAGGATGACTATAGAAAGATATCGGTATTTTCTTAAGGCCAAGCAGTGTGGAGGAGCCAAAATGTGGGCACCACTGTACTTCTTGCCTGGCATTGCACTGGATATTCACAATGATGACCCAGTGTCATCAAGAGATGAGGTGGTAGTCTGTGTCTTCTGCATGTAAAAGCAGAGAAGATAGTATAAAAAGACTTCCACCCAAAGTGATCTAGAGAAAAAGTTGTGATGCCTGAATGAGTAAATTGCAGTTATCTAGAAAACCTAATTAGGCAAACATTGGCAGTGCAGGATGAAAGAAATGATTTAAAAATAATATGTAAGGCGGCTATTAAGGAAACGTAGCAAATGCGTGAGTGTGTGTGCTCAAAAATATATTAAAAATTTTTAATTAAATTCAATTCTGACCCTGCCTAGCTCCTATCCTGCTGGGCTGCCTGAATGAATGAATGAATGAATGAATGAATGAATGAAAATCATCATCCCTGGGTCCCCTTTCTTGAGTTGTACTATGGTCCTAATGCAGTGTCAAGGTGTTGGAGATGGATGAAGGCACCTATCTGGTCCTCAACCATCCCCACACCTTAACCACCTGAGAGGTCTATCATCCCAATCTACATGGTGTCTCCTATAGCCAGCAACTCTCCCAGCTCTTGTCAAGTTGGGGCAAGCAAGTCAGTGCTTAGGCTGGCTAGGATCCTGTCTGCCTGGAGGCACTCCACTGTTGATCTTTCCACTCCTGCTGTTTCTCTGAAGGTGCTGCTCAGTAGGAGAGTATAAGTCTTTCCTGTTCTTTGCACTCAAAGACTCCTTTCTCATTTCTCCTTCAGCAGACTGCAGAAAAGCTCTGTAATAATGTAATTCCAGGACACTTTATGCCCATGATGCTCCTTCTCTCTCTCCTGCAGACCTACATTCTTGTTAATGATCTACCTTGAAACACAGAAGCCAAAAGGTTGTGCATGTAATTTTATGCTTTTCCGCTGCTTTATATTTCTTAAGGTAATGAGCTCAAGGCTGGCTATCTAAATTCGGAGAATGTAAAGTGGAAAATGCGAACTCTCCCCCCAAATATTGTCATATCTCACTGCCTTCTGAGTTCAAAGCCAGTTGAGAAATAGGCTCAGGCATCAGTCAGACATAAAATGTATTAATTTAACACATTTGTTAAATAACATCTATGGTCCCAGTATGGCTGGCACTAGGCCATAAAAATACACCCATCCATTATTTGCAAAGTTGCATTTTAAAACTTGGCCTAGCCTGAGGCCAAAATGACCTTTCCTGAATTGTATTTAAAATCCATTTAAGATGTGGTACCCACACCAGGCTCACCAGTTTGCAGTATACTTGAGTAGGTGGAAAGGAGCAGAAACCCTGTTTCAAATGCTTCATAGAGGCTGAGAGTTCCTATTTTATGGGTGGAGGCAGGAACTGGAAGAGAGGGAACATCATTCCATTTGCAATTAATACTGCAGCTTTTTATCCAGACTCTTATGAGTTGTTCTTGAATTTTGAATATGATGTAGGTGAACATCATTTATCTAGGTGTGCTTACTCTTTCATTTAGCTCATTTTTATTAATGCTAAAGTGTCTTTATTACTAATTGAGAAGGCAGTATTATACAAGTGCCTTCTACTTCCATTAATCTGTGTATCCATAAAAATTTATCATCTGTATCACACTAAATATATTACAGAAATGAGTTCAGATTAGTTTCTCCACATTTATTTTCTTCATATGGTAATTATAAAGGGTGACATTTATAAAGGGGCTAAAACCTAGCCCCTAGCCCCTTAAAGTATCATCTTTATGTTTAAATACACTCAACTATAATTAACATTAAATTTGTACCTGACCCCTCAAATCCTTGATGTGCCAGCTCTGGGCCTGTTTTCCCTGAGATACATTCCTCATCCTCCCTGCTCTGCTCTGCACTGTAGGGATGGGGAGTGACCCTTCAAACTGTTTCCCAGGCTCCTATGTTACCTCTGCTTTCAGCTGGGTCTAGCCAATTGAAGGTACTGCCTGGCAGCCTGGGTATAGGCAAGAGAAATCAGAGTGTTTCTACCTCAGGCCACATCTGCAACAGTGGCTGAGCCTCTGTGGCCCCCACTGGTCCAGATAGGCCCACAGTGAGTCCCATTTCCATCAAGTAACCAGGCCATAGGATGCAAGATCTTTATCTCCTTTCTGTCCCCCTAGCCTAAAAGTGGTTCGCCCTCCTACTCCTTCTAATCTCTGGGCTACTTTGCAGTCCCCGGTTGGGTTTTCAGCTCTGCCGTCATGTATGTAACCAATTCCCTGTATTAAGTTCCCTCTATTCTAAATACATGGAATGGTCTGTCTTCCAGTTTGGACCTTGACTGATGGTCTTGGCTTAAAAACTATCTTCATTTACATTTTTCCCAGATCATAAAAATGAACTCCATCAAGTGAGTAGGGAGGAAAGAGTATGATTCATATAATTACCAGTGTAGAGAACCTATTATTTCTCAAAATATGTTTCACGGAAAACTGGTATCAAATTATTTCCTGTTAGATGGGCTATGAAAAATGGGTTCCTTGGTTCAGTGTTTGGAACATAGTGGGTTAAACAAAAACAAATGGCTTTAATATTATATGTCTCAGAGACTTTAATGTTCTGGCATGCATTGTAACTTCTCAAATGGGACAATCATAGGCAGAAATTCCCGAAGTTATTTAACAAGAGAACCTACTTAAGCTAAAACTTGCCTGGGACACCTAAATAAGTAGTACTTGAGGGAAGTTCAGTGTAGGGACAAAAAGGAAAACCTGAGCCTGGGGCATTGATGGGCCTATAGGTAAGTGACTGCAGTAAGGTTAATTTTTTAATCATTCTGGGTCCAGTGGGAGATGCTTTAGGAGTCCCAGACAAACTGCACAGAGTGGCATAGTGGGAAACATGTGGGTCAGATCTGGGTTCAGTCTTGTGGGACCAGGGGCAAGATAATTAACCTATCTGAGCCTGCTTCTTTATCTGTAAGAAGCTGGAGTGTAATGATCTCTACATAGGGCTGTTATGAAGATTAAATGAGGTATGTAAAAGCATTCTGAAAAGTGCTATGCAGATTAGCTAATAAGTTATATTTTAGTCTTCTACGGTCAGTTCAATTTAATGTTCTCTCCCATCATTTTTATGCTTCATTGTTTTAACTTTTTAATTTTTCAAATTAAAAATTTCAAATAATTTCAGATTTAAGTTGCAAAAATAGAATTCCCATATGCTTTCCAATTTCCCAAAACATATATCACAGCATGAAACTCAGGAAATTAACATTGACATAACTCACGATTGTATGTAATATACATACCATAGTAAACTTCACCTGTTACCACACTAATGTCCAATTTCTGGTCCAGCATCCAACTGAAGATCATATGCTGCACTTAGTTATGTCGTCTTCGTTTTCTTTATCTGAGTGTTCTTTAGTCTGGTCTTTCATGGTCTTGATAATTTTGAAGATTACAAGCCAAATATTGTATAGACTATCCCTCAACTTGGGTCTGTCTGATGCTTTCTCATGGTTAATATTAATATTTTGCATTAATAGTGATGCTTTATTCATGCCACCAGGGATGGTATAATGATGGGGATAGTGTACTGGTTAAGTGCATGGACTCTAGTCAGAATACCTGGGTTCAAAGTCTGACTTTACCAAACTGTGTGACCTTGGTTTGTGAGTCATCTTCCTTATCTGTCAAATTAAGAAATGTTCATAGGGTTGTTGGGATTATTAAATGAGTGAATATATGGAAAGTTATTACAGTGCCTGGCACATAGTAAGTGCTGTATATGTTAGCTAATATCAGTTGGGATTTTAGTGGCTTTACTGGTAGGAAATATACCCTTGCAAATTGATGAAGAGACCAAAGTAGCAGCAGGCATTTTAGCCGTGAGCATCCTTTGCCCCTCCCCACCCAAAGAGCCAAGGCCAAAGACCTGCTGCCAGCAGGAATTCTGGCCCACTAAGAGGTGCACTGTTCCTTTCAGGAAGAGGCCTGCTTGTAGCACTTGCTCCTAAGGTCCCAGAGATGAGCACTTGCTGATACACACAGTAACATTTCTTCAACACAGCAGGTCCATGTACTAGGAACTGAACCGTTTCCTTGCCCATCAGTTGCTGGGAAAAACATGTCAAATTAATAAAAAAATGTTGCAAAATAATTAAGCCCCCCCCTTCTTTCTGACAACTATTCCCAGAACTCAGCCCTCAAGCTTCATTAGTATGCATCCAGCACTTCAGCCATGGACACATTCACTGAATAACCATAGTGATAACCTCAGCCCCTAACCTTTGCATGTGCTTCTTGTTGAAGAGGCCAAACCACTCAAGACCCTCACAATACTTACATTATTGGCCAATCCTGGGCAGACTCAGCAGTGAGGCAGCTCCCCACAAGGCTGGATGGGGGAAGGGAAGGAAGCCTGAACAGACTAATTCCAAGGTAGAAAGAATCTAAGACACATCAATGGAAATTTGGTAAATGACAACCATTCATTTCAAAAGTCAAAACAATGAAAAACCCTTAATATAAAAACGCTGTCATCTGAATAGCAAATGACTTTTTACGAAGCAATTTTGATCCTTTACCTCATTTGATCACCTCTCACTCCCAAGACATCATTTCACAGGTGAGAAGAAAGAGGATTGATAAGGAAATGGCTCTGAGTGGCAAAGTTGAAACTTTAATGTAGGTCTCACCTCCAAATACAGCACATTTCCCACTTAAAAGGCTACAAAATGAGAGACTGAGTGTAAAAATGCAATGTATCCAACTATAGTGGAGAAACTTTAGTTTCTTAGCAGTCAATGAGAGCAGGGTTTTTCAAAAGGGACTTTCGTAAGGCCTTGGATGCAGGCTGAGCAATGTCAGAGGAGGGAAGTAGGGGAAGAGGGAGAGAGAGGTGTCTACACACATTTTGGAGCAAGTTTCAAGCTATTGTAAAATCCTTGCATCTGTGGCTACTTAAGAATCAAACTGACTTCAATGGGATTGAGACAGACCATACATCACACCACCTGCAATGCGTGGGCAGCAGCAAGCACACTGCCAAGCAAACAGTAGACTTTCAATATGTATTTGCTGATTTGGCTGGATTTTTATCCATGCAATAACAAGATACAGTCTTATTCAAAACTCCTGCCAATATCGTAACCTCCTCAAATTAGGTACTGCCCTAAAATGCCAGTTGAACACATACAGAAATGGCTAATCTTTTGTGATTTGTACTGCCAAAGAGGATATTAGAAACTTATTTCCCATGACCAAATTGCTTCCATATTGTTTTTGTCAAACTGAGACTTTCCACAAAAGAGGCTAAAATATCAATATCATAACAAAGTTTATTGATTACATCAAACAAAATTTCTGTAATGAAAAAGGCAAGTTGCAGTCATAAAAGATGGCATTCACATTCATTATAGAAAGCAACAAGGTAGATGTAAAAAACAGCTTAAGTGAAAAATGTAATATTGCAGTCCCATTTTGCAAGCTGAAAAATGATTTTGTCAACACTTGCATAAAATTTGCACATTTATATACTCATGTTATTAAAAAATTCCATGACTAAATTATTATGAATTTTGCAAATTTAGGCTTACATTTAAACTGTTGCTGGTGTAAATGTGGTAGGTATGGAATTTACGTTTTCAGTTTAGTAGGTAACATCCTCAAACAACGGACAACAGTTGTGAAATTACAAGGACATTTTGTAGTTCAAAATGATTCAAATGATGGATATATGATCCTATTGTTACATTTCCCCCTTTCTCTGTCATAAAATAAGGTGGTTAAATTACATTGTTAGGCATACTGGATGGCTTATTTCAAGTTATTCCATCTGTTAACCCCACACTAGCCATTTTTAGTTCATTAACAAAATGTCTCTTTCAAAAAGGGAAGTCAGGTTTCTTTCAAGGATCTAAACCATATCACATATTACTGCCATCATGAATTTGAACTGCATTGTAATGTGTAGCTGAGACATGACTCTAAATCCCCCTTACTCATCTTTCTTCCTGGCTGCTAGGAATTTTATTATATGCTACCAGTTTTATTACCACTACCATGGATATTCTGATTAAGTCAACTCTCCAATGGTTCTGCATTAAACAAGCCTCTTTATCTATTGTGGTTCTCTCATTTGTATACACAGTACCTACAATTCTCATGTAAAAAAAAATAACAATACAGCAACTCTAACAACAAGAACATGAACAGTAACAACAACAAAACATCAAAAGCTTTCCTGGGTCTGATTATTTTTAGCTCTTTGGAATAGGCAAAGAATATATAGACTTTGTTTTCAGCAGACTGCCTCAAATACAGGCTATCAGAACACAGCACACTTAGGGGTAAGGTGTGAATGACACTTAACAAAATACTCAAAAATAATACTGATAGATGAGAACAAATGAAATAATGGAAATGGGTCCGTAATGATGGAATGGTTTCTGATAACTGAAATTATGTCCTTTCTAGAATTTAATAAAAGTTACACCAAAACATTAACACAAAATATATATGAAAGAATCAAATGTGCCGTATGGACTATATAAATACATTGGTAAGATCGAAACCAATCCTTTTCCAAATCAAGGTACAATATAAACACTAATAGTAATAGTACAGGCATGCCAGAAAGACAACCAAAAATGGAAACTGGTATGAAAACACTTTTTAAAAGATCACTTCAATCTAGTAGTCAAGTGATTTACATCCAATAAAAAAAGCGCTTAATTATAACATGTAATAAAGACATTTCACATTTACTTTCATGTTTTAAATGGACTCATTAGGAGGCTAAAATCTCCTTCTAGTCTAGTAAGTCAAGGACTTTATCAAGGTGAATCTCATGGTTTAGAGTTAGATCACTACCCAGCCAAGTTTGCTGAGACAGACAACATTCATGTTCAGAGTCATGGCTCTGCAGGCCGAAATACCATCTTGAGATGGACCCTTCCTTTCCAAACAGGTAAGTTAGAAAAAAAAAAAGTGCTGCATATATGCACAAATGTAGCATCTTTCGAAAACCATTCAGTTTGAAATAAACTATTCTTCCTTCCTTTCTACAAAAAATTATAAAAGACCGATGTTCAGAATGACCTTTACTTTCATGTAACTATGGTTTTGACCACCTTCCCTCAGATCCCAGTAAAACGTATATGGGAAAAATCTGTTATATCTTAACTATTCTGAGGGGTTACTAAGTGATTGGGAATGTTTTATTTTCAAATCTAGCAGCCATATACCCATTAAGTGGGATTTAATTCAGAAGAAGAAAAATAAAATATATATTTTTTTGATTCTCACAAAAATATCCAGAATTAACATTCTTTCCACAGAAGTGTTCAAGGTATTTTTTTGGCATGGATATTCTAGAAAGACAAAATTAGCATGTGGGTGAACAAAAAAGATGAACTATTCTATCTGACGCATTGATAACATTTAGTCTTCCTGTATTTTCAAGTATTCATTTCATATGTTTGAAAAATAATTTAGGATCATTCAGCAGAAATAAGAAATGTGATCCAAACAGCTTATTTCTTCCACCAGGCAAAAAAAGAAATAGTGAAGTCTATCCATTCCCATTGCATAACTTCTAATTTATACTACAGTATTTAACTCCATTCAGAGTTCATGGGTTAAAAGAGCACCCATTTGGTAGTTATATTATTCTATCTAAAACAAGAAATTCTAAATATTCTTGCTTTCAACTTTCATATAATTTGTAACTTAGAACTTTGGCCATAATGGCTACGTACAATAACTGTAAATGCTTAAGAAAAGTCATTTGGTATTTTAATGAACATTTATTCTGAACCCTAGGCATAAGAGTGGTTTATTTTGTTGCATATCAAGTATCCTGAGATGATAACTTTTTGTAGTTGTTTCTTCGTTTTCTTTTTTAGCTGTAACCACTGTCAACATGCTTGAAGGACAATAACATAGGCAGTTCAAGATTCGGATTCTGAAAAATTTAAAATATAGAGTTAAAAGGTTTATTTTAATAATAACAATGTGAAACCATCTGTTTAGCATTTTCAGAAATAAATGAAGTAGCAAATTTTGTTATGAGAGTAAAGCGACTGTCTCAACAAAGTGCCAAGTTTTATTCACATGCAGAGAAAAAGAGTGACACAATCACCAGTTTTTAGTCCTTTCATGATTTGTCAGCTGACTAGATTCAGACTTGCTTTTGCTTTTGGATTACTCCAGGGTTCTCCTAATAGTTGCCATGAAGACTATCCATCATAGCAGAGGCTTACCTCACCAAGATCTCATCCTCTAAAAACAGGAATATTTTATTGATATTTCTATCTCTAGCACCTAGCACAGTGTCTGGCACATAGCAAATGCTCAGGACATGCTGAATGAATGAATCTATTACTGTTTTTTGGATGTTAATTTTGACAGAGAAGTCTGAAGATATATTTAGTTTTGAAAGACTGTTATGAAAATATTGTTCCTTTACTGAAAGACACACGTTTCCGTTCTATAAGATTGAAGTTAATTTTCTTCTTGGTAGATTATGTATCTAAGGATCAATGAACTCTTCTATTTTCTTATTCATTGTCTTCTTAGAAAAGAAACCACAGAAATGTCCCTAAGAAACCTGTAGATTCTTCTCTGTCTTCTAAATATTATCAAATGCTATGACTGAGATAGGACATGATAGGACAACTGATCATGTGTGTCAATAGGTATATTGAAAGGTAGAAGTCCTATGTCAAGGGAAGGGGTGTTACTTTGATTCTTCACTCTAAAATCCAACCTTTTAAAACCTAAGTAATGAAGGGCTTTAAAGGGTGTGCTATTTTCTTCCCATTTTGGTATCTCTTCCTTTCTATGGTTGGATTATAAGTCCTCTAGAGTACCCTCCATTCCTTTTTGTATTTCATACTCTCATATTAGTTTTTCAGATAACAGGGTCATGGTGACTCTAACCAAAATAAGATTGCTATTCACATCGGGAACTTCTAAAATGTGTTACGCAGTTCCCTTATCAACCAAAGGACAAACTCAATGGGGCTAAACTAATTGCTAAACATTTTCCTTGGAGAAGTAATGCCACATGAAAATATATTCCTGGGAGAAATACATAATAAATAAAATAATGGTTCAAAAAACCCCACAACTTCCTCAGTTCTATGACAGGCATTGTAGGAGTTAAGGCCCTGGAGAGGCCAAAAGCAGCAGCAGTGTCTGCTACCCAGACTAGTCCCTCAAACCACAGACCAAGCTAAAGAAAGCAATCCAGGGGGATACAAAATGAACTGGAAACTGTACAGCTTAAATGCACCAGACAGCTTAAGAAAAAGCTATCTGGAACAAAAGAGTCAAAAACTCTGAAGGCTATTGGGAAGCCGATTTTCTACTGAGGGAAAATATAAGCAGTTGAGTTGCTCAAAATGGGGAAAAAGATGATGACCGAGGCAAAATGAATCAGCTTCCAAAATAACACTGCAGATGCAGACTGTGATGAACTGTAGGAGACAGAAGAACCAACGGAATCAAACTACTTGGTATTTATTCTGGAGGGTGGGGAAGTCGGTAGCTGACAAAAAAGTGGGCCTATGAGGCAGACTCACAATTGTTAGCTTCCAAGTGAACTGACCTGCAATTTCCTTCACGTTGATCATTAATTTTTATGTGTGCGTGAAAGACAGCCCAGCCCTAAGCTGTTTAGAGTTGTTTCCAAGCTGACAAGTTTGTAAACCTCGTTCATGAATTACTCTAATTTCTCATGGATGGATAACAGACTTATAAAGGTCTGGAGTGACAGAGGCCACTGCAGTGGGAAACAGAATCCACATGGAGAAGTCATTCTGAGTTCAAGGATTCCTCCCATAGCATATCAATTTCTCCCGAATACTTGTTGGGGTAAATGAAAGAATATGTTAGAAAATGAATTTACTCATTTTTAGAAAATTATGAAGCAGTCTATATAATTAGACTAGCATCCCCCTGAATGGCTAGGAAAGACTTTACCTCTGCAAGTTGAAACACTTAGCTAGAATAAAACTTGACATTAAAAAGTGATTATAGTAGAGTGGCTCATTAATATATATTTGGAGATCAGACATTTACAAGGACATTAAGTGTATACCTGCAAACACAGACACAACACATGGAGATACAAATACACTGAATTATTTTCACATACTTCCCAAAAGAACATGCAAGGCTAAACTGACTTGATAGTATACAGATGCAATTTTGGAATATTTATTTTCAATTTTCCAAACAACATTTTAAAATTAAAATTATATTTCCTGATCAGCATTAATGAGCATTTTTACATGACGGCACTGCCATGACTACTTGCCCCTTACAAATTAAATATATTGATTGTATTACTCTTCAGCTCTGGAAAATGCTAAAAATTTTATTTCAGGGCTTAGCAAATTTAAAATATATATTTCCCCATATTCCAAGGAATGCATCTTTATATTTTTGCAAAGAACAGTATAAAGTTCACCACACCAACAGCAGAGAAAATTTAGAGAGTGATATTTTCATTTTTTCTTTATAATGCTGTTAATCTGTTTCTTTAAAGCCAGCCCGCTTAATACTAGGTACCTGTTACAATATATTAGATTCGTCTGAGAATGTTCGTAAAAGAAGAGGTCTGACTGAAGGTCTGGCGGATAATGAATCAGATGCGTGTTTACAGCTCAGATTTCTCTGTAATAGTGAGGCAAAGATACTTAAAGGATTTGAAGACTGGTCAAACCTACTTGGTGATAAAAATGTAGAAGAAGAAAATCATTTCCTATAGACTACTCTTCTGGCCAAAGGTACAAATGATTACACTACAGCAAATGCATAACATTGAAATGAATACATTTAAAGACCTAAGAAAGTCTCCGACTTGAATTGAATTGTTTTCACAGTAGAAGGATACAAACATTAGTAGTATGTGGCAAACTTGGGTTTTTGAAATGACGCTGGTAGGTTATGTGGTAGATGAGTTAATATGGTTTGATTAGTAAACCTTACCATCCTTTTGGTGAACACCTCTGAGAGTTGTGCCAGTGCTGTCAGTGTATCAAAAGAGAAATTCCTGTCTTGGTGAACAGATTAACACACCGTGGCTTCTACTGCATACTGAGAATCTAATGGGACCAGAGACTTACTGTCCAAGTTTTTGAAAATCACTTCCTCTCTAGTGTGACAATTTGAGAAGATGAACAAATGATTAAAGGAAAATGATGAAATACTCTTAAGTATCAATAGAAGATATAAAAATGATTCATGAGAAGTAATTTTTCATAAAGAATCAGAAAATGGTATCAAGCAAATGAGAATGCAAGCAAGTTGGTACATTAAGAAAGGAAATCACCTTATTCACTCCAAGAGAAACTGTGATTGCTGGAAGTTTGAGAAAGCATGAAGATAGTAGATGTTCCTGAGGAAGGGAGGCGTTTCGTTACCTTGTTCACAATTGCACAAAAGGTGGAAAATTGCAGTAGAAAAAAGAGAAATGCAGAAACCAAAAAAAGTAAATATTCTCTGAAATGTAAGACATTTAAAAAAGAAACCTTGAGAATTTGAAGTCGAAATGACATGTTAGTTTTGAAGACGATACTTTCTCAAGTAAAAGTAGAGTCAGAGTTAGAAATAGTCTGTTATATGTGTAAACTACTTTTTCCCTGTATATCGATTTAAAATTATTTTGTTAAAGGGAAAATTTACTATTTTGAATAAAATAATTTAAAAATATGCTTCTCATTGAAATAAGGCTTATTTTTAATTATTAATTCACTAAGTTACACTGTTCAAAATCCATTAGTCGGAGAGCTATGTCCAGGGTCCATCACCAATCTATCCTGAAGTGACTATCTCCCCTATCCAACTACACAGATACAATATGAAGGGACTGACTGCCCTTGGGCAGCTTCAGGTTAAAAACCTAATCAAACCTAACACAATGGGAAAATATCTAGTGAAACCACACTTTTTTCCCATTTACCTCTGAGCCACTGCTTAACTTCCTTTATGCTAACGTCATTTGATGGCTTTCCTCCTTTTTCCTACAGAGACCTCTTTAATGGGTAGGCTAAAGATCTATGAATTTTTCCTTTAGAACACCCAGAAAAAGTAAGCATCGAAAACGTAAAAGTTTAATTGGAAAACCTAAAAGGTTATTTTCTTCTTTCTTATTCTGTGCCTAAACTTATAAACTAATTTATAGACTTGGTTTTTGCATTGCCCAAGCAAAAACAGAAGATGAGTGGTCAACTATGGGGATGAGTTTAACAATACTGCTAATTAATTATCCATATCATCTACTTAGCAACTAATGAAAATAGGCTTAAAAAAAAGAAACAAGTTAAAATAACATGTGTCCAGCAGAGTCTAACAATTAAACGTTTAAAGGCAAATGCTTGGATTTGTTTGTATGTTTTAAATATAACTACATTTTTTCCTGTTCGAATTTTACCTTAAAATTGGTGACAAGTTGGTAACATGCAAATTACAAATAGATAAAGCTAAAGAAATATTTAGTTTCAGAAAGAAAATTTTAATTGCTTTGTCTTGTATTTTGTGGGCAAAAACCTTATAAGATTAACATGATTCCAAGTCCCCCACCCTTGTGTTTAATATACAAGCCTGTCTATTTAAGACTGTAACTATAAGCACATTTTGGTGCATTTAAAACCTTGTATCCAACCATCAGACATATAAGTATTTCTATGAAGCATGAATTTTAAAGGTTTATAGATTAGGTTTCTCTATAAAGAAAAAAAAAGAAAATATGAAAGTATAGAAGGCAGTGGAGAGCATGGAAAGAGTATCTAAAGCAATCAAAAATTGATATAGCTAGCAGTTGGTAGGGGGAGAGAGGCGAGGAAGACAGGGGATAATGAGCTAAAACAGTATGAAATTTCCACATTCCTTTGCAGTCACCTAGAAAGAAGCCAATGCATAAAGACCCATCTTAACAGTCACAACATTAGGATTCAACTTTATTTTTGTCTAATCCAGTTCACAGGGCCATTATCCTCAGAATCCATGGTTGTATGTGATACTGTCAGCATTGCAATAGTAATCACGATTGTCACCATTGTTATTATAAGGATAAATTATATTTTCCAAAATTTTCAAAGTGTTTTCTCTGTAAATTTTGCTCAGAGAGCTGACATTCTTCCTTTTCCTGTCTTCCATTCTGAAAGAGCTCCTTACATAGTGGAATATTTCTTCTTGTTTGTGCAGACATCCCATGCTAGGAACTGCCATGTTGCTGGGTTCATTCCCATTAGATCATAGCATTCTCCTGGCTAATAGGCAAGTCAAACCTTCCTTTTGATTGTGGTATTTACATGGGAAAACTTACATAAAGGTTATGCAGAAAATTCCTCCACTGGAAATGAGAAGTGATATTATTTGGCCAGAAAGTCGTGGTGTATTTCACTGATTGAGAGCCTGATAATTGTGCTTAGAGGGGAACACAACTTTTTGAAATATCAAAAATCCTAAACTTTAAATTTCCTTTGAAGTATTATCATGCTGCTCCACTGTTCAGTGTTCAATGACGGTTTCATCGGACACTGTCAGCAGTATGGCATTGTCAATTTATAAGCTACAGAAAAGTCCTATGATCCTTAATGATGAGATTTTGGCTTAAAAATTAAGCACATTGCTGAAAATATAACTAAGGAATATGCAGCTTAACTATGCCCTTGAGTTAAATGAAATGAGGGACCTATTTTTGAAGATAGCAGAATTCTTTATAATGCTACCATGATGACAGAACTTGGCTGTGGTGGAGGCTGCCATTCCAGCCTTTTTATTGGAGGCTTCAGGAGGTAGTGACTTGAACCTTGAAATACTTCAATTGTGTTATAATGAGCCATATCATTGAATCTACTGTTCTGATTTATACCTGCTAACAGAAGTGTTCCATATGAATCCCCTATGTAACCTAACTAGAGTGAGACCCTTTGTGGGTTGGGGCCTCATCAGATTCATCCCTGAATCACCAACACCTAGTACAGTAGTAGCTAACTTATAGTAGACCCTCAGGGAATGTGTGCTGAATTGAATGGAATTCACCAGAAGGCTGCTTTTGTAATTGTTAAAAGTAAATGGCTTAGCTTCTTATTCAAATGCCATAGAGACGTTTTTACTACCCACTGCTAAGTTCCCTTCTCAAAGCAGCTGCTAAGACCCACATAAGGATAGCACTGGAGCCTATATACAACAGGCATTTTTGGCTATGTGCATTAAGTATCCAAGATGTTTACTGGTTGAAGTCAGGGGATCGGCTGCTTTTAGGTAGGACACACCCTTTATCCCATTAGAGAGCCTGTCAGGTATTACGCTATCCCAGTGTAAAAGAATCTTGTGCCTCTCTTTAAAACAAGGCCAACGCTTTAGCAAGGGATACTGAACAAAGTAAGAAGTCATCCAGGATGTTAGACTGTTAGTCATCAAGATATTCCTTCTCCTTTATCTTAGAAGTGGCCTCTGCCTCTTTGATATAGCCAAATAGGGCCTTATCTAAACAGATGTGACATCATAATAGCTGTGGCTGTCAGGTTTTAGTTGGCCTTTATGCATTCTTATGCACTACTTTGCTCTTGTATTTTCTCACAAGGAAAAAAAAAAGTGGCAGCACTGCTGAGTGCCCACAACATTCTGTCTCATCTGCAACTCTCAAAATCCCATAGTCTGAAAAACCATTGAGCCTTTCAGACAATGGTAAAGAGAGATGTTCATCATTAGGTGGTTCGACATGTTCATTGGTTCATTGAGGGTAGGAATAAATGAATGAATGACTGAATAAATGAAGGTGAGTATGGAAATTCTCCTGGTTTTTCTAGCACATCAGCATGCCAAGCTATAGCACATACACTAGAATTCCTCCTATCATGTACATAACCCATGGCAAACAAATTTCATGCTGAACCCCTGGCAACATTCTGTTGCTGCTATGTAAAAAGGGCTATAGCCCCAGAGCTCTATGCTTTCAACAGAAGTTAGGAATCTGCTGTTTGCATGAAAAGAAAATGTTCTAAGTCTTTATCTACGACTGCTTTGTAGCATCCCTCCATTTAATGGTCATTTAATTTATATAAAAGTCACCTCCAGCCAGAATCTAATTTTTTTTTAAAGGAAGGGCCTAAGGAAGAGGATAATATGTTTGAAGGCTTTGATTTCTGAGATTTTTGTATCATTTTTAGAGTATGAAGCTAGATATAAGCGATTATTTAGTATGAGCTCCGTTACCCCAAATAAGAAAAACATGTAGGAGCACCCCAAAATATACTCCCAAATAAGGAGAATGGAAGAGCACCTCAGAGATCCTTACCAGACAAAATTCTTTATATTATAACAAGTCCCCAGACCATCTCTTACTGTGACATTTTTTATTTGGCTTCATGTAAATTGCCACTTGAGTCATTCTGGGAGGAACCTGTTATATCAATCTGTTTTACCCCTGTTCAACCGATATTAAGGTATAATCAGACAAGTAAATGTCACTTTCCCATCCTAAGACTAAACACCAAGCTAGAGGGAGTTAGTCAGGGGTCTACTAGAAGGATTAAAGAGTAGAATAAGGCAGTCTTAGCTAGGTTAATATTATTGTGTTTAGTTCTATCCATAAGGCATGCAGAAGCAGAGAGTTAAGGCCAGTTCTGACCACCAATTGTATACTGACTGGCCCTGTATACCAAGAATCAATGTGGCTTATATCACTGATAGTATATTGCTTTTGATGGGGGCTGATATTGATTTGTATCAATGAAGCTCCTCTCTTTAATACATCTAAACACTGAAGATATTCCTACCATAATCACTTTAGTTCCCTATGTCTGCATGATGACAACCACTGGATTCCATCAATTCAATAGGCCAAAAAAAAAAAAATTAGACAAACCGGTTTTGAGGCTAAACTGGTTGGCAAATTTGATCAAATAGGTCAGGTAGATCTAACTTAGACTATTTCCTGAAAATGTTGCCTTGGAGGAGCTACAAGATCTAGTTTGAGTCAGTATGACAGAAACAGGTCTTTGTTTGGTAGAATGAGCTAGTATTGGCAGGAATATGACATATTTAATTAACCTGTTGGTCAAAATTTGCCATAAGAATTTCCCCCAAGGCTAATCTACCCTTTTTACTTTAAAGGCTTTTAAAGAAATGTTCAAAAGATATCAGACAATACAGAGCCAAGCAATTAGGCTGACATAGGGTAATAACTTCTTGGTTCCCACAAGAAATTTACAACTTAAGCAGCAAAAATACAAACACACTTATAAAACAATACTGAATTTTTACAAGTGTGTTCAGGAGGGTAAGGATATAGAAACTATATTCAGGGAATTTTCTTTGGTTCAATTATACTGCTGGACAGACAGGGCTAGAAGCAACACAGAGATTAAGCAGCACTATAATTAAAGGAAGGGGAAAGATTTGAAAGAGACAAATTGGGATTATCAACTGAAAAAAAAAAAAGTCTGTAAACAACCCAAAGAGAAATTTCTAAGGTTAAAGCTGGAATGTTGGTGTGGAGTGTAAATTCCTGGTGTGAAAATTCTAGGCTAAAGAAGTCATTTTTTTTCCCATTAAAAATTCCATATGGAGCATCTGAGATACTCCATATGGACTGCTAAAGGTCACATAGAATACTATTAAGGAATCTACTTACCACCTGCATTGGATAACGAAGTTTTTACTACACTTTTTATGCAGAAGAGGAAATTAAGTGATGAACCTGTAAGGAGGGGTTTAACATGCTGTAACTAATGCAATTCTCTAAATAAGTTTTTAGTTCACGGCAGATATTGAAGCCACTTCCAAAAATTGGGATGTTATATAAACTTAGTTCTTACCCTGGCACTTCTTCTTCTTACATTCTTTAATACTATCAGGAGAATCTCAGGGAAAAGGCTGATAAATATTAGAAGAACTATGGCCAACCAAGTGGATACAGAAGACAGCATTTGAGCAAATACGAAATACATTCTCTGTTGTTTAAGAAAAGGCCTAGAATGGAAAGAAAATACAAATGGAAAAACAAATCAGTTCCTGTCATATGAAAAAGAAGTGTAATTGAAACCGTCTTTTGTATTTAAAAGAAATTTTCCTTGCCCACATTAATAAAAATAAATTTCTTCAGAATGTTCCAAAAGTAGTAAACAGATTTCATTTACCAAATGTTTGGAAAGAAAAGGAATGATAATCAAAAAAGAAAAATGATAATAAAATGCTTTTGACTTAAAAACCAAGTGATCAACTTTAAAGCTGCCAACTGGAGAGTATTTATCTGTGTTAGAAAATGCTGGAGCTTCAAAGATATCATGAAAAATGATGGTTAATTTTTATGCTAACTAGCATTTCATCTCCATGGCTGTTTAATTAATATGAGAGTGGATTTGTGTTCTATATTCAAAATTTAAAAGATTTTTATAAGCCACCCTCCAAATCACTATGTAAAAACGAAAAGAACTGTAGAGCTTATCTCAAATGGGAGGAATCTACAATTCACATCCACAAATATATATTAAGTACCAGTGTGTGCCAAATAGGCTGACAGACAGCAGAATATTGCTAATAGGATATTAAGCCTTGGAGTCAAGAAATCCAGGAGGACCCCTCGTTCTGATGTTGGATTTCTTTCCAAGTCATCCACTGAACTCTTAGGTGGCTATTGAGAAGCACAGCCAGGTTCCCTTCTCCTGTATGAGCCGAACCATAGAGCAGCTGCTTGAGGTCAGGATGCACATTAGACTACCTCGGATTAGGAGACCTACATAGATAACTGGTTGATCCCATTAATTAGATCAAGCATAAGGCTCACAGAAGATAAAATGGTTTCTCATTTAAAAACTGATGTTTCCTCACTCTTATGGAACATGATAAAATCAAGATTGTGGCTCTGCATATATGAGGACTAGACTGAGGAATAAAAAGTAAGTAGAACAGTAAAGTGGAGAAAATTATGAGGTCTGGACTAAACAGGCTTTCTAGGGTACTTATCATATAAAAAAAACTTCTGCAGAGCTCTACGCCCAATTCCTTTTGAAGAGCACCCTGATTAATTTTCTGGGCAGTTAACTGAGCCAATAAGTGTCCAGCAAGACAGCTGACAGCTGGTCACAGGGTATTCCTTCGCACAATATCCACAATACTCTGTGATTAATATCTCTAGATTTTTTTTTTTACCTCGATGGCATCTATGGAGCTTTGCAGAGGAGCAGTAAAAAAAATGAAGATATTCCTGGATTGGGTTTGGGGCTCAGAAATCATTCTCACTGCCCATTCCCAAAGAGGAGTGTGTTAAAATGCCTCCAGGTAGAACATGTCCAGAGATATTAACTGCAACCAGCACTCAGCTGAAGTTTCCCATAGTTTCTAGTCACACTTTGCTGGCTGCTTTATAATAAAATTTTATATTCATGTAGTAAGTAGCTTAACTCAGACAGTTCTACTTAAAGATAGCACTATAAGCGACGAAAGATTAATATTTCATTTTTAGTAAGCATCTCTAATGAATCAAAACAGGTATGATGAAGTCTTAATCACTTAAGAGATTTATTTAAATCAATAAGGAACAGTCTATGGTAAGAGTTAGAAACTTGTTTAGTTTACTAGACACATTTTATTCTTGTGGAAATTTTGCATAATTAGTTCAGATGCTAATTACACAGATTCATAGAATTATGGTACTCTGGTAGACTTACAATTGTATATTACATTTGGTTAATCAACTTTGATTCATTTGTATATTATTAAAGAAAATAGAGATTTCCTTCAGGTTCATTGCTTCCATAATTATATATATAGGTGCCAAATACATGCTGTAATTACACTTGTTGGAGCGGTACTTCCTTAAGTGATTAGGGTTTTCATATTTTTGTTTCTTAAGGCTTTTATTTAAAAAAGCTTTTCGAAACGATAAGAGTCTCTTCTAATTAAGTCTCAAGGGACATAAACATGGTCCTTACATCTCTGTGATAACATGTAATGTTCTGTATGATTTTGTCAAACCAGTGAAAATACATACTCCTGGAATCTCAACCTATGGCTTACTCTAGTCATGTTCTCTGCTACTGGCATCCTTGTCAGGGAAAGCCACTGATTAATGAAAACAACTGTGATATTTAAAAAGGAAATACAGTTGTCCCTTGAACAACACAGGTAAATATACAGTCGACCCTTTGTATATCCAGTTTTGCATACATGGATTCAAATAATTGCAGAGGGAAAACAGTATTTTTGATCCATGATTAGAAGTCCACGGATGCAAAGGGCCGACTACATGCATTGTTTTATGCCATTTTATATAAGGGATTTGAGCATCCATGGATTTTGGTATCTGCAGGGGTCCTGGAACAAATCCACAGAGGATACCAAGGGATGACTATAGTTTTAAGTTTTTGTGAGTCAAAAGATGGGATTTTTGACTATGGAGGCCTTGGTGGGTCAACTATATAGGCTGCTAGAAGTAAGGAAAAGAGATGAAAATTTAACTTATTTCCATTCCTTATAATTCTTTCCATCACAGCTATGTGTCCCTCAATGGACTCTAAACTCCTTGAGCCAGGAGTACAGTCTATTCATCTCTGTGTCCCATAGAGTACCTTGCACAAAATGAATTCTGAATATAAATTTATTAAACCAAAATGGATTGAATGAACTTTAAGGCCAAGCTGTAGATTCTGCCTTTACCCCCAAAACAATGAGATGGTGATTTTAAGATATAACACTGTAAGTATTAAGGGGTATATATTCTATACCTTGAGCACATCTGTAGTGACATGAAGGATAGTTATATGCCATAAAGAGAGAATAGGGTCCAATAGAAATTAATGTGTCTAGTAGCCACTATATTGTATAGAAACTTTATAGGATCAGTATTTCCACTAGAAATCAAATCACATGGAAGGTCATGCTAGAAATTATGGTTTCACTTCATAGAGAGATGTTTACACACTTTCAAGTTGAAAGATTTGGACAAGAGCTACCAAAAGGGTAGGTCTTTTGAGTAACTTATGTAGTCTATATACTTATATTAGAAATCTTACCTGAAGTTAGCAGTGTTATTGGCTAGAAGTATTTTCCAGTCCATTCATATTGAAGACCTGCCATCTTACACAATCAAAACTTTAAAAGTATAATTAATGCTTGCATATCCAATGTATATATATATATATATATACATATACCTATTTTGTTATTTACATATTACTCATGCATATACAGCTGCTTACCAAATGATGCCTCCCCAGAAGAATGAGAAAAATATGTAAAAGGCTAAAGAACCCCAAATCACAAAGTGATTTATCCATGTCCAGAAATGAGTATCCAAGGCAAGCTGAAAAGATACAACACAAGAGATTTCATGATGGGTACAAACTGCACCAGGCAATAATATACTATGGCATCTGATAATTGTGATACCTATATGATACTATATGATACCTATGGGAGGATCTAGCTTGGGCCATGCTTCCACAAGTGAATAGAACTAAAAGCAGAACAGAGTCCAGGCTTTTCAAAGAGCTAGGGGATGAAAGAGCTGAACTCTACCCTAAGTTCTCTAGATTCTAGAGTACAGGTGTGGAGATGTGATCAGGGAAGTAGCTAGTAGGTATGAGGTTACAGATGTTCTCACTACTGAAGGAAGGGCGAAGAATGAGGTAATGATAACACCCAGGAGTCTGGAGCCCCAAGTCCTCAGGTAGTAGTGGCCAGGGAGATGATGGCAAAAGGAGAAGGCCTAGCTGGAGGAGGCAGGTATACTGAAAAGCAGTAGGAGAGGGGTAGCTAGGAAGGGTATATAGACTATACAAAGGAGTATGATATCTCAAACACAACAGATGGGGGTTACTAAATGCAAAGGACACTAGCTCTATATAACTGCATCATGTAGCAATGGATTATGGGTATGACTATGCAGTGTAATTTTCAACTACAAAACCCATATCTATTAAATTAAATTAATAACATTTTCAGTTGCCTTATATTGTAATCCCTTCATGTTCCTGACAGGGCTGATTGTTTCCTCAGATCGTGGAACCTGGGATTTTCAAATGCAATCTAAAAACAAAAATTATGGCCTGCTTCACTTGCTTAAAAATTTCTGGGCCACAGGGACTAATATCCAGGGCATTAAATTTTTAAACAGGAGGTGGTATCTCAGTTTTGTTACTTGCTGTGACATGGTCCTCCACTGTTACAGTTTCTTCGCTTGCTTAAAATTTCAGGGCCACAGGGACTAACATCCAGGGCATTTAATTATTGAAGAGAGGGTGGTATCTCAGTTTTGTTATTAGCTGTAACATGGTCCTCTGATCTCTGTTACAGTTTCTCACTTATAAACAGGATGTTGATAACATTGTTAATGTAACCAAGTCTTGAATTATCACCCTCTGAGATGCTTGGGAAAATGTCACAATAATACCCATCCAAAGAAAAGGGAGTGGACATCTTTGAGGGACACGTGAAAGACATTGCAGTATGGCCAACTTTATGAAGAGAACTTGGAAGTCCTGGGGCCACACACAAGGCCAAGGGGAAAAATGGGGTGGGGAGGTTTCCACTTCAAATCATGATCCTGTGAAACAAAATTATAAATAACAACTAGTATTTATTGTAATGAGCACATTCTATGTGCCAGACCCCATTCTAAGTTATATACATATAAAATCACTAATTGACTTCTTACAAAAAAACCTAAGAGAGGTAGGTGCTACTTTTATCTCCATTTCACAGAAGAGGAAACGGAGCTACTGAGAAAGTTACTTGTCCAAGGACATGCTGCTAGTAAGTAGCTAAACTGAAATGAATTGTAACATTTTTTGTAGTTCTAAAATATTACTGAAAGAGTAGATGTAAACATATGTTACTTCTATTTGGTATAAGAAATTAACCAGGAATAAAAATTTAGAGGGGAAATGATTAGAAGTCTATTGTCAATTATACTTTTGAATTCTAGTTCTGACTACTAGGCACACTGGAATTCATTTAAGGGTAACTTATTCTTGGACCCCATGTGAGGTGTTTATTATTGGAATTATCAAAAGAATCTGATAATGCTTTCAACTGTAAGAGAGTCCCAACTCATGAGCCTCAAGGGTAGCACTCATCATGGCTTCGGAGACATTATGACATGGCTGCAAATGATTTTGCCAAAACTACCCTTCTTGTATGTTATCTGTTGTATTTTTTATGCATTTCATCACTAATATGGGTAAATTTCAGTGATGAATACATTATATAAAATTTCATCAGTACCAAGCTCTTTTGAATACATTATCTCACTCATGGACACCTATTCAACTGTCTTAAGTACCCAAATCCCTTTAAGGCCTGGCATTCTTAGTTATGTAACATTAAAGAAGACAGACAACATACAGTAAAAAATGAATCACAAGTAGTATACAAATGCCCAAATCTCTAATATCATACATATCTTAGTAAGCATTCAGACTTGGATACGATCTGCAATAAAAATAAAGAATTATAGACAAGAAACACATATTAGTATAAGACCAGAAGGTATTATAAAAATGGAGTTAAATATATTTGAATAAATAAAAATCTAACCTTCAGAGTCACAGTGAAAACTAAGACTGTAAAAACAATGGTCCCAAAAGTCCAGTTTCCATATACCTGAAAAACATTTTACAATTACATGTACCAAGAATATACAAGCCTGCCTAAAAAAATAAAAAGCCAAGTTTAATATCATGTGTAACTGCCAAAGATTTCTGTACGACTTGTTTAGGGAAATACCTGGTCAAAAGTTCAGGCCAAAATACTAGATTTTACTGTGACCTTAAATTTTCTTGGTCAGGTACACTACATTTATGGTTGGTAGAATTTATTTCCATTATTCCATGTGGCATCAAACAGGGAAAACGCTGGTATGATAAAGGCAGGAAAAAACCCTATTATACTAACAGTAATGTTCATCAAAACAAGTCAATGGATCACTCATGTCTCTGAAGATATATGGGCCTTTCCTATAATATAAAACTAAAGCTTTGAAATAAGGACTAATTTGCAGACAAACGGACTCATATTTCTAAAACACAGTCTAATTTTTGGCTGTAAATATTAGAGCTGTCAGCATGTGCACATCAAAGAAAAGCAGATACCATGTATAAATCCAAACGATGGCAATGAATGGCACATATGCTTACCAAATGCTGTCAAGATCTGAATGCATAACATTAAAACAGAAAATGAAATGTAAAGGTTTTCAAAAAATAAAAACAAAAAATTAAGGCTAACAGAAGCAAAAAAAGAATTTGATCAAATCATACGTGGGTGTTACGTTTAATTGCTGATAGCGGTCCTTACACTTACTGTAATTTTAGCAAATATTTAGAAGGATAGTGACATATACAGCAAAATGTAATTAATCCAGACATCACGAACTCAAAATGGGTGATGAATTGGACACAGGCTGGGTTGAGGCTCCCCATGTACCACCTGAAGAATTTGCTGAGAAAATGAACCATGTCAACAGGCCTGCAGGAGAGTATCCACCTATTTTACAACAAAAATTTTTTTTTTAAAGCAAGAGTTAGTTCTATGTAACTTATGTGTTAAATAAAAATAAAAAGTGGGAGTGACAGATTCAGTCATAAAGCTGAAGGGATCTGAGAAATCATAAAATCTAATCCCTTCTTACTGATGGGAAAAGTTGACTTGGAAAGCTGAAATGACTTGCTTGGGGACATGCAGAGAGATTTAATAGGGTATAATTTTTGGCAAGTGCTACATGTGCCTACCCTAAAATACTAGATCTGTATTTCCTCAAAAGTTATTCAGTGATTAATAATTTTAATGGATTCATACTAAATTGACTTCTGTCAGTCTAAATTAGAGAGGTTTTGACTGTAGTACCTAATTTCAAAGTATTCAAATCCACTGAACCTATCACTTCTGTAACAGGTGCTGACTGTCTAGATTCTAGACATAGTCATTGTACTCAGTAAATTCTTTTTGAATCTTAGCTTTGCTTCACATTAGAATGTAAAGAATGAATGATCATAAAAGAGGAAGCCCAGGAATAGAAAGGAACATAGTGAAATCAGCATGCAAAGTGATGGGCTTGATTTTCTACTGTGTGGCTGCGGGAAGACCTCACCCCACCAGCAATTCCTTCCTACAGCACAGCCAGGGCAAAATCATCCAAATGCAGGTGCTGACCCATGTAGTTGCTTGCTAGGAAGGCACTGGTAGGACCAGGGTAGTTTTTCTGGAAAACACTATGCTACCATGTGGAAAGGAAGGAGAAAGAGAAGGGAATTCCAAAGAATGGCGGTTACTGAACTCCAAGCATGGAAGGCCACTGTGAATAAGAACTGAGTGGGGCCAGACTTCGCTTTTAAAACAGAAAAGGCCTTGCTCACATCAAAGTGTAGGGATCCAAAGTCTGAAGTCCCAAGAACTCTGTTCGTCCAATAAATTACAGCCAAGTTAAGCTTCCATAAGGTTTGCACATAAGCTCTCTAGTTAGCCATGCACATAGGAAGCAATTTCTTACTTCAACACTTTTATTGTTCTAAAGAAGTTGTGAGAACTAAATACTGTAACTTAAAAAAGTTTGCAAAATGATTACAGCTAGAGTATGTGTATGACAGATCCAGTGCCTATGGAAAAAAGATAAGCCATGCTTATGAAACCAAACGATGTAATGACATTTTTTTTTTACCTTTGCATTTTCTTCTAGGGATGAAGTCTGAAAAAGAAAATAAGTCCCAAAGAAGAACACTATCCCTTCAAATGCGGCCAGAAATGTCCAATATAAGAAGGGGCCTAACTGTAGCATGGCATTGCCAGAAATTTTCCTATTGAGAAATGAGAAAAAAAACACAGGTTAACAAATCTCTGAAGGCCATTTATTTAAAGATATGATGAAATGCCAAAAGTGCACATAGGGTTTGACCCTGTTATAATGAAGGTAGTTACTCCCCTGAGGGACTGGAAGGCTTTTGGTAAAAGGCCAGACTGAGCAGGTTTATCTTTGTGTAATCACCTCCTGAGTCAGTGGATTAAACTGTCTAAGCATTTCTAAGTTAAAATTCTGGCCGCCTAATAACAATAATATAATCAATAATAATAGCTCCTATTTATTGAGTACTTATTATATGTCAGGAAACTAGGTTAAGAGTTTTATATGTATTGCCCATTTTTATCCATATAAAAACCACACGAAATAGGTATTCTTATCACTCCCATCTACAATAATGAGCCTCAAAAAGGTGTATCATAATCGTTCCCAAACTTTGATGCACATTGGAATCACCTGGGGATCTTTGAAAAACACTGATGCCTGGCTCGCAAACTCATTCTGATTTAATTGGCATAAGGCATGACTTGGGAATCCGGATATTTTTAAAGTTCCCCAGGTGATTGTATTGTGCAGTAAAATTTGGGAACCACTACTAGTACAGCAGCATGCCAGAGTTCATTCATTTAGTAAGGGACAGAGCTAGTATACAATCGATTTGCTTGACTTCAAATCATACGTTCTCAACCAAGCTACCTTAGCTTTCCAACTACAATTGTTAAAATATTTTTTGATTACTAATCGAGATATTTTTTTCCTGGGAATTTAACCTTTTTTGGTCTTGGGGTACCCTTTATATTTTTTCAATTGAGCCAAATTACGTGATTTGATAAAAGGCATGTGGACAGATTAAAGTTAAGTTTAAAATCTGTCAAAAATAGCACAATCCCCTCAGTACAAGTCAGAATGTTAAATAAGGCCATCGATTCTAATGAAGTAAAATTGCATGGAATTCTTTTGGTGTCTATTTCAAATTACTCTTAACATTTATCTAAAGGTATCTAATCATTCAAATAGCACACAGGTCATCAATGCTACCAAGAATGTCACTGGGCTGTATGGAATAAGAAACACCTTTGTAATGTAAATGAAACTGGTCCTTGTTCAGTTGGTATTGAGTACTGTGGGGTTTCCTGAAAAGGTGGCAAATACCCAACTTTTTTTTACTAAGGTTTCCAAGGTGCATGAAGGTATCTGAAGTACAGAGGATGCATAAAGCACTGTGCTGCTGTTTGCCTTAGAAAAAATTGCAGGAGGAAGAGGTAGCTGCTTCCTAGAAGCAAGCTCTTCCCATAGCCAGTAAGTCTCATTCCCAAGGCAACTGGGAGCCACAGAGAAGGCACCTCCTTAAGATCTTTGCAGGAATTGCCCAGAAACTGCCAGCCAGTGGGACTCTTGAGAATCACTGACTTGGGCTGAGGCAGGAAGTGGTCCTTGTCTTTCCAGACCTTCTCTGGGAGTTACACTACACACTGGGAGGGAGATGGACAGAGGCATGTATCATGGAATGCTGAGTTTTAGGTGAGGCTTTCTAGGTGCACTCAGATGAATGATGAAGTTGTTGGAGACAGAATATGGCAGTCAACATTCAGGAGAACATGAGAGAGAATATGAAGACCTGAGGAATGGCTGACCGGCAGCAAAGGCCAGAGCACCTCCATATGATGGGAAGTAGCAGGTGTACTAGGACCTTTCTTTTGCCTTTTAAAGCTGTAGAAGAAATAAATCCAATACCCTTCTCTCTATAGAACTAGTTTACTTTTACTAGTTTACTTTTAACATTTCTCTCTCTCTCTTTTTTTACACCTATAGCACCTGGTCTTCCTAGGTGGTCTCCCATCCAAGTACTAACCGGGCCCGACCCTGCTTAGCTTCTGAGATCAGATGAGATCGGGCTTGTTCAGGGTGGCATGGCTGTAGATAAAATTTCTCTTAAATAATAAAAATATCCAATTGTGTTCTTGGTTCATGTCAAAATGTTTGAAAAATGCCTAAGTCACTAAGTCCCTGAAGGTAAAATCTACAATATTCTACACAATATTAAGTGGTACAACTATTGAGAGAGCCACATATGAAGACCAGAGCTTCATATTTACAAAAGACTACTCAGAGTGATGAAGCAATTTATAATACAGCGACGGTCTGAGAGCAGTGTCTTAACAGAGCGGACAAGAAGGAAAATTGTATTTTGGGCTGGGCAATAGTTACGTCAAGGCTTCCATTTTTGTATCAGATGTGGCAAGTATACCCTTGTTTAATAATTCATAATCTACACTCGCAGTGGAGTAAATAAAACTTCACGGAAACCCTTACAATAATTTGTATTCAACAGTTTTCTTTAGGTTTTCAACATTTGTAATGTATGAAAGTGTTCAGCACCACCCTGAAGTTAAGTGGAGGAGGGTGTTAGAATAAGATTAATATTGAAAATTTACTATGTGCCAGACACTATTTTAAGTTCATTTACACATAGTCACTCATTTAATCCTCACAAAACCATTGTGGATTAGGTGCTACTGTTACCCATATTTTACCGAAGATGAAATTGAGGCCTATCTCAGTCAAGTAACTTGTGCAAGTTTACACAGTGAGTGGCAGAGCTGGGATTGGAGTGTGGGTGATTAGCTTGAGCTCTTGTTGGGACTGAATGGGGAGATTCCACTCACTGCCATCTAAACCCCACTTCTTCACTTTAGTTGTTGTGTGAAGACAGAACACATTGCTGACTCGACGTCTGAAAACCACCAACCAGCTGAGAAGAGCACAGGGCTGGTCATCCGAAAGACTAAATTCTGATCTTGGTTTGGCCTCTAGTTATACTCTGTGTCTTTCAGCAGTCATTTCTGCATCCTGGTTCCTCATTTAAAAAAGAGAGCATAGGAGACGATGCTCTGTAAGATTTCTACCAAGGTTTCTATGATTCCCCTCTAGATCTAACTACCCCTTTGCAACAAATACAGGGAAAAGCAGAACGTGTTAAACAATGCCATCAATATAATCAGCAAACTCTAGATTGGGAGAAATTCTACAAGATAAATGATCCAGTTTCATCAACAAAATAAATTGTCAGGTTAACCTACAGATTAGAAGAGACTCATATTAATCAATTGCAATATATGAATCTTATAACCTGATTTAAATAAAGCTATTAAAAGAAATGAGTCAGGTGGAGAAGTTTGAACCTTAACTGAATATTTGATATTACAGACTTGTTAAATTTTTAGGTACTGTTATTTTTAAGTCCTTATTAAGAGATACATACTGAAATAACTATTTTATACAAGTTTGATATTTGCTTCAAAATAATTCCATGATAGAGCAGAGAGGGTTATTATCAAAACAGAAATTGGCCCTGAATTGATAATTGGTAAAGCTGAGTGATGAGGACAGGAAATTCACTATATTAATAGTATTTTTGCTACTTCTGTGCATGTTTGAAAATTTTCATAATCAATACCTTTAAAATGATGATATACTTTATAAATCAAGTTAAATCTAACAACTAAATGTGAGTTTTATGAGTCATTCTGGTTAAAGAAATACCTTAATTTATGTACCTTCACTTCATACAAATAAACCACCCAAGTCTCTCTATTATACTTACTATCCACTATTTAGCAATGCTTATAATTTGCTGTAAATTGACAACTTTATCCTTAGCTACAGGCTTAATTTATAAAAATCCAATTAAATCATAAGTTAAGCAACTGGGGCTAGTGACAAGTCCCCCATCCATAGAGAAAAGCATGCATTTCCAACTGACACAAAATAAATATAATGGCTTGATGAATTATTTTCTTTAACAGAACAGTTTTAGAATGGAGCTAACAAAGGAGGAGAGGCTATGCTTCAGAGGCAGTTTACAAGACAAAGCCTAACATAATATCATCAGTTCAATCCCTTACAGGTAGGAATCAATATCCTAAACTACCAAAGATCTTTGTGTGAGGCATTATTTTTTTGTAGTTAAAATATTGTGTCTTCCTCTAAGATTCCAGAACTCTATAAAAATGTAGGTTCGCATTTTGAGAATTAATGATTTTGAACTAAATGATTCACACACACTCAAGTACCGGACCTATGCCTAGGAAATATGTCATTTTCCTGTTGAATGATCGGTTTTAAGCAGGTAAAAATTCAGAACAGAACTATGTGATCAAACCAGGTGGGCAGTTCTGTATCCTCTACACCTTCAGATAAAATGAAACCTACAACTTTGAAAGTTTGAGGGGGTTTTAACTATAATGTTCAACTTACATATACAATCGGGGATCTGAGGTCAGAGTGTCAATGTTGATGTGCTGTTCCAGTAGACTATAGGCCAGGATGGGCAAGGATGTGAAGCAAATATTATACATTGTAAGGTAAGCGGCATCATACAGTGGCTGAAATAACAATTGCAAGAGAAAGGAATGTATTGTAACAATCATTTGCAAGAGGATATTGATGTGTTTGAAAAAATCACAAGCTAAAATAAGTCAGTTTCAAAAAAAGCAAGACAGTTTCTTTTCACATTTTCTGTAATAGCAAAGGAAGCTTTGTAAATAAGGTCACTCTGGTAACTACAGAAAAGAAGCTAATATGTGATGCATCATATTAATATACCTTTTAATAGGATCTTATTAAGCATGTTTATATGCTATAAGCTCTATTTCTAATAGATATTAACTAATAACTTTTCAAAAGATCTGTCAGCTAACAAAGACAAATTAAGTATAAGTCAGAAATCCCTCAGGGAAACTAGGCACTGTCCAGCCTGTGTCACTGTTTTTTTGTTGAATATTTTACATGGCTTTAAATATTATTATCACCTTCTCCAGGATGTATTCATGATATTGAATATGGCGATTTAGTAAGAATCAAATAAATGTATTCACAAAAACAAAACTAAATATACGCACAAGGGCATGACTTCCAACTCTTTCTGGTTCTGAATTTTCTGGGTTCCAGACCAAAATTTCCAACTGTCTGCTGGCTGTCCCATAGGCAGCTGTAACTCGAAATGTCTAAAACCAAACTCATTAATTTCCTCCCCTTTAAATATGCTTTCTCCTATGTTTCCTATCACAGTCAGTGGCTCTACATCTGTGACCCTAGTTATCTTACCTTAGTGCCTGGTACCACTTAGGTGCTCAAGGAATATTTTAAATGAGTGATTTTCTTCTTATCTCGCTAGCTGTTGCTTCTCAGTCTCTTATTTTCCCTGAGCGCTCTGTTAGAGTGTTCCAGAACTCAGCGTTTGGAACTTTATATTCACTTTCTAGGTGATCTCATTCAGTCCTGAGGTTTTAATACTAGCTAGCATTCACTGAAAATTCCCCCAAATCTACCTCTAGCCCAGACCTGTCCTCATATGTACACTTACCCATTTGATGTCTCTTGGGTGTCTAGCATATTTCAAACTTATGTCCAGGACTGGACTGCTGACCTGCCCTCAACTCAAATCTGCTCTTCTTGAAGTCTTCCTCATCTCAGGAAGGGGCGACTAAATCTTCCTGATCAGTAAGAACCCAAATTTTGAATTCTTCCTTGACTTCTTTCTACACCTCATAGCCAATCAATGAAGAAGTGCTTATCGACTCTATCTTCAAATTATTTAGAACCAGATCACTTCTTAGTACCTCCACTGTTACAACCCTGGCAAGCCTCCTAAATGGTTTCCTTGCTTCTCTCCCCTTGACCTAAAGTCTGTTCTCAACACAATGGCCTGAGTAGCTCTATTAGAAAATAAGTAAAATCAAGTCATCACTTTCTTTAAACTCTCTAGGGAATCTTTATTTCTGAAAATTAAAAAAGTTTCTACAATGGGGTGACTATAAAGCCCCACTCAATTCAGCTTCTCCTATATGGTGACTCCATCTCTAACCTCTCCTTCTCCTTGCTCACTCTACTCCAGATGCAATGGCTTCTTCATAGTATCTCTAACATGTGAGGCCCACCCCTGGCTTAAGACCTCCTTTGAACCAGCTGTTGCCCTGCCTGGAACATTTTTTCTTCAGATAGTACTCCCTTGATTCCTTCAAATCTCAGCTCAAATGTCACCTCAGTGAGACCATCCTTGATTTAACTTGCCATTCCCTCTCTCCCAGGCACATTTTCCCCCTTTATCCTGTTATCTTTTTTCGGTACCGATTATCTTCTAACTTACATTATAAATTTATTGTTTATACTGTTTCTTTCCACTATGATTCAAGCTCTATGAGGGTATGGATTTTTATTTTTTTGACAGCTATAGTTTAAGAATGAGCAAAGCAACCCCTGACATCTAGGAGCTGGCCTGGCACTCACAGCAAGGCATGGGTGTTCTCCCATCAAACATGTACAATTTCACAGAAATGCAACATCAAAATTCTGTGACTATGACGAATCAAAACAAAAACAAGACAACTCCTTAATCACATCTGAACACAGAGTATGAATACTGTCCAAATCATGAAAATGACCGACATCCCTATTCTGGCTAATATGACTGACTGACTGTTGCTTCTGGACCAATGACAGTGTTAACCTCTTTCTTGTCTTCATTCTTCCTGGTTAAGATTTACTGAAATGCCTAGTCATTAAATGGCCCCTGCTTACTGACAGCACCTAATCTGAAGCAAGGCCCAAATTCTTAAATTCTTCTCCAAATCACCTAACTTAAGCCCAAATCTTAAAAGACTTTTCTATCACCCTCTCCTTGAGAGGCCCCACTGTTCCTCATGTATATTCTTCCTCATTGCAGTAAGTAAAAACTTAATTTGATCAACTACAATTGAGTGTGTTCCCAGTGGTCTTTGGCTAGAGGACTTTGACAATCTTGAGCTCCTAGAACAGAACTTGGCATATAAAAAGCATTCGATAAATATTGAATGAATGAATGAGTAGAGATTGAATGCTATAACACATTTGCAAAGGACTGATTTAATCTTGTAAATTTTCCTTTATGGAAAAATATTTAAGGTATTTAAAAATAACTTGAATAGAGCAGTAGTTCATTCATTAACTAACTTAAACATTTAGTGAGTGCTTACTAGGGTGACAAGTACTGGAGACAGAGAAGATTCATGCCCTGTCTGCCAAAGAGCTCAAATTCTAGAGGGGGGAAACAGAGTAGTGAGTGTACAAAGAACTGGGGGAGTCCAGAGGAACGGACAACTCTGGCCTGAGGTAGAGACCAAGCAAGATAATATGCATGTGACATTTTCAGTGAAGTTAAAAATACAGCTCTACATAGAACGTGAAGATACTTCCCACATACAAAGATTTAGGCTCAGCAAAAATATTCTACTGAATTTAAAAGTACCCCCAAAAGGTGTTACACTCATTTTAATTCTCAAGAGAGAAGACTAGTCTGTAGGCACACAACACTGTATTTTCAAAGAAAACTATCCATTTTCACTAATGAGAAAATTGAAATAATAACTCAGATTGACTGGTGTGTAATTTAGTCTTGAATTTCCCTCAAACAAAAGCATCAATCTACTTTCATTCAACTATGGTACTTTGAGGTTACATGAGAGAAAATTATAATTCTTGGATGCATAATTAAAATTAGAGGAGACAGAATGTTCTCAAAAGAAACAACAGGTTTAGCTGATACTATGTCTTGTTAAACCTGTTACAAATATTTTCTTTTTATGAAGGAAAAGAGACCAGTATTATTCTAGCTTTGGTAAAGAGCAAGCTGCTTTTTGCTTAAAGAATCCGAATCCTGGTTCTATGTCTACATTTTCCATAGCTCACTCTCCAAGTTCCAGGGTTGCAGAGAACACCTGTTGGGGACCTGAGTGGAAAAAGGTTGACTATCCGTATGTATTCCAAGATATCTGCAATAAAGGCTGCAATATTCAGCAATAGCACTGGGCCAAATTAAAAACTAAAGATATTGTATATCATGTCACCATCTCAGAGCTTCCTTTTACCTGGTACAGTTTTCCTCTAACATGTCTGCATAGCTCCTTTCGTCATCTCCCACATATCTCTGCCTAAATGTCACCTCATCAGAGAGAACTTGCCAAATTATCTTCTCTAAAACAGCAGTTCTATTTCCCAGTCACACTCTATTCATTTGTTATGCTTTTCCCTCCTTGAGAGCATTTATCAGTACCTGACAATATATTTGTCTGATTGTTGCCTATCTTTCCCCCATCACTATACTGCAAGCTCGACGGGGTAAGACGTTTGATCACTGTTATATCTCCAGCACTTAGCCTGGCACACAGTAGGCACTCAAGAAATATTTGTTAAATGAATGAATATACCAGTTGAGCAACTGAGGAACCCAAACATCAACTCCTATGGAAATCTAAGCAGTTAATTGAAGCAGACCACAGACTCTCGGCTGGCTTTAATAGGAATAAGTATTTCTTTTCTTCATACGACTTGTGCTTGATAACTATGTTTTAAAAGGATAACAAAAGAAGACTCTTTTCAAAATAAAAACGTTTCAACCAGATAAGCCAACTTCCCTTTTGCACTTTGCCAAAAAATTGAAATGTGTTTTTAAAACTTGCATTCATCTAAGGAAGTGAGGAATAGAAACATTTTGATCAATAGTTAACTGAATGTTCAAGAAAACGAAACTCACCATAATTCATAAAATACCGTTAGTTTTGAATACAAGAAGGCTGATGGTACTTCCTATAGCTAGTAGATGATTAATTTAAAAAGCGATCTGCTTAACTGGCACCATGGGGCTGATGACATGGCACTGATATAACAGAGAGCATACCATATGGCAAAGAGGCAAGTTCAAAAGAAAGAGCAGTTACTTCTCATTGAGAAGAATATATTCTTAAAAATATTGCCAAGAAATCAGAAAAAAGATAACTGTCTACCATGAGGAATTAAATATGCCTTGAAATTTAGAACCTCAGTCTCTAATACCTGTGGCAATGCTACCAGTAGCTCAGCTTGGTGAAATCACTGAATTACTCACAAATTAACTATGAAAATTTTTGAGTCAATGAGCATTATAGCTCCTGTATATTGCTGTACTTCCTCTAGAAGCAACACAAAATCCATTTCCGTTCTCAAAACAAACTGACAAATGTGCCTGTTCATCTCACCACTTAAATATCAAGTTAACATATAGCATATTCTTTATGTAATAAATATTCAGAAAATAGAGGGCAAAAAAGGTAGAGTTGCTCAAGTAAAGTACTCCAAAGCTCTATCTAGGAATCACAGCTTTGTGGCCAGCTTGAAGATCAACATTTTTCTAGAAAATCAACCTGAGAAACTGCAGAGGTGTGAGATTTTATTCAATGAAATATTAAACTATAACATTTTAGGATTACTGTAAAATGCTATGTACAGTGATACGAAGAAAAAATCAGAATACTCTTTTAAAGGTCATCTTAACTCCAAGTGAATATACTAAATAACTTACAAAAGAAAGTAATGAATAGAAACATTGTTAAAGCAAAGACACAAATATCTGCTACTGTCATAACCAAGCCAAGATCAATTGCTGAACCAAAACCAAACCCAAAACAAAACAAAACAAAACAAAACAAAACACCAAGTCCTTTTACTTTGGACATACCCCTCTAATCTCTATAATTCATTGCATAAAAAGGTAAATTATTAATAGCAAATGTAAACTACATTATAACAAATAACTAGAATGACAAACCTGTTGTGAGAATCCACAGAAGAACTGGTACAAAAACTGTGGCAAAATGAAACAAAGGTTCTGGAAAAAAATGGAGAAAAGTGTTAATGTTTTCACTTAACTTTCTAAACTAAAACAGGAAACTGTACTCCCAATAATCTATAGTCAGTTCTAAGTCTTTCAAGTATCAAAATGCATTAAGTCTGCACTCCAGAGCTGTAAGGAAGCAACTCAAAAACAAACGATTAATTCATATTAATACCAACTTTTGCCCTATCAATGGAGAAGAGATCTCACTTCACAAGAAACTCTTGCTATTCTTCTTCTAGGGAAGAAAGGAGCTCATACAATACAAACACCTAATGGTACTGAACCTTAAATGTCATTTAGATTTGCAAAATCATCATAAAGTAGAATAAAACAAAGCTTTAAGTGTATATTTTAAGTCAATTAATGCCAATAAATAGTCAGGAAATAATTACAGTGTATGTTGACACTAACAGTACCAATTAATGCTTTACTGCCTTTATTACTATCTCGACTATCAATTAACATTTAATATTGATCACTTACTATATGCAAAAGAGGCACTGTGGAAAATACAAAAAAACAAAACAAAATGACACTTCTTACTCTTAAGGGGTTGGGAGAACACTAAAAACATATTTTAAAAGTTCAAGTGCAGAATTCATAAGGCACTTTTAAAAGTTACTAGGTGTGACTTCAAATACTGAAATTAATAACTTCAGGCAAAAATAGCAGAACCAATATTTTCAAATGAGTGTCATCCATCAAGGCAGGCTATGACCTTATCTGAATGCTGCTGTCACTTGTTCATGATATCTCTGGATTTCTCTTTGGGCAATGCCTTCAAGAGCCCATTTTTGAGCCATAGTAAAGAAAAATAGTCTCCTTCCTTCTGCCATACATTCTCACTTAGGGAATTTACCAGGCCGCAAGACTTGAGGCTGTTTTCAAAAATCCAATGCATCCTCAAAGAATGAACACCTGCAATGGCTGAGGATATTTAAGTAAATATACTACACGCTCTGGAGGATGTTCTTAAAGAAAAGTGCTATACATGTTTTGAATAACTCCTACGCATCAGAATAAGTGTGGTAGCTCCAAAGAGCTCATCATCTGGAAGGGCAACACTCATTTGTATGTATCAGTTCTGGTAGAATGCAGAATACTGTAGGTAGCATTTCTAGAATCATACTTAAAAAAAAAAAAAGTTATTTTCCGGTCAAGATGGTGGAGTAGGTTGGTGTTTTGACTAATGAAAGTAATAATAATGTCTTCTTATTTTCTTCTAGAAGTTTTATAGTTTTGGATTTCATATCCATGTCTACAATCCGTTTTTAATTAATTTTTGTAAAGACAATCATTCTCCATTGAATCACATAGGCATCTTTGTTAAAAATCAACTGACCACAAAAGTGGCAAAAAAAGTTCTGAGGTTGGAGGAGGCAGTGCTTAGTGAGAATTTTGAGGGTGCTTGGTGGGCAAAGAAGGTCTGACTCTCCCACTAGAATGTAAATTTCATGAGAACAGGGACCTTGCCTGTCTTATTCCATTATGAATCCTCAGGGCCTAAAACAGTGCTTGGCACATGGTAACACATTCAAACATATTTGTTGATTGAATGAATAAAGAAGTTACAATTTGAACTAGGTGCTAAAGATGAACAGGATATGTTGATAGCAGGAACCAAGCTAAGGCCTTATATATTTTAAACAGATAAGGTAAGACAGGGTCAGACTATGGGGTGCCTTAAAAGCCAGACTAAATCCTTAGACAAAGGAGAGTAAAGTTTCTGGAGGATAAGTTGAAAAGTGGCTGAATTATGCAAGGAGGATTGCATGGAAAACCAGAAGGCAAGAAGATCTGTCACTGAAGTACTTCTGGGGTGGGGCAATAAGGAACTGAAGATGCAATGGCAAGGTAAGAGGAAGGAAGGCTTCTTAGTTCAGCCAAAAAGGCTCGAAAGTCTCAGAAATCTTGGGACAAAAGGAAGCACTAAAAAAGGAATAGTCTAAGTCAATAACTAAGATGATAATGGGCATAGAGATCCTATGAAGACAGAGTACACCATCTACATAAACATTCCCTTAAATTCTGAATAGGGTCAATTCCTGACCACTGATAAACACTAGATATTTTAATGCTTGTTTTGTTTTCCATAACAGATCATTCCTTCCATCTGGTGGCAGCTGAATGAATTGCAGGCCAAAATCTTAAAGAGGCAAACCATGCCTAGGAAAAGATCAGATTAGTAGGCATATCTCTAAAGCAAATCTTCACGGGCTCTCCTACTACAGGAGGTAAGAAAGAATAACAACTCATCCCTGAGTCCAAGGCCCAATAGACCCTAATTATGATGTACAAACAGTCCTGGACTTAGAATTAAGTAAAGCTAGTATGAAAATCTTGCTCTGTCACTTGCTAGCTGGGGAACCAAAGACAAGTTAAATTTTCTGAGCCCTACTGCCACATATTTTAAGTGGAAATAATACTAATTGCCTCATAGGAGATTTGCGAGGATTAAAAAGAAAATAAAGTGCTTTTGTTAACCAGCAAAGTACATTACACATTTTGAGTTAATTATCATTATTAATCATCATCAATGTTTGGCCTGGATACCAGTTGATAGTGGCTGATGGCACTTTAGCAACACTGTAAACCTGGGTTCACGGTTATGTTTTTGTCCCCTCAGAAAATATAAAGTTAATAAGACCTGGGCTTTATCACAGCAAATTGACAAGCGAAAGCAGTTGCTGAGCTTTCCCTCCTGTGAGATATAGGGTATAAAACTCAAATTGCTTGAATCATTTAAAACTGGTACACTAACTTGATAACATACCTATAAACTAGAATCTAATTAAGAACTTTGGTAAATTCGATTCTGTGGTAGACAAAAATTAGTATGTAGGCTCAGTTTAACATGTAACTCTAATGACTGGTGATAAAACAGAATCAAGGTTATTGCTGGGAAAACTATCTCAGTGTCCAATCATGTGGGCTTGGGATACTCAATGGGTGTAAAGTTTTAAATATGCAAGACGAGCAAGTTCTAGAGATCTGCTGTACAATGTTGTGCCTATAGTTAATATTGTATTGTACACTTCAAAATTGGTTAAGTGGTAGAGCTCGTGTTAAGTGTTCTTACCACAATAACATATTTAAAAATGATGGGGATATATTGAAAGGATAAGGGGCCAAATCTATGAAAATCTGAGTGAATAAATAATAATACTAATGGATTTTAACTCGGAATGAAATGTCTGTTGTAGTAGTGGAATGTTCTTTTCAAATGCTATTACACAGAGCAATTTTGAGGGGTCTTGAGACCCCTAAAACACCACTTGAATTATTACCAAAGTTAATATTATTATGAATGAGACACTGACAACATGTGCCTCCTAATACAATGCACTGAGCAGGTTACAACATTGTTTCTGTGGTATTTGTGCCAAAAATGCATAACCTGAATCTAATAATAAGCAAACATTAGATAAACCCAAATTGAGAGACATTCTAAACTAACTGGCCAGTATTATTAAAAAATGTTAACATCATGAAGACAAAGACAGGAATTATCCCAGATTAAAGAAGACTAAGGAGATATGGCAGCTAAATGTAAATGAGCCTGAAAGGGACCACAAAAAGAATATCAGTGGGACGACTGGCAAAATTCCAACCTGCTATGTAGACTAGTTAAAAATGTGCCAATTCATATCAATTTACTAATCCTGATAACTATGTTATAGGTAAACTAAGATGTTAATAGTTAGCAAAGCTAGGCAAAGAGTACATGAAAATTATTTCACTTATTTTGTAACTTCTTTAAAGCCAGAAATTATTTCAAAATGAAAAGTGGAAAAAGTTTTTAAGAACTGGAACAGAACATAGGACAGGAGATCAATTTCTGGGTTATGTCGGCTAAAAATTATTTGCATACTTTCACCTTCATGTATGCCAGTTGAGTATGCATAAAATGAGTGGCTTAAATTATATTCATGGATTCCAAACTGTGGAACCTGAAGAACCTCTAGGCAGGACAGGGAGGTTGAGCTAGTACACAACCCTGGCCCCATGACCTTTAGTCAATGCAATCCTGCTTTTTACCTATTTTATCTATTTTATCTGTGTCATTTCATTTGAAAAGAGAATTCTACTAAAAAGAATAGCTTAGAATAATGTTCAGGATAAAAAGGGAACCAACTATACTGATACATGATACAACATGGATGAAGCTCGAAAACATTATACTAAGTGAAATAGTCCACACACAAAGGAGTACATATGATTCTATAGCTCAGAAACAGGCATATCTAATGTGTATATTGCATAAATCATACCTAAATTTATGTTATATATTACTATATATCATATGCTACATGTTATATATATTAGATACAGTATTACATATACAGTAATATAAATCAGAATTTAAATCAGACTAGTATTTGTTTGGAGCAGGGGTGGAGGAGACTGACTGGGAAGAAGCATGTGGGAACTTTCTAAGATGATTAAAATGTTCTACTTTGATTGGGGTGGTGGTTACATGAATGTACACATTTGTCAAAAAGAGAACTGTACACTTTTAATGGGTACGTTTTATTGTATTTAAACTATACTTCAAGAAAGGTGACTTAAAATTTCATCTCAAACCTCTTGAATTAAAAAGAATTTCTAGTTTCTGATTCCATAAATAGATTTTCTTTGTTTCACTGACCACAAATTTCAGTATGAAGCAAAAACAAACAAACAAACAAACAAACAAACAAACAAACAAACGAAAAACAAGAAGAAATGAGGAAAAACATTATGACCAAGCAGAACCCATGCTGGATTAAACAGTCATAAGTTAAATTGCAAATATTTGATCACATACCTTATAGAAGAAATACTGTACAAGATGTGCTATTCTCACATAATATAGATGTCCATGAGCCAATAGCAGTTTCTTTAAATGTTTAAACTTTGGAATAGAATAATCACTATTCCTGGCTGCTTGGCGACCTTCTTTGCCTTTAATACCTAAAATAAAATCTCTATAGAGTGAGTAGTTCATATTTTTAACTTGCTTACATGTTATAGTTCAATTGTATAGTTTAGCTTAGCTTTTATTTAACCAAAAGTGCTTTAACAATGACAGTGAGACTTAACCAATAAACAGTAAAATTAAGTTTAATTGGTAATTACGTATTTGTAACATAACATACAATTAAATGGGATCATTATTTTAATCATTACAGGACAAAAATGATCTTGAGAAAAAATATTAAATCTGAAAATATTAAAACCACTCAGTTTAGTGCTTAATTGTGGACGGCACTAAGACTAGGTGCAACATTAAAGCAACTCAGAGACCTGGGGTTTGTGTCCTAGGAGCTCAAAACAGAAAAGTTACAATAAGATGGTGAAGTCCTTTCACTGACTAAACTCTCAGTAGTAGCCCAAGTTTCCATGAACTCAAGCAGCTTTAGGACATTTCCACACTGGATAACCAATAAGTAGAACTGAGAGTTCCGCACTGCATAGGGATACTTCCCAATGGAAAAAATTTGGGAAACCAAACTGCAGTGCAATAATTCTCAAGATACTAATTCCATTATTTCTCCTCTGAAAAAAAAAAAACAAAAAAAGAAAACCCAAAAAGAAAAGAAAAGAAAAAAAGGAAAAAAAAAACAACCTTGCTGGGGTGTTCGGATTGCTGCCTACCAGTAGCCTGACGAGGGGAAAATGATGCAGGTTGTAGAAAAGCTGTTGTTGCATGCCAACATATAAATTCAACGCTATAGCCTAAGCCACTCATAAATACTGTCATGTAGAAAACCAATCAAGCAATTATCATTTCTTAGTACCAAACAATTAAGAATCTCAAAAGATACAGTGAAGCAATGTGAGCAGGCAATCTGGCCAGGAGTGAAAAATCAATAAAATTTCACACATGTTGTCAAAGTGAGGGCTACATGATCAATTGCACTGCCAGTAGGCTTGGGAAATTCACTTTACTTGGCTCACATAAAAAGATCCTCTAACTTTGTATTGCCATATTCTCACCAAGGGAAGGGCTTTAGGATGAACATGTTTCATGATCAGATGAGGACCTTCAATCAACAATTATCATCCCCAAATTCGAATTTGGGATGAGCAACCGAAACAATCTCTCTGTAAGACCTTCTACCTAAAGGCAATTCTGGTACCTTATAGCTGCCATCTCATTAGGTATTTCTTACCTATTCCCACATGGGATTCCAAGATCATACTGACATCATTGGCGCCATCGCCTATCGACAGTGTTATTGGGCTGCCTTTTAAATTCTTCACCATTCTGACAATCTAAACATTAAGTACAAAAGAAGTATAGAAAAGGTCAAAGAATGTGAGACTGTACTACATTAGGGGCAAATGCCTCATTTAAACTTGTAAAGGGAGGCCTTCCAAGAAGAAAGGTAGTTTGTGTATATATGTACAATAGCCTCAAATTCTCAGAGGCAGAACACAGCTTTTCAAAATGTTAACACGAGCACCCATTTGTTTCTGGTTCTGTGAATGTATGTACTGCCCCCAAACCCTTGCTTCCTACCTATATTAGAGGTCAACATGTTTCCCTCTTTTGTCATTCATTGCTTCATTTCAGATCGGGTGTTGAATGTGTGACAATGGAGACCAGAAAGCTGATTTGGGGTACCATGCAACAAAAGTGGGAAGTGGGAGAACAATGTTTTTGATAACCTCTCTCTCTCTCCTCCCTGCTAACACTGTCCCTCCCCCTCAGGGCATAAGTCCTTATTTCTAGGGACTTATCTAATGTTACATTTTTGCACTCATCTAGCTGTCAACTAAACTCCCACTGCCCAATATTTCATCTTTCTTATAGGTAGCTGCATTTTAGAAGGAGGCATCTTAAAGGTGAATGGACTTACAGAAAGATATCTGATATATATATAAAAACCTTGTCACTATTCCCTGAGTGTCTTTTTAAGGTGTCAATGGCACGAGGCAGCTCAATGCTGTGTTCATGGTAGATACTGAATAAAATCAATCTTCTGGTGGAGTTACTTGTGAGAAGTGTATTGGGTAAGCAGCTGTCCTCCCACCCTATGTTTCAGATAATGACTGCTTTATGTGTCAACTTTGAAAACCCCTTAGAATCTAGCAGCTTTTAAAAAGCTTATATAATTAAGTATCTAAATAATGTCTTGGAAAAATTCTGTCCTCACAATTGCTTTCACCAGTTAACATAAATAAAATCCATTTTAAACATAACTGAAGTGATTAAAAATAATTTATACGAGGCTAAACTACTCTATAATCTCTTTAAACAAAATTCAGTCAGGTTTTATTTAGTATTAAATAGCATACCAAAAAAAAAAAACCCACATCCAATTCCATTTAACACAAAAATGATGTTATTGTGAAATGCCAGCTTTCCTCCAATTCCTCCACTCATCTGCATTCTTTTAAAAAACTTTATAAGACCGTCAGAAATAATCTGTGAATCAAAGATAAAATTAAAGAACCCCAACTAAATTTGTTTTTGATGGGCTACAATACTTGTTAAACTAACTGCACCTGTTATACTATGTGCAGTGATGATTTGCACCTCAAAGAAGAAAAACTGCAGCCAGGAAAGGTCTAGGGAAGGCAATGAAATTATTAAGGGTGACAGCTTCTGCACAGAATAAAAAGACGAAAGCTTGTCCTTGTGGAAAGATAAAAGGACATATAGTCATGGACTATAAAATAACGAAAGATTTAGATAAACATGTAGTTTTTACTGAGCCCCAGGTCACCTGGATTAGGAACTTCTCTAGGACAGCTTCGTGAAAAAGAAATTAATTTACCAAAATCCACTTACTGGTCAACTATTAACTGCATGTAATTCGATATATAAAGCAATGTGTAAATACCAGAAAAGATATAAGGCTTGGTCAAATACTTTAAGAAGCATATGATAATGAAGTAGTAGAGATAAGGAATGGATACAAGAATATTAGGTAATCAGATTAACAATATAAGATAACAATATGCGATAATCTGTGCATGAGAATATATAACATTGTTATCTAAGTCATCTACATAAGAAGGTCTATGATGTCAGAAGGAAGAGGACACTATATGCCAAAGTGATCAGAAATGATTTCACAGAAGAGTGATTTGATCTAAATCATAAAACATTTGGAAGATTTGCATGGATGGGGAAAATGGGGCTGAAGGAGTATTCCAAAGAAAGAAAATGGCATGTTCTAAGGAATATAGCCAGGTAAGTAGAGCATTTGTTTAGAAAATAGATCTGGCTTGAACAGATTGATGAGTTTTCACGCAGGAGGAATGGATAGGTACACATAGGGTGAGATCGACAGGGAATAATATTCTGAAAGTGGTACCACGGTAGAGGAGGAATGGGAAGGAAAAGCAAGACTGCAGGCAGAGAGAAGTTAGGTGGAATACAATGAGCTGTTAAAGGCCTAGACTTGGAAGATAATGGAAAGAAAGGAACGGATGGAAAAGATAATATATTAGAAAATGGACAGAATTTAGTGACTGACAGCACATGGAAGGGTAAAGTATGGGGGAAGTCAACAGAGATTTCGAGGTTTTGAATCTAGAAACCTGCAGGTACGGTGAGCTCAATAACAGATGTAGAAAAAGACAAGGAAAATGACTGTTGGGCTCTAGCGAAGACTGAGTTGAGGTGATAATGACACACCCAAGAATATATGTTCAGTTAACAACTAGAGAAGTAAAGTAGAATCGTAAAGATTTGGATTGGAGAACTGACTTGAAAATCATCTATATGGCCATGCCAAATAAGTAGGTGATAGCCCAGAAGAAGTGACTAGAGTGAGAGAAACAAAACAGACCAAAGACTGAATGACAAGGGGGTTCACAATCTGGGTGGGAGAAGTGGCATGAGGTCAGGAATTCAGACACTGACCTGGCAATGGAATGGTCAAAACTAAGGTGAGCAATTTGAGCAACAGATAATGAAGGCAGTGTGTGTGTGTGGAGGGGAAGGAATATTGCCTCTGACTAAAGGGACAGATATGTGGTTGGAGGAGTATCCATAGAAGATATTATTCTGGCAGGATGTGCTTCACCAGCTAAGGCTAACCAGGGCTCTGAAGTTTAAAAAAAAAAAAACACCTGACTGCAGTGGGGATTGAGAATGACAAGAAAGTAGACAGAAACAATGCCCTATATTAGGATGGGCTGTGTGTATGTGCGTGCATGCATGTGTGTAGTAGTAGGTGGGGTATGTGTAAAGGAGAAGTCAAAGACACAGTCATCCCCTGGGTATAGAGCAAGTAGCTGAAGAATCTGTAGAAGCAATACCAACACATATGAAAGAATACAGTGTATACAGAAGCAAAAATGTATGTAACTGAGACCCTAAAGTACCTTGGACCCTATGAGTATAAGGAAGCAAAGTGAAGCAGATCAATGTGGGCTGGAGGAGCTAGAAAAGAATGCATATGGTAAAGTGGCCCTTGACCTGGGTTTTATTATGACTAAAACTTTTGTTAGGCCAAGAGGAATTCAGAGAGAATTCCAGATGAAGGAATGATATAAGAAAAGCTCTGGAAGTTGGCGTGTACATGTCATGTAGAAAGAACATAAAGGGGGAACAGTTCACACTGGATATGGGAGTTATGGTGGACACAAAGTATGCAGACACACATTAATGGCCAACAGGGTGAGTCCCGAGTGCCACATGAATTACCTGCCCTTTATCCTGAGGGACTAGGAAACTACTGAAAGTGGGCAAAAATATATGATGAGAGAAGTAGTGTTTTAAGAATATTAATTTGAGAGTATGCGGAAGGAGACTGAAGAGGGAATTGTGAAAGTATGGAGACTCAATCAAATAGTTTGCCTGTAAAGTCGTAAGCGCTTGGACTAGACTGGAGGTAAAAGGTTTAAAAAGATGACACCAAAATGAAAGCTATGACAAAAAGTAGAATCAACAGGACATGGTGACTATACAGGGAGTAAGGGTGAAGAGCAGGGTCAGAAGTAGTTTGGAGACTTAGAAAGCAAAAGAAAAATTGCACTGGTAACAGGAATAACGAAGACAAAACAAACTGGCCTGAAGGAGAAAATTCTAAAATTTGTTCTGAACACTAGAATTTAATGTGACAGTGGGGATTCCATATGGAGCTATCTGGCAGGCAGCTACAAATATGAGACTTAATGAAAAGGAAAAGTCAAGATCAGAGCTATATCTATGGGAGTCATAGAAATGGATGTGCTTATTTAGATATAGGCTATAGGTGAAAAGCAGAGGGAAGACTTACCCTCAGAGAAAACTGATAATAAGAGAGAAGGCAGAGGATGAAAGAAAAATAAGAAGACACTAGATTGACAAGTAGGGGGGAAAAAGTCAGGACCGTGGACCATCACATAAACCAATGGAGGAGAGCTTTAAGGACAATATAATTGACAGTGTCAAGTGCAGCAGAGAATTGAGAAGGAGAATGGAAGACAGCACGATGAATTCGGTGAAGAGGTCATTGCTCTCCTCCAGGCAATCCGACAGAGTAAGATGAGAAGAAAGAATGCATGTGACTAACGTAATAGGGGAGGCAGAAGCAGCAGAATGGAGGCAGCAGGCACCAAGCATTCATTAGAGAAATTTGGAAGGTGAGAAACTAGACAGCCAGCTTGAGGGAACAATAAGGTAAAGCATAGGTGTAACTGAATTTGGTAGGAAGACTGCTGACTTTGACCGCAAATAGGACGAAGCCAGGGAAGGTGTAATAAGGTAATAATGGCTCTCTGAAGAATAAACAAATTAAAAGTAAAATGAACATTTGCACATGTGTATACAGAAGTCCCTGGAATGGAACATTAACTAAAATGCAGTTACCTGTGCTTTCTGTAATGGTGCCATCCGACAACAGAGCACTGCTGTGCACTTCATACAAATCTGTAGGAAAATGCTTTTGTAATTGTTAGAACCAGAATCTTGAGTAGAATTTAATATGAGTGACAATGTGGAGCCATCGATGATTAATCCATATTCCTGATGTTCTGTCCATGCTCTAAAAAAGAAAAACATGCTGTATTTGAATCTATTAATTTCTATTTAGGAACCTGATTTCTTTTAAACTACCAAGAGGAGGGTCTGATAAGAGTCATCATCAATCTGGTTCTTGAACCTGTAAATTCTAAAGAAGCGTCTCTCTAATAATAAAGGCACAAGGGACTTTTCATCACATCTTTGAGACTCAAGCTGCCCATACAGATGACATTAAGTTCTAAAAGGTATAAAAATAATGAACATTTAGCAACCAGTCTCTGTAAAAGAAAGTGGAGGTGAATTTTGGAAATTACAGATCAAACCCTGTTATGAAGACATGTAAAAACTCAATCTAAAAACTCCTTAACAATACAAGGAAAAGACACAATGGCTTTGGGGTATACAGATCACAGAAGACCTTTTCTTAATACATTTGCCCAAATGACAAAAACCATCAGTAGACCTGGCTTCTCAAATAAGATGGAGTACCTAAAATATATGGTGTTCATTAAATACCATACAATAATGGTATATGTTCTTTAAATATCATTTTATACTAGATTAGTAGTTCTCAACCATAGCCTTCTCATTAGAATCATCTGGGTGGCTTTAAAAAATTGCCTACACTTGAGGTCTATTCCCAGACAAATTAAATAGAGTCTCTTGGGCAGGGCTGTTATATATAGGTATATTTTTAAAAGCTCTGTAGGTGATTCTCATGCATAGTCAGAACTAAGAGATATTAGGTGCCAAGAAAGATGAATGTAACCAGTGCCAAGTATTTAAGAAAAACATATGGAGGAAAACTTACAACTGAGAAAATTCTACTAATTAACACATTTTTTTTTTGCAATAAAAAGAAAATGATTAGTCAATTTTAGCTCAGGGAATCTTGGGTGCCATTTGAGAACCAGTGCAGTGGAAGTATTAGACACAGTAGGATCTCATCGCTATAGATTTATTTGTCTAATTTGATGCTTCTTAAAATTTAATGTTTAAAGGAATCTTTGTTAAAATTTCTGGGAATCTTGTTAACGTACAGATTCTGATCAGTACGTTTGAGGAGGGACATGAGATTTTACATTTCTAAGAAGCTACTGGTGATAATGGAGCTTCTGTTCTGTGGACCAGACTTTTGAGTAGTGAGAACCTAATATACCTCACCTATCTTTTATTCCATTTTTTGGGTGTATACTGCTAATACCACAATATTTTGTACTTATCCATATTTTGCTTCATAATTTTATGAGCATTTTTTTTACTAATTAAAGAGATATCAATCATGTGTTCTCCTTTGCTCCCCTACTCACAGAGCTGACTTAATGTGCAGAAAACAGTGGCTCAATAGTCAAACAATATATGTAAACATCAACTATAAGTAGACCATATAGAAGAATGTAAAGAATTATTAACTGTTCTTTCCTTGGAGAATAGGAAATCTCCTTGGGGTAACAGAAGCATATATGATAGAATCTACCAAACCAAACAAGATATTAGTTAATATCCAGTGACTGGGACAATAAATACACACAGGAAGAACAGTGAGTTCTTTGTGAGGTGTGATATCTGAAATAGAACTTTAGAGACAGGGCAGAAAGTGGTGAGGAGACAGAACGTATGTTGTGGTGCACTAGGAAAGTAAGTTGAAATGGTCACTTGAGGCTTTTGGTACGATCTGATTCTGTGGGTAATGGAGAACCACTAAAGGTTTCTGAGCCCACTTGTCTGGCAGTAGGGCTTATGGGATTTGAGGCATGAGTTGTTACAAATCTGATGTGCAGCACTAGTGGTGAAAATAAGAACACAAATAAGGCTTGGCGGCTGATCTGAAATGGAAGGGACAAAGGAGCAGAAGCTGGCAAAGGTGATTCCGGGTCTGACACCTATGTAACCTGGGGAAAGACTGTAGCCACTTCAAACAGATGAGACAGGAAGAAGGGATGTTCTGAGCTGAAAAATTTAGTTTTCTCTAAGCCCTGGCTTTTATAAAAGTGCCCAGAGCTACTGAATGGAGCTATGGACTAAACTGTGCCCCCCGCTCCTCCAAGTCCTATGTGGAAGCCCAAGTGTGGTGGTATTTGGAGATGGGGCCTTTGGGAGGTAATCAGGTTTAGATGAGGTCATGAGGATGGAGCCCTTATGATGAGATCAGTGTCCTTATAAGAAGAGAAGCAGACTCCAGAGCTTCCTCCCTTTACTATGTGAGGACACAGCAAGGTAGCTTTCTGCAAGCTAGGAAGAGAGACCACACCAGAACTCAACCATACCGGTACTCTGATCCTAGACTTCAGGCCTCCAGAAATATGAGAAATTAGTTTCTACTGTTTAAGCCACTCAGTCTATGGTATTTTGTTATGGTAGCCTGAACAGATTAAGACAAATAGACAAGTAAAAGGCATGTAATTTGGACTGCTTTTAGAAGTACCATTTGGCTAAAGGAAGGAAACATTTATCATAGGCAATTAATAAAAACCTGTTTATTCTTACTGATGCCCAAGAAAAAGAATAATAACAGCTGTTTTAGAATTGGCCATAGCCTCATGAATGGGGGTTATTCATTTTTAAAGTTTGTTTAAACACTAGAGATGAGGATGCAGATAGAACATAGTTGTTAATGATATAGCATGGGCTCTGAAATTGGATAAACCTGCTCCACCCTTTTATTAGCTGTGTAATCTTGAAAAAGTCACTTCACCTCTCTGGGCCTTCGTTTCTTTATCTGTAAAATGATGAAAATAAGATTGCCTTACTGGGTTGTTGTGAAGATTAAAAGAGAATAATTACATAAAGTGCTTAACATTGTTCCTGGAACACTGTGCTCAAGAAATGGAAAACAAGTTTTATCTAGGGGTCTTTGAATTTAGTGTAGGCACATCTTATGGCATTTCTGACGGGGAAACTGGTTTGCTTATGGCCAAGATAAATTTCAATAACTGGTTTCCAAGACTATGCCTTGGTCAATGGTAGATGTAGAAAAATATATCATTGAGTTATTGTGTATCACTGGTTTTCCTTGAGACCCTTAGGTTCCACAAATTCTTTCTAAGCAGCTAGATGAAAGCAGAGTCAAAGTGTCCATGTTAACAAGTAGTTGGTTCCCTCTGGAGTGCTGTGGCACAAAAATACACATAGAAAATGGCTCTAGAATCTCGAAATGCATGGAAACTATTATAGAGACTGGTTTTATTACATTCAATTTAAGGGACTGTGAAAAGAAGTATTTTTTCTTAACAGGGACCAGACAAGAATATCATGCTAAATACCCAGACTCTAGCATTTAGAAGTTGAACTAGTTTTCTAAATCTTGAGAAGTGCAGGGTTTTCTTTTAAATTAAAAGAAAGGTGGAAAGTGCCAAATAATCTCAGCTGGGCCACTAGCCAGTCCTCAGGGAAGGTTTTAATTTATTAAGAGAAAACACCTGCAAACAGAGTGATAAACAGAAAATGGAGCCTTCTGCCTAAACAGCTGTGATTTATATCTGTACCAAAGTCTGAATATAAGAAGCTGATGCACTTTCTTACTTTTTAAGATTTCTAGAACTTTTAGGAAAGTCATGCAGCAACTTCTTACGATATTCTATCAACAATTCATGTAATCGATCTTCTTTCCTTTCACTCTCTTCAATAGTTTTTGTGGTCAGTTCCAAGAGCTCAGTGCTGGTTTGGAAAAGGCGGCAGGCATAGCAGGTGGATTTGGCTGTCTCCATCTTGTCCCCAGTAAGCACCCAGACTTTCAGACCTGCTGTATGTAGAGCTTCAATGGTCTCAGCTGCTTGATCTTGCAGCCTGGGAACACAAAGGAAATCTTATTATCCTCAAAAATTCCTGACAGAGATTCTGTAAGATGGCTTGTTAAAGAGAATATTTTTACAATTCACAGCAATTCTGGAGTCCTGACATGGTTATCATAGTTGGTTTTCTTATATAGCCTCTATATTCTTTCCGAGAATGTTCTCTCTGGCATAGTTTTACTGATTGAATTTCAAACAAGGAGGTTTAAAAAAAATTCATGAAACCTCTTGATGTAACCGAGATCCAATGGCAGAATTGAGAATCATTACTCTTAGCTAAAATGTTCAGAAACTCACCAAGCATTCTTATTCACTGTTACTTCAGCATATTTCATTATACCTTATATCTCTCCATACAAATATTTAACATGATTCAAAACAGAAAGGGCCAAAGACATTGATGTTGAGGGAAATTGGTAAATCCTATCCTTGAGGAGTTTTAAGAGTTGGAAAGTCAACCGTCCTGAAAGAGAATTTAAGCAGAATTCTGAAAGGCAAGGTTAAAAGAATACTTTCTCTGAGTTCCTTTTGGCAAGAGAATAAAACTGAAATCAGACTAAATGAATTCCATTAGAATTTCAGTACCTTCCGATGTGGCTGAATCTATATTTATAACTTTTTGTTTAAGTCTCACAGTTTGCATTTATAATTTCTAAAAAACTCCTAAAACGTATATTTTTTAACTTGTGTTAGCATTTATTTGATGCTAAATTTACTACCAGGCCATAACTTTTTGTTTCTTCAGTTTCTTTTGGGATATCTTTTCCTTCTGCACAAACTCCTCTTCTGCTCTTTGAGTGAGGGTCACCTCAATGTGGCAGAGAGAGCTCATGTAGGGGTTGTTAATGTGCCCATGAGCTCTGTAAGTTCTGTGTGGCATCTTGGGAATTTGGATGTGCTCAATGACCAGAGAATCTACATCTAAACTCTTAAGTTCAGCATTACTCTCCGCATTTTTAAGCATGTGCAGCAAAAAGTTCGGCACTCTTTTTGGGCCACCCACCTGCATCCAGCCGCACTCTTTACCCTGGGCACAACTACCAACTCCATCACTATAAACGACGGAATGGCACATTGCTTCTGTAATGTGACATCCTTTAGATACTTGGTGGCTTTTCAGATAGGCATACTCTTGATGGCCTGGGAAGTTTCACAAGCGTTCTTAAAGCGAACACAAAGATTTGAACCTCTTGATTTGCATGACTTTATGAGGTTTTCTGGGTCAAGAGAATAGCAAACCATTTTCAGAGGTCACCTCAGGCTGCTTATGGGAAGAGACTCCTAAAATATTGAGTCTAAAACTTTCAGGCGGCGCAACGCTAGAGCTCTACAAACATGTCTGGCAGAGTTCGGCCTATATAGTTAAAGCAAATCATTTTAAAGTATGCAAAAACAAGCTCTAATCTGTTAAACCAGGTTGAGCTCTCATGTTATTTCCTCTACCATGAATTTACTTTCTGCTCATCTCTGTCAAAATCTTACCCATTCTACCAGACACCAGCTCAAATGATGCCTCCAGCACAAAGCTCTCTACATATAACAAGACCATTTCATAAATATCTGCATAAATAAGTGGATGGCTTAGTAAATCTTCAAAAGATATCTTAGAAGTGACAGATTCTTCTAAGTCACAAATACTTAACTTAAAAATCACTCCTACAAACATTCAAAATCTGGGGTGTAGACAAAGCAAAATCAAAGATTTCAAAATCTGAGAATAAATTACCAATCTGAACAGAGACCACGCTAAATGACGAGTCATTAAAATAACAAAAATATCATTTTCTAGTTACTTGTCTTCCACTGCAGTGGCTCCAATTAAATTCATGTTTGTCTCAATATCATCAAAAATCTTTTCCATTTTTTCTTCTCTGTCTTGCAAGGACATTTTTGCCTCTATGAGCTGTCTGTCAATTCTTTCATAATCATCTGGAGCAATTTCTTTGAAGGCTACACAAAGTGTCCGATACCCATCCTAGAAGCAAAGTAGGAGATCTCTTGTTATCCAAATAATAATTGAAAAAAAAAACACACATTCTTTTTAAATACTCTTGCTCTACTACAGATTATAAGTGGAAAGGTAATATTCAATCAGGTTTTGAATAACAATATCTCTTGGGGGAGAAAAACTGAACATAAAACAAAGATTCTTGAAGAGTCTTTAAGGCTGCAAATTCTGAAGAGAAGTTTGCTCTAGGATAATGTTTTATATTAAAATAAGAAATATTACTAAATCCTCAAATATAAAAATGGACCATAAAAGCAAGTTAAAATTCACTTAAAAGCCATTTATAGCAATCCCATAAACATAGTCATCTCTAGCATTTCTCTATTTATTGTGAGGAGGGGTGTAGGCTCACCAATGCGTTTCGTTCCACATGGGTTTTAGTTAACTCGATTTCATGATTTTGCACTCTGGAAAAAATTGCTGAGTCTGCTCCTTTACAAAAAAGAATTATGTCTCCTAAAATAAAGAACCAAAGTACTTGATTTAGAATTTAAAGACTTGTATTGATATTTTAATAACATAACTATTCAGGTGGCCTCTATACTCAGCTATTGTGTATCCTGAGCCTGTTTTGCAACGCTCACCCCAAATGGAATGAAACATCTTTACCTTTACTCTGTCAGAACAATATTCATTACCTCTTAAGACCCATATAGATACAACTAATCCCTTACAACACTTCTGTTAACCTTATGCACTTCTGTTAACATATACTTCCTTCCAGTAAATCATGGAAGACTGTGCTTGTGCCAAGAAACTGCATCTTGAATTCTCTTTGAAAATGTTGTCAACCATGGTCTAAAGTGTACATGTGATACCTGCAGACATCAAGGACCAAATTGAAGCTCAAACAAAATAAAATCATTTTGAATAAACTATATAAGTTAGCTTTGACAACAGTAGCTTGATGGTTTTTATCTGAAACTTGAGAATAGTTTTGTAGAATGATAGTACAAGTACAGCGTTATATCAGTCCATGCACCCAGGAAAGTAATCACAGTTGAGCATTAAGAAAAATACTTCGTCTTGTAAGGCAAAGTGCTGAGAGCAAGTTAAAAAAAATGTTGCTCTGAGGTCAAGGCCACTTCCCCAGATATCTCACCATTTGCAGAACACTTACGTGCATGTGCACAGGTAAAAACAGCAAGTATTTCAAATGTTAAGTTTTTTTCCCATTTACTCTCAAATACAGTGTGTTCAAAAGTCACAAAACAAATTCCATATTCATATAATGAAATCATTTTCCTGACTGCAATCACACCACAAAGTATGAATACAGTGGAATATGTTCCCTGAAGGGTCTGGCTATACCTTCCCATTCTCACATGAAGGAATTTGAGAATTAATACTAACAAGTAAACTACTAGAAAATAAATCAAGGATATTTTGAAAAACCACCTGGAGACAGACAGACAGAGACAGACAGACAGACAGACAGACAGACAGACAGATGAACACACACACACACACACACACACACACACACAGAGGCTTCTGAGAGCTCAAAAATGAAGCAGGTGTTTTCATCTACGGGTCCTGCTGAATCCAAGCAGATGTCCGAACCACCATGGCTCTTCCCCAAGATATAGGGCAACCTGGGATGATGGTACTGGTTCCCCTGCAAAGCGCAAGCTACTTTGCTGTCAGACGAAGATGCCAGAGTGTTGGAGTGAAATCAGAATGCCCTTTCCCAACAGGTTTGCCCTAAGTTGTCTCTAGCTCATCTGCTTCCAAGAAGTGTAAAGCAGTGGGGACTGAGGAAGGTCAGGGAGGAGTAATTAGCAACTCGACACTTAAGGACTCTACAGCTAATAATCTCAAACCTCCCAATGGTACTGGGCTGCTGCATGTAAATATTAATGGTGACTGGTCAATATCCTGAACTATAAAAATGTCACCCTTTCAGTTCCTCTTTGGACCACCACGACTAAGGAAAGGAGTTCAGTTTCCAAGAAAATGCATATACAGTCATACCATGAGTTCTGCCACTGACAATTTGGCAAGCTGAACATATGTATTTTATATAAATACGTTAACGTATATAATTCAAAAGCTACTGCTTTGCATGACTTTAGTTGATAATATACTACTACATGTAATGTTTTCTTTCTTGAAATTTTTAACATATAAACCTATGAATGGAAAAAAAATAAAAGTTTTTAAAATGCATACCTGCTTGAGTCTTCACAATGACACTCATACGACGGCGGATAGAATCAAAGTTTAAGGTGTGAAGAAGTTCATACCTTTGTAAGAAAAATGAGAAAAGTAAAATACCTAGACCACATTGGGAAAAATAAAACACAAGAGAAACATCTTAAGAGAACAAAGCTCTCCTCTTTGGGTAAAAAATCCTGGTTATGTGTATAACTGGTAATTTCCACTGTGTCTTTAAAATTTCTCTGCACTTAGAACATTCTGTCAGAAAATACCAGTGCTGGTTAAGGGGTATCTCTATCCTCTCCTTATAGAACTTAAAATGATAAGGAGACAGTGACTACACAGGAATACAGGACAAAGAAATGTCCCACCAAACCACATCTAACAGGTCTAGAAATAGTTCCACCCTGCCAATTATTTTAATCACCTATTTATTTTCTTATAAAGGGGCTCTGGACAGAAGTTTGCACATATGTTCACTGATTTTTCTTGCACCGTGTGTTGGAGACCTGAAATGGCATCTTAATTTCAGAAAGTCCAGACAGACTCTCATTCAGGCTACTGGACCCATATGTGAACTAAACTCAAATCATTTTGACCTCAGATGAAAAATGTCTTTCTCCTCCTCCAACTACATTTACATAAAATAAAACTCTGAAGTGGGATAATAGAGTCCTACATTTATAGATGCAGTTTCCTTTGCTGCCCTTACTAAATTCAATTAAGGTTGACTGGGGTTAAGATGTGACAAACGCACAGTGTTACTTACTCTTCTATTTCTTTTCTTTGGTTTTCTATTCTCATATGGCCATTTTGAATTCCTAAAAATGTGAACCCATACCTGTCAAAAACAATAAAAAAGATCTTTGTATATCTCTAAAGAATGATTAATTTCCCTTGCACTGGGGTTACTTGTACTGTTTATTGCTTCTTTTTCTTACGATCTCAATCTATAACTGTACTTCCCTTTATTGGTTGAGATAACATGGTGCAAGTCAATGCCCAGTTACAAACTGTAACCAAGGAAGAGTCAATTTGTAATTCTAATTCTGTAGCTAACATACTGGGTAACCTTTTAGCCTCTTAATTATCTTGGGCCTCATGGGTAAAATGGGACTGTCAGTTACCAAATGATGTCAAAATTGCTAGGAGTACTTCAGAAATAGCATGTGTTGTACAAAAAGTGGCCACTGTTATAATTTGTAAAATATAACATGAACATTCAGACTTCTGGCTGGTAAGCATAAATAGTAATGCAAGTTACATCTATGCACTGATCTTTTTCTTTTTGATCTTAATTGGTTAGGGTTTCGGAATTTTTCACAAACTTTCAGACAAAGATGCCTGCCTTTTTATTAAAGAATAAGGATATTTACAAGATGAGGTTACTGAAACAAACAGAGAAAAAAAAATAACTCCTGTCCTGTGATTTCACTTTCTCAGGACAAATACAAGAAATGCTTACCTGTTTTTTCACTCTTCAAAAATGTTAATTTCTCTACAACTTACCTCAGGCTTTTAAAAACAGCTTTATTGTGGGGTGGCTCCATAGTGTAGTGGTTAGCACATCTGATTTACATGCAGAAGGTCCTGGGTTTGCACCCCAGGTGGAGCCACAGACCATACCCCAGGTGCGCCACACCCTCCGAGTGTGGCAAGGGTGCCAGGCCCTGAGTGCACCAGGCCCCGGGTGCACGCCACAAGCATGTGGGAGGAGACACCCCAACTTCAGAGATCCAGTTCTTAAGGGGAAACGGCAACATCCATAAGTCAGGGGTGGATGCGGGTGGGGGGGGAGGAATTAAAGAGAGGGAAAAAACAGCTTTATTGAGGTATAACTGACAAAGAGCTGCACATATTTAATGTGTGCAATCTGATGAGTTTGGACACATGCAAACATTCATGATATTGTCACCACAATCAAGGTAAGAGACATGTCCAATACCTCTCAGTTTCCTTGTATTCTTTTTTTGTTGCTCTTTGTGATAAGAAAACTTAACATGAGATCTACCCTCTTAATAAATTCTGAAGTGCTAAAATACTGTATTGTTAACATAGGTATGACGTTGTACAACAGATCTCTAGAACTTATTCATCTAGAATAACAGAATAACATAAGTGCTTACTTTTTAGCTCCTTTCACCAAAGCTATTTCATCTGGTGAAGAGGACACATAGGTTAATTCAGCTGATTCTGTAGCTCCATCAACAGCATCATTTGTTTTAATTTGTACAGTATGGCATAAACACAAGGCACGCATAAAGAGCTCTTCTCGATTCTGTTGAGCAGTAATAGAAAAATGACTATTTTATTTTCATTTTGATCAATTGGTAACTAGTCCACAAACAGAAAAGATATTAATGTGAGAGAAAGTTATAACCTCCAGCAAATTGAATTAGCAGAAATTCATAAATTCTTAATACTCAAATGAGCTACATATCCTCCTTAATAGCATTCCTGATTCTCAGCTAACATACCCTAGGGGCTGTGTTAACTCATTCATGTTAGTGTAGTGCCACCTAACACCACAATAGTGACTTCTTTACAGCCTAAAAGAGTTCATTCAGTATCTAATTCACAATCTGGCAATTGCTCAGGCGCAGGGAGACTCTGGTTTATTTAATGCCTAGATACTCCTGGGACTTCAATGATTTGAACAGATATCATTCTTGGAGCAGCTCATACTTTTAAAGACAAAGCACAAAAAAGTTATGATCACACAGACAAGTGAAAGTTTTATCGAAATGCAATTTCCTATTATTCTCTTTACTTATAAATTCCAGAGGTGTTAGTAAAACAAGAAAGGTGAAGTGAAAGAACAAACAAATGTCTATTCAAAAGTCTATGTCATAGGCCGTAATTCATTTCTAATATGCAGGGTTAACACATGCATACATAAACTTGTAATACAGAAAACAGCACCTTATCTGCTTTGTCAAAATAAGTTAAGGATCCATCAGTTTGAGAGAGTCCATCAGTCTCCTGAGTTACACCTTTATACTTATGCCCATCTATGCAGCATTCAATGAATTCCATGCTGTTTTCAGTGAGTGTTCCGGTTTTATCTGTAAATACATAATCCACCTAAAAACAAGGACACAAACATATGTGTTTTAACTTTGTTCCGAGTGATTAATTTTTAGTTGGGTGTAAGACAGAGCAATGCCCATATCCATAGAAAATCACCTTTTCTAAGACATCCTGTCAAATATTTGGCAATTACAGAAGCAATATTATTAAAAGAACTAGAGAAATGAACTAGTGTTTTTAGACACTGAAACAGTATCACATGTCTAAGGTAGACCTACTCAAATATATAAGATTAACAGGAAGGAAAAGTATGGCTATTTTATCAAACTAATTTAATACCTGTTTTGATGTAAAGAAGTTACATAAGAAAAATCAATTTTGCAAGCAGGAAACAAGAATATATTGACTACTTATTATACACACACACGCGCACACACACAATATTTGACAGGAACTTAACTGGGATATAATAAAACTTTTCCTTGAAAAGTAAAATTTTCTGTAAATATACTGAAGTAAAATGCAGTGTCACATAATGTGCATAAGAATTACAGAATATAAATGAGACAGGGGAAATAATAATATTAGCAGTTAATCAGGAGACACAGTAAGTCAATAATGATAAAAACATAATTGAAATTTCTTTCCACGTACTATGTATATATCCAGATACTCCTCAAAAAAGTTTTCAAATTAAAAAAAAAAGCATTGATAGATTAAAATATGAGTACTTTCATAAATAATGGAAAAAAATAAGTAATTTTTCCATGAAAAATAAGCCATTTTGAGCATTTCCATTTTATCTGTTTTTATCTCTTCTATTTATAACATCTGGCTTTTGGAAACCCACAATTTTATCCTCCTTTTTGGCAATTTACGCTTAAATAGTTAAAATTATGGGCTGACAGGAACAAGCATAAGCACACCATTAAGGTTTTATTATGTAAGGAAGAAAGAGATGAACTCCAGCAGTAGTTGCTTTCTAATTATTTTTAAAAGCTTTTCACGGTAGCAGCACTGGTACAAATATAGCATTCCAATCTTCATTTTTTCCTCTCTTAGCCAGCCAAGTTTGAATTTTCTCTTTAAATTAATCCAAGTGGTATTATTGCTGTGTTGTTAGATTTTTTCCAGTTAAAATGAAAGTCTTTGGGGCTTTTCTGATCAAAATTATTAACCTTTATTTTCCCTTGCAGGTTGTCCTGGATTGCTGCACCTCTTGTACTTGGGTGAGCATTAATCAACCCACTCAGAAATCTTTTATGAGTGTCAAAGGTAGTAGTTTCAAAAATATAAAGTACAATCGTTTGCCTATATCTAACAGGCTGTGCAGTATGGATCTACATACAATTAATCTCTCAGGTATAGGTCAATAAACCATACCCTAACACAGTAATTATCAAACTGTAGCATGCATCACACTCACTTCAAGGGCTTGCTGAAACTCAGATCGATGGGCTCTATCCCCAGAGTTTCTAATTCAGTAGCTCTGGGGCCGGGCCAGTTAATATGAATTTCTGGTAATTTATCAGGTGATATTGGTACTGCTGGTCCTAGGATCACACTTTGAGAACCACTACTCTAATATATGCTCTATACTCAGGAAAGGGGAGGAGAGGATTGGCTGTTATTAAAAAGTATGTATTTTCATATTTAAGTGAGACAGAGGGCTAAAGAGTGACAGGATGCTGCTTGCCTCTCTAAACAGCCTCTTCTTCTCTAATGGTGAGTTTGAACCAGGTAAAAAGGCCCCTCTCTATCAACAAGTTTAAACCCATCACTTTATACCTAAAGTGAAACAGATGTTCTAAGGTAGAAAGAACTCTGAATTAAAGGTTGAACACATGGAACTGCCTATTTCATAGGTCGAAATCAGTCAAAAATGTTCACATCATTCAACCTAATAGAACACCTGGAATGGAGTCTTGGCTCCAGCATCTACTAACTTTGTGATCTTAGAGAAATCTCTTCATCTTTCTGAACTTTACATATTAAACTTAAAGAACCAAACCTGTCACACAAAGCTGTAAAGAGTACCAAATAAAGCTCATCAATATGTCTTTAAACTATTAGGTATTATATACATGTTGATTGTCATTGCTATTGATTTAAGCAAAATTACACAGTACTGGACTCCTTCTATCATCCCACATTTCCTATTTTTTCTGATTATGATCACATTGCTATCAGTTAGGTATAATATGTGTTTCCCCAACTAAATGGTGAACAACTTTGGGGTTTGTTTGTAATAGTAACCTCAATACCAAGAACATCTTCTACATACACAGTAGAAGTTCAATACGTAACCACTGAATTGAAATGTTAGAATCAGAGTACATACTCAAACATGCCAGTAAGCGTAGCTGCAAGACTGGGAGGGGATATAAAGGAGGCTACCTCCACAATTTTTTTCAGGACAGGTTGAAACCATTTGGTTGTCTGAAGGACTGATGTCTGATCGTAAAATACCCTATTCTTTTCTTCTTTTCCAACTGAACTGAGTGAGCAGTCTACCTCTTTTTGTTTCTCTGGTCAAACACTATCCTAAATTTATCTTTCTATTTTAAAAAATATCAATGTAGGTCATTCTTCGAGAGATTAAGCAAGTGTTTGCAATGATGTTGATGAGAACTAATCGACACTGCATTTAGTAACATAAAAAGCCCTATATCTCATCAAGGAGGAAATTGGTTATGCTTCATTTTTTATGTACCATTCCATTGAAAGCTAAATGACCTAAGAAACTATTTCAAAATTTCTTTGCATTTTCATTCAGGTAGTTTCTATACATGTAGGCTGATAATGACAGTGTTGTTTTTTCACTGTGTACATTGAGGTGATCAGACTATTAAACTTAGTGATTTGACTAAATGACAATTGAACCCAGAAAAGCAGGTTTTGACTGGAGAAAGAAGTAGTGGATAAAATGAAAACTGTAGTTTTTTTTCACTGATCAATTTTACCAGATAATTACCCAAAGCTCCACTCTACTTTCTGCAGTGTGAATACAGTCTAAATGATAGGAACAGGCTGCATTCCCATAGGTAACATGGAATCTGCTGAGGTAGAGATCTGGAAGAAAGAGATAAGGGTCTCATCTAGTGGAATGTGGCCTGGCGGGGTGCGTGCGTGCGTGCGTGCATGCGTACAGTAGCCTGGAGCTGGCCATGTTCATCCTTGGTTAAGTTAATTCACATAGCCAGGCACTGGATCGAAAATGGGCACATTAGTCAACTAAATCTTTGATCAGAGAAAAGTTCACCAGAGGTGGCTTGTAACTTAATTTTTGTTTTTCAAGAAAAAATGCTACTAATTGATGCCTCTTAATGGGACTAGAGTAGTCCTACTCATATAGCTCTGTCCCTGGAGCTATATGAATTTTTTAAACTTCTGGTTTAAGAAAGCTAAGGTCAGCTGCTACAGCTGAAGTCACCTACAAAAGAATATCTAAGAAGAAAGCATTTATTCATGCATTTCTTGTTGAATCTTTAGTGACTCAGTTCAGTAGCACTGTGGCCTACAAATTCCATGCTCTGGGATCCTGGAGTCCTGAAGTCAGTTTTCAACAAAATGATATCTGGAGAGTCCTTTCATCCTTGAGTGTAGTTGTCAAGAGAGTATGTTGATTTAGGTAAATACCATGTAAAGAACAGAAATAGAGAGTGGGGGCAGAGGGAGACTAAATTTAGGAAGAGAGTTTTGAGGTATAGATGCAAAATGGCACCATTTAAAACAAGTATGAGGCCCTATTCCAGCCACACAGTTCCATTAATTGAGTTTGTATCTTCCAGTCACAGAAATGACATTTCCACATTCCTGACATTCTAAATATCATAATTAGATGCAAGCCAAAAAATTCCCTCAACATATGAAGATCATTACATGACACGGTAAATTCAGACAAAGGGAAAAACTTTCTCAATACTGTTTTTAAAAAGCACCTAAAAAGTCATCACTTGAAGAATTAGAGCTAGACTGCATTGTACTGGAAAACAAATGCACCTGGGTTAGAAACGAGGTTACCGCCTGGACTACATTGGTATATGAAGCAAAAAACATTTTGAGGAGTGCAGGACCTCACATTTTCCTTTCATTTAAATTTCTGAACTGGAATAAACAACTGCTTTCTAGGTCTATGTTCCATCTGATCAGAAATGTACTAAGAAAATGTCAATAGGACAACTCTGGACAATCTAGTTGATGGAACAAAATATACTTATAAATGAGCTTTATTTACTACCCTGTATTCTATCCCCAAAGGGCTACAGCTGTTGATGAAGACTACATGTTTCCTGTTCCAAAGCAATAACCCATAATCTAACAACATCACCAGGTAAGTTTTAAAGAAGATATCTATAACATTCAAATTTAATACATAAATGGGGATCTTTCTAAAAAATGCAAGCAAAATAATTGATGCTATAGGTATGAAAACATTGTTTGCCTTTATTACATGTCTGTATAAAGGGATTTTCTTTGAATCACATTTCTAAATGTAAAACAGTCACATACATTGGTAATTCAGACTGCAAGAAAAGATATTTTAAGTATGTTAACTTATGTTAAATAAAAATATGTTCTAACCTGACCAAGTTCTTCATTAAGGTCTGATGTGTTAACCAGGGCTCCTTCATTAATTTCTTCATCATAAAAGTCCTTATCCCATGAAATGAAAAAGGAGCCCAAGAATTTCTGCATTTCTACTGTGACATACATGGAGACAGGAATGATAAAGTTGAATAAAACCATAAATGATAGGAAGTCGGTGAACATTTTCAAAACCTAAAACAAAAGAAATAGTTCACGCTAATTAGATGCATAGTTCCATCCAATAAATGCAGTATAATGAACTAGTTAACTTTCTATCTTTATTTCAATGCTGAAAGCACTGCTCTTACTATAAACAAACAAACAAACAAACAAACAAACAAAACCAAAAAAAACTTCTCAAAGACACTTTATCAACCAATGGTCAAAATTATTATCACAGTATGTGAGAACACCCTCAATTGTGTCATTATTCTTCAGTGTACCTTTTGACTCAATACTTTTACACTTCCTTAAGTTCTTGTTCCTCCCACCCTGAGACAGAAATGTAGTAGCAAAGTTTATACGTAGGCACTCATTATGCTCCTAGCATGCTATATCACAAGCTCATATATTAACATGCCAGCTTCTTTCCCCAATTACTTAAAACCCTTATCTAAAGAGTTCAAAACAAGCATAAGAAGCCTAAAGTAAAAAAACAAAAACAAAAACCACCAAAATAAACAAATAAACCTCTAAAACTTAACTATTAATGGCTTAGGGCTACCATACAACCAAGGGAATACCCAGAAACTAACAATAGGTATCATTACCTGAGCAGCATTTCAATAAAGGGTGGTGTGGTCACAAAGTGCTAGAGTGAAAATTTTCAGCATAAAACAAATTACCTTCAAAGTATCCCGCTCTTTCTGGGTCTTTTGGTTATACCAAGGTTCATCGTTATATGGGGTACTTTGCCAAACATACTTTAGAGTAGTGCATACTACAGCTTTGGTCAGCAAGATAAATAAATACACAACCAAGAAGGCATTAATGGATCTGAAAAATAAGATGTTATGGATTGAAAACCATCTAATTACTTAAGATATCAACCAGGTATAATTAAAACTGTTCAGTTTTCTAAAGCTTCTCCTGTGTATGATGTGTAATCACAGCACAAGCCTGCATGTATGAATCACTGCTGAAGCATTACTCTCAAGTGGTAAAATGGAGAAGCCAGTACTGACCTGCTGGTCACCAATGCTCTCTAAAGTGCAATGGCTGACTAGCTTAACATAACTTTAGTAAGGATCCTATAAAGTAACAGGACACACACACACACACACACACACACCACACAGCACGCCAATACATGCATGCACCAACACAGATTTGACCCTTATAGAAGGAGTAGGTTGTTTCCATTTCCCTAATTCCTAAAGATTGGGAGTAGAGGGTGGGGAAGCGAATATATGAAATCCTTAAGCTTAGTACAGATTCCTTTAATCTGAAAGTAGAGCTATGGAAAGGGTGTCTGTCACGGATGTAATGGATATCCATGTCAATGATACAGAGGTCCATGCCAGTGGCAACTAGCTTGAAGGTCTACCAGGTACCAGTGCAACATTTGCCTGGAGACTATTATCTGTGTTATAGACACTCTTTACATATAAAGCAACTATAGGACCCCAAACCATTATCCAGAAGCAAAAGGGAATAAATTTATATTTCAATTAAACTCTGCCCTTGAATAGCTATGTGAGCTTAGGTCACTTATCCCTGAGACCATTTCTTCATCTGTAAAGTGGATAGGCTAACAGGAATTACTCCATAGAGCTGCTCAGAGGATTAAATCAAATCAGAAATATAAATCACTGAGTGCAATTTCTGTAACACAAAAAGGACTCAAAACGGTAGCTGCTGTTATAATTGATTTTTTTTTATTACGATTGTTATTCAGAATTGCTGAGAAATAACTACTTCGGTTCAAAAACAACTAAAAAAATTGTGGTGCACACTAACTTTTCAACAGCAGAACGTTTCTGAGATTTCCCTTGGTAGTTCAAAGCCATTTTGGTTTCCATTCCAGTGTAAACAGCAACTCCTAAGGAATAACAGAATAAAATGAAAACTAGGTTACAACCAACTCCCCACTCAGTTGGATTTATCAATTTTTTTCAGTCTATAAAAGTAGGAATTTTATACCCTCTTCTATTCACCAGTTTACATATTTGTAGTATAATTTTAATTCTACATAATTTGTCATATTTCAAGGTAGTTTACCATCTTATAAATTCCCAATACCTAAAAATAGGCTTAGATTAAATGGCAATTGTCTGCCATGTTCAATTTTTAACATGCACTACTTATGCACAGGTTTTATAAAGCATATTTCTGATAAGTATATCTTAAAAATTGTTCACCATATATCTTCTTGGTATTTTTTAGTGTAGCTCCTTTCAACAAGAGATTTTCAGGTCCCAAAGACCTAAATGAAAAATGAACACAGCTGATCCAAACAGCCCAATAAATAACACCATCAACTTTGGGGACATATTTTGCCCTAAAACACATCTATCTCCAGGGTTCAGAAAATATCCGTCTACTTATATCACATGCTTACTCCCCAGGATGAATTGAAAGATCCTTCCTTCTGAAGTTACTTGAGGGTACAGCACAGATGAAGGCACAGTACAGAAGTAGCTAGCAGCACACAGAGGTAGAGAGATGCACAGAGAGATAAAAGGATTATGAGCCACAGACAGCAAGACAAGAACAGGATAAAGCAGCAGACAGCAAGACACAGAAAGAGAAGGTGGCAGATAAAAGACTGGGAAAGCAAATGTCAAGGTGAGAAAGACACATTGACCTATTTATAGAAAGGAGAGTAAACCTTCCTTTTGGGGGGTCATTGGGCAACTGGGCATTTCTTTTACTTCCTTTTGAGTATGGTATAAAGGCCAAGTGGAAAAGTTGAGGTAATTAACTGGATAATAGAAAAGGGAAGAAAACATCCCTTTATATAAACTGCTTCATTATAAATGATTAGCCTTTCATTCTACTTAAGTCCAGGTAATTCTCTCAGCATTTTATCCACTGCCTACACCCTCAATGACTCTCCCTTAAACTACTGTTCTCCAAGTACACGATATTGTCAGCCACTGCACAAACAAGGACAATAAATATAGTGCCTAGAACGATACTGTCAGCCACTGCACCAACAAGGACAATAAATATAGTGCCTAGAACAGATTCGGGAATATCAGTCAAAGTATCTGGAGTTCTACAATATTGGAAACCCTGAGCATCACTTCCAACACCAGCTCCCTCCCAGGAAACACATACTTAGAGCTCCTACACCACAATCCTACCAATTACAAGATTGGTTACTTAAGACCCATACGTGGGATACTGGGTGGTTACTCCAGATTTATTCACCTTCGCATCTCTTTCAATAAAAAAAAATTGGCTATTTCAATGGGCTTAAAAGAGAAATATACCCCACAAAGGACAGATTAAATGAGTGACAAACTAACCTGGCAACAGCCTCAAGATTATTACTATAGATATTGATTCGTCCAACAAACCTGCAAAAAGAACATTATAACAAATGAGTGTTCTATATCCAGGTAAAATCTACATACCACAAGTATGAGAATGAATCAAAATACAAATAATGCAAAAAAGATAAGACTCTGAACTACGAATGTCTATTATATTTCTGAACAAACTTATGAAAAAATGGTTAAGGTGTGTAACATTTTCCTCTAAGTCTTAATATTCTAAATTGATTTTCAAGATCTACTTGGCATTGGGCATGCACATAACACTCCTCTCATTTATACTTTCTATAAATAATAGTCTTCTATTTTAGATTCATTTGAAGAACGGTTCCTGGTGCTAACACAACTTTCAAAACTATTAGTTCAGTAGTTCTTTCACTTGAGCATCAGAATCGCTGGAAGATTTATAAAACTACAGATTTCTGGGCCCCGTCCCCAAGCTTATGATTTAGGTGAGAATTTGCATTTCCAACTAGTTAGATGCTGCTGCTACTGCTGGCCCAGATAACCCTTTGAGAACCATGACATTGAACAATGAACACTTGATTACTATCTTAGAAATTTCTAAACTGTCTTGCAGCTGATCTCATTACTGGGCTTGATCTAATCACTTAATATGGCTAGGCACATGGTAATCTGCATTTCTGAAAAATGGGGTAAAAAGGCCTAATCCCTCCTTAACAAGAGTGTTATGAGTATTTTATAATTTGCACTATAATTTTTTTCAGAAAATGGAACTTATTGTTACTATATACCAAAATATGAAGGTCTGCTAATTCATTCATCATATATTAATTGTGCAAGTAGTATGCTAGATGCTGGAGATAACACTAATAAGTAAGACACGTTCCTTGCCTTAAAACAGACAAGTAAACAGACAATTACAATGTTGATTACCATTAGTGTGGTAGAAATATTAGGTATTCTGAAATCACATAGCAAGGGCACTCAATCTAATCTAGAGAAATTAGGAATAACCTTCCCTGCCCTAAAATTCTCCTTTACATTTAAGGTAACTGAAAAATTTAGAAGTTGCTCTATAAATATGCAAATATATGTATTATTCTCTAACTCAAGCAGAATCAGTCACTCCGTTTTCTGTGATTCTATGGGCCTTTTTTTCATCTCTATTATCTCACTGTACTTTAAGCCGAGCTTTGCAAACTGTGAGCTCCTTGAAGACAGAAAACAGCTGTTTTGCTTTGTGGTCCTAGTTCCTATTATCAATCAAGGTAGATATAAAAAGGGAAAGAGGAAAGAAGGAATGGTGGGAAGGAGGGAGGACACTGTTCTTATAATAGGACGAATATTTTGTTTTTCCTATGCTGTGCATTGGTGTAAGCCACAACCAAACATCTGACCCATTAAGACCAACAGCATTCATTAACAAGATGGTTGGAATAGGTAATGGAGTAATAGATGCCATCTGTAACGGTGGAAAATAACATAACTGATTAGCCCGCTTGGGGATAAAAACTGTTTCTACCCTCATTAATACCATGCTCTAATCAACAAAACTGACCAGTCTTAAAAATCAAATGCCAAATTGATGGCAACCCACAATGACTGCTAATCAGTGAATCTACAATAGAAAGCTTAAGTATAGTAAAATAGAGGACATTACACCATTTCACTGCTCCCTCAACTGTTTACCTTGGACAAAAAACAGCCTATTCATAATACTCAGTTCATCATGATCATCAAAAAAAAAAAAAAAAAAAAGAATAGAGTGCCTATTAATTGCATGGTCCCATATCCTCTTCTCTCTTGGATATTAGATGACACACAAAATGGTCTATTTTTATTTTAATTAGCTCTGGTTAATGCAAGCTTTATGAGTTATCGTCATCTTAATATTTGATGAGTGCCTATGTTTACAAATAACAAAAATAAAAAAAAATCACAAGTAAGATGCCTGGGCCCACAATGATTTATCTTGGGCTTGTAGTGAACAAAACTGATTTGATTCATTTCCCTGCCAGAAGGAAGGAACAGCTCATAAAAACAAACGAAAAGAGGCTGGTAAGTGGTGGGTGTTTCTTTGCAATACTGGTGGCAAAGATAGGCAGAACTAACAAACAACAGTAAAATGAAACTAGATGATACTTGTAGAGGTCAGGTTGAGGCTGTTCACATTCAATTGCTGCTCGGAGGGTATCAATGGATTCGGCTGTACACAGTGCAATGGTTTCACGTACTGCATAATGTGTCTAGATAAAAGCAGAAGATAAAATAAAAAGTAATTCTTGTCATAATCATACACCCATCTGATTCCAGGAACACAGTATGGCTTTGGCAGAATACAAATACTGATGCAAACTAAATAAAATTCTTAAAATATATTACAAATAATTAAAAAGATAACTCTGCTGCAAGGGAATTCCAAAGATAATGAAAAAAAAAAAAACTAAGATTTTTCTCGATACTGACAGTAGAGAATTCCATTTGCAGCATGCATATAATTAACTGAAAACCCTATAAAATTAATGCATTTATTTTTACTGAGACCCATTATTTTGCTCATCATAGTGTATGGTGATGTAAATATACACATATCAATTTGGGTCATAAGAATGCTAACACCTAGTCAACAGAAAAAAAATCATTAATAGTTCCATTACACAAATAGCATAATTGATTATCTTGAAACTGCTCAAAGTGGCTACATTTCATATGAGGAGCAGAGAGATGATGTGTCTTGCTTCAGTCTGACAGAATATTCTACTAGTGTATATCACACACTTGATTAACTCAGAAGTCAAGGCAGAACTCCAGTAAACCGATTTATAAATCATCAAAGAAAGGCTGACGCAGACTCAAAGACTGCACCATTCACACAGCAGGAAAAGCTGTTGTGTAGTCTTTGGAGAATATTATGGAATTGACTGAGCTATATTTAAAACTACCTCCTGACTTTGAAAACTTATATACCTTTAGCTGATTTGATCAACTTAACTTTTTCCCCTACTAAGGAATCTTTAGGTAGATTTCTTGGTTTTTATCTTGACATTCCCTCAAATATAACTCTGTTTTTGAACAGTTTAAATGGGACTAGATTCATTACCATGCCCTTAAAGTACAGAATATAGTCATCCAATGCATTTAAGTTTCTTTTTCACATACTGAGTCCTTGTCCTCAACTATTCAGATGAAATAAATAAGCAGAGGAAAGCCTTCAAGGATGCAGAGGTGAGTACCTTAGTATCCTTCCTTAAAGGCAGGATAGAGAGAGTACATCTTCATGTCATGTGGAGCTCTGGATGATAGCTAAGAACTGACTGTGTCAGAAAGTACCAGGGAAATAAGTCATCCCCCAGTTTGAGCAAATTTACTTTACACATTTATAATTCTTCCTAGTTGCAAAAAAAGTAAACATTTGCCAAACTACACCCTAAGGAGTTTTTTTTTTAAAAAGCAATGAAATTACTACAGGTTAGGTTTTCTATATGCCAGGAATAAACATTTTTAAAGAAAATATTCATTCCTTTAAAAATAAAAACAGATCAAACTGTAAGGTTAGAATACTTGAAATTATTTTTATAGTTATATAGTTTAAGCCTTTGATTACTTACTTTTAAGAGCCTAAATAAAATGTTGAGTGCGTTATGCAATATGAAGTGCAAGCAGAGCTATGAAAAATATGGTGGCTTTTAGCTGGGGCATGGATTTTTCTCACTCAACACCATCCTTTTCCCCAAAGTTGAGAATTCGCTTAGAAGTTCAAAGACAATTATATAAAAGCTGTCTTCAAATACAAAACTTACACAAATGAGAAAAATAAGAGAAAAGATTAGAGGGCAGCGAGAAGGAGTATCTTATGATTAACAACTATCCTGAGCTCAAAATGTTTAGGCAAGGTTTAGTCTTCATTACCTTGCAATTGGATTCTCCATCAAGACTGGCTGTAGTAACAAAACAGATTCCATCACTAGTGCAGGATGAGAGAAGAATAAGATCACAGGGAAAAGTTTCATCTGCCTGTACTTCTACTATATCACCAACCTAGTATGAAGAGAAAAATAAATATAAATTTTCTTATTCCAAACAAAGCATTCATTATATCTCAAATTAAAGTAAAAACAGTAAGAGACCTCTCCTGCACTGGGCTTTGGAGAGTATCTCAGCAACTTATACCACGTGAAAGGTGATGAAAGAATATTACTCAACATTCAGAATCCTCTTTGAGGTCACGAGGCTTTATGATGCTTTCAGATTACCTTAGTGTTGAACTTTAATCTCTAATCAATGATTTCAGCACTCAGGGACCTGTCTGCTCTCTGATGTTTCTGGCATTGATATCTGATAGAATAATGATCATTATCACTTCATGAACGAATCAAGAAAATCTACATGTCTCAATTTTAGCACTTCATGAACACAGCACCAACACTCCTACTCCATCTCTCACATATTTTAATATCCCTTGCCTTCAGTGTGATAACAGCTATTATTGTTGGGTGTCAAGACCTTCTTCAATGCTCATAAAACCTCAGTTAGAGCCACCTGTTATTCACACAACATTTGAAAAAAATTCAAAATAGGCCATTTTCCAACAATTCATCTGCTATCTGAAGAGTCAATTAATATAGCAATGAGAAACAATTTCCAATGAGCAAGTAATCCAAGCTCAAGTAGAGAAAAAACATGAGAAATAATGAACTATTTCTATCACAGACAGTTTAATAATGTAGGGAATAAGTCATAATGGTTAGAAGGTAGGACTTTTTAACCTGACTTTATATTCCAGCTCTTTCATTTAATTATGAGATTTTGGGTAAATGTCTTAGATGATTTCAACTACCTCACAGAATTGGTTTGAGCATGAAAAGAGGACAGAGGTAGTGTTTAGCAAAGCCCTGGCATACAGTCACCATTTGATAGGTGTTAATTATAATCATTACTAATACTCCGCAACTACTTTACTCTCAACATTTTTTTTTGAAAGATGTAAGAAATCAGCTATTCCATTACTTTTCGACATTTTTCGCACCATGCCACATATGGAAAACACTTTTTCATGGCGCCGTCAGATAAAAGGAAGAGGCTGCTGGTTTCAGAAAACCATCCACTTTTGGAGACAGTCCATATCTGGCACACCAACCTAGACACACTGGTTGTAAAATGCTGAACTAATAAATAAGACACCTGCCTTCTTTCTATTTGTTTCACAATTTGGCAGACAAAGATGAGGATTTTAAGATCTATTTGAGAATAACTTTATTATCTTTGCCAATCTTCATCAGTAGCCAAGAACAGAATCAATAATTGAACTAATTTGTAAATAGTATGTCCCTGCAACTGGAGTGCAAGTTGAGGCTGGTGAGATGGACATGGGCCAGATTCCAAAGGTCCTGGCAGGCCAGGCTTAGGGGTTTAGGCCTCACCCTGAAGTTCAGCAAGGGAGAACTGGAAAAGGACTTTTAAAGAAAGGGAATAACATGGTCTAGTTAAGAGAATCAACTCTAGAGTTTTGTTTCCATCTAGCAAGTTAAAAGCCACAAGACAGCAGTACTATCCCTCAACGTAAATATTTAAAAAGCCAGAAAATCAATAAAATCATAACTTTTTTAGTTCATCAGAGAGGTGAGGTTGCAAGGCAAACAAGTTAACTGAATTTCAACGGTTGAAAAGTCCCTCTGAGGAGAGACAAGTGTTTCACAATTGGCAAAGCACAAGAGGAAGAGATGGTATCATAAATGTGCATAAGAAGAAAACAACTAGATTTTTAACCAACTCTAAAAGGCTTGGTAGGGGCTAACATGACAATTTAGACTCTCTGAAACCCTGAGAGAAAAGAAGAGACCATAACCACTCATCAGTTCTTCTCTACAAGGCATCCACTGGGTGCTCATAAGAAAGCACGAGGGTAGGAGAACTAAAAGAGCCTTCCTCACTGGTATAGGCCTATAGATTGTGATTGACTGCTGTGGAAAGACCAATACAAAATACACAGAATCACAGATCCTTTTCTCATTTCAGGCAAAAACCATCCATGTCTGGGAGAAAGGCAAGAACCCTTCCCTGGCATAGTCTCAGAGAAATGTCACTACTGCTATAGGAGAGATAGAAGCAAAAGCCATCTGCTGCTGGGAATGAGACAGGAAATCCACTCATACTGAGGACCTTGTACTGATAAAATGCAAAGTTCAGCTGTTGTGGGAAGGTGGTATGAAAGTATTGAGAAAGTTCCACCCTGAGGTAAAGGTGCATATAAGGTCTGCGTAATATTAACACTGAAGTATGAGAACAAAGAAACCACTCTGTTCCAACTACCAGCCTTGCAATAAATAATAATAAGAAATAGCCATCTACCACTGGGAGAGGAGAAAGGGCAGAGAGGGAGGCATCCACTGTGTCTCAGGAATGCAAGATCTGCTAAAAGCAGAGGGTGGAACAGCAACACTGAGAAAAATTCTTTGGTACTCCAAGTTCCACACAAAAACAAAGCAATGGCATCCCTCACTTTAAGAATTTGAAGTCCAGTGATATACTGAACTATCAATAGCTTAAATCAAAAACCAAAGCCAGCCGAACTCCTGACTGGATTGATGCAAGCTGTAACACTACTGAGCTGACAGAAGAGGCCTGCCCATTTCAGAATATAAATACTGTTTATTTAAGTCTCTAGCATTCTTTTGCACACAATGCCAAAATTTCAATTAAAAAAAAATGAGACACAAAATGTAAGACAAAAATGACCTATCATCAAGAGATAAAGAGTCAACAGGACCCAGAAATGTTCAGGTTTTGAAATTATGAAACAAATGTAAAAATAGCTATGACTGGGATCTTAAAGTATTTAGTGGAAAAGGCAGACAACATACATGTGCAGATGAGGAAATTGGGCAGAAAGATGGGCACTACAAAAAATATAGGAAATGTGAAAGTCAGAAATGAAAAATGTGGTATCATAAAGATTTCCTGAATACAACAAAGGAAATAATCAGGAACTCTAAAAAACTTTTCCAGTATTTCTAATACCAAAAACCATACTCTTTCCCTTACAAAAAAACTGTTTTTACATTGGAGCCACAAGTTCTGTTTCTAGGCTCTCTTCTCTATGTTCCATGTGATTCCATCCAGTCTCATGGCTTCATATACCATTTACATGCTGATGAAATCCAAATTTCTATTTCTACCTAAAACATCTGAGCTCTAGGCCTGACAATTCCATCCGGATGTCTAACAGGTATCTCAATATTAACATGACAAAAACTGAATTCCTTATTTCCCTTTACTCTCACCTCTGTCCCTAAACCTATTCTTCTCCCACTCTTCTCCATCATATTTAATAGCACTGGCATTTTGTTTAATAGCACTATTTAATTCACCCAGTTGCTCAGGACAAAACCAAGAAAGCTCTCTTTATTAATATTTTTTGATCTATTTCTTGCTCCTTACATCTAATATATTGCTAAATCTGATGTACACTAGTTGTGGACAAGTTTCTTAACCTACCTGTGCCTTGATTTCATCATTTATAAAGAGAGAATAATAGATACTACAGAAAAAGAGTACTTTGTACTTCATAGGACTGTTGTGAAGTAAGAATTAAAGGAGTTAATATAATGTAAAAGGGAGTGGCTAGTATATTTATGTAATATATAAATGCTAACTACTATTTTTATTTATCATTATCTTTACTACTTATATTATCCTAATGTAAGTTCTTACCATAGCTTGCAGTAGCCATTTAACTGGGCTCCCTGATTCCACTTTTGCCACTCTGGAGTTGTATTTTTTTTTAATAAGATCAAGTCACTCCCTGGCTTTGAAACCCTTCAAAAAAATTCCCATTGCACTGAAGATATGGACCATTGCACTCCTGCTCAACAATTAAACATTTAGACATGGTTTGTAAGTGTCTCTTTACATATACAAATACTCCAGAAAGGGCTCAAATAATCAAATAGCATTTCACACAATAGCATTACTGATTTAATTACTACTATACCTGGTTGAGGTAAGCCTCAAGGTAAAGAAGCCTAGTAAAGGGAAGGTGGAAGATGAGAGACTTTCCAAGGGTGGGGGTGATGGCAAAATCAGAAAGAGGAAATTGGAGAATGGTAGAGATGTAAGAGACTTTCTCTTGCTTTGAAATTTTACCAAGTGTCCTGGAAACAATAGATTTAATGTTATTTATCATTTAGGCTGCTGGGGTTCTTATGCTTGAACAGCAATGCTGAGTTTCTACAACTGGTTTGGAAACTTCAGATCCTAACCACTCTAGTTCATTACAGGGTCCTCCTCTCTGGGATGAAAAGAATAGAGAAAAGAAAGAAGAGTAAAAGAAAGACATTTTATGCCAAACTCAGGTAACACTCCTAACTTTGTAGCCTTCCTCCCATCATTGCTATAAGATACAAGACAATTTACCTATCACTGGGGATATGAAGAACTTATGCCCAGGAACTCCAGGTATTTAATAAATAATTTGGCAGTGATAATACTTGACAAAAGTATAGGAAGTATCATTTTTTACGAATTTATATGAGAGTCCTGAACCACTCTGGAATGGTACTTTCACCTACCTGCTGCTTATTCTGTTCTACCCATCTTCTTCTCTTGTTCTGGGGGATCTAATTTATATTAGTTTTCTATTTTAATCCATATTCATATATAAATATTATTTTTAAAATAATTTCTTGCAAAACCAACAAAATGGACAAACCCTTAGCCAGACTAAGAAAAATACTCAAATATCTAAAAAAGTGATTTTATAACTAATACCATGAAATAAAAAGGATTAGAAGAGAATTACAATTTTATTTCAACAAATAGGATAACCTGTAAGAAATGGATAAATAACAAGAAATGTACAACCCACCAAAACTGAATCATGAAGAAATAAAACATGTGAACAAACTGAAAACTAGTGAGGAGATGAAAGAAGGAATCAAAAACCTCCCAAAAAAGGAAAGACCAAGACCAGATGATTTCCCTGGAGAATTCTACCAAATACTTGAAGAAAAAACATCAATCCTTCTAAAACTCTTCTAAGGAATGGAAGAGGGCACACTCCCAAACTTATTCTATGTATGAGGCCAGCATTATCCTAATACTATTACCAGAAAAAGACATTACAAGAAAATAAAACTAAAAACCAATACCCTCAATGAATATTGTTGTAAAAATCCTGAAATAAAATTATTACCAAATCAAATTCAGCAGCACATTAAAATGGTCATACATCTGGTTAAACAGGATCAAATATATGGTAGCTGAAAGAAACTGGACTCTGGGTGGTAAATACACAATAGACTATATAGATGTCAAATTATAAGGTACACCTGAAAATTATATAATTGTATTAACCAATGTCACCCCAATAAACTTAATAATAATAATAAAATAGGCATATGCCATGACCAAATGGGATTTATATCTGAGATGTGAGGATATATTAAAAAAAATCAATGTAATATAATACATAAACAATGGACAAAAAGTACATGATAATCTCAACTGATGCAGAAAAAGTATTTGACACAATTCAATACCATTTTCATGATAAAAAGAAAAAAAACACTCAATAGCCTAGGAAACGAAGAAAATGTCCTCAACACAGTAAAAGCCATATATGAAAAGCCCACAGCTAACACCATACTCAATGGGGAAAGACTGAAAGCTTTTCCTCTAAGATCAGGAACAAAGCAAGGATGTTATTCAACATTGTACCTGAAGTTCTTGCCAGAGCAATTAGACAAGAAAAAGTAATAAAAAGCATACAAAGTAGAAAAAAAAAAAGAAATAAAATTATCCTGGTATACGATATGATGTTATAGGTAAAAACAAAACAAAACAAAAAAACAAAAAAACCATAAAGATTCCACAAAAAGTAAACAAATTCAGCAAAGTTGAAGGATACGAAATCAGTACTAAAAAATCTGTTGCATTTTTATACACTAACAGTGAGCAATCCCAAAAGGAAATTAAGAAAATAATCCCATTTACAATAGCATCGAAAAGGATAAAATAGGAATAAATCAAAGTAGTTAAAGACTCATAATTAAAAGCTATAAGGCACTGCTAAAAGAAAGCAAAGATAATATAAATAAATGGAAAGACATTTCATGATATGGAGTCATAAACTTAATTATTGTTAAAATGTTGACAATACCCAAAGAAATCTGCAGATTCAAAGGAATTCTTATCAAAGTGCCAATGGCATTTTTTTTTCTTGCAGAAATAGAAAAAAAAATCCTAAAATTCTTATGGAATCTCAAGGGGCCCCCAAATAGCCATAACAATCTTGGAGGGGAGGGGGAACTTCAAAAAAAAAATCTCATTCCCTCAGATTTCAAAATGTACCATGAAGAACAGTAATTGAGACAGTATAGTACTGGCATAAAGATCAATGAGTAGAGCTTGAGATAAGCCCTTGTGTATATGGTCAAATGATTATTAGTGAAGGTGCCAAAACTATGCAATGGGGAAAGGAGAATCTCTCTTAATCAAATGGTGTTGGGAAAACTGGGTATCTAGAAAAGAATAAGACTTGAACTCTTACTTTACACCATATATAAAAAAAAACTCAATAAATTAAAGAGCTAAATGTGAGACCTAAACCTATTACACTCCTAGAAGAACATTAGGGAAAAGCTTCAGGACATTGGATTTGGCAATGATTTCTTGGACATAACATCGAAAGCACAGGAAAACATCAAAATTAGAAATGTGAATACATCAAACTTAAGAACTTCTTACCAAAGGACATTATCAACAGACTGAAAAGTCAACCTATGAAATGGAAAAAAATATTTGCAAATTATCTCTAACCAATAAGGGGTTAATAGCTAGAATACACAAGAAATTTCTGTAACTCAACGACAAACAAATACCCTGATTAAAACATGGTCAAAGGACTTGAATAGAAATTGCTTCAAAGAAGACATACAAATGGCCAATAAGCACACGAAAAAATGCTCAACATCACAAACCATTAGAGAAATGCAAATCAAAACCACAATGAGATATCATCTCATACCCATCAGGATGGCCGCTATCAAAAGAACAGAAAATAACAAGTGCTGGAGAGGATGTGTAGAAGTTGAAACTCTGTGCACTCCATTTGCAAAGGTAAAATGGTGCATTGCATCCATTATAGAAAACTGTGTAGAGGTTACTCAAAAAATTAAAAATAGCATTACCATATAATCCAGAGATTCCACTTCTGGGTATACATCTAACATAATTAAAAGCAGGACCTTGAAGAGTTATTTGTACATCTGTGTTTATCACATTATTCACATGGCCAAGAGGTGGAAGCAACCCAAATGATGAACTGATAAAGATGAACTGATAAAGAAAATGTGCTATATGCATACAATCAAATATTATACAGCCTTAAAAAGGATATTTTGTCATATGCTATCGCTTCGATGAACCTTGAAGATATTATGCTAAGTGAAATAAGCCAGTCACAAAAGGATAAATACTGTATGATCCCACTTATAGGAAGTATATCTTTAAAATAGTCAATCATAGAAACAGAAAATAGAAAGGTGTTTATCAAGGGCTGGAAGCAGGGGGATTAGTGTTTAGTGGGTATAGTGTTTCAGTGTGACCAGATGAAAACGTTCTAGAGATCTGTTGCACAACAATGTTAATGTACTTAACATTACTGAACTGTACAATTAAAAATGGTTAAAATGGTAAATTTAATGTATTCTTTATCAATTAGCAGAATAAAATAAAATTAAAAAGGAATACCTTGAGACTAGGATATTTTTTCAAACATATCTGATAAAGGACTGCTATCCAAAATATACAAAAAAAACCTGTTAAAACTAAACAATAAGAAAATGAACAACCTGAATATGAAAAACGGGCAAAAGACCTAATAGTAACATCAGCAAAGAAGATATTCAGGTTACAAGTAAGTATATTAAAAGATGTTTAATACCATATGTCGTTAGAGAATTGCAAATTAAAACAAAAATGAGATACCACTACACACCTATTAGAATTGCCAAAATCCACAACACTGACAACAAATGCTGATGTGGACCAACAGGAATTCTCATTAACTGCTAATGGGAATGCAAAATGGAGTAGAACCACTTTGAAGACAGTTTGGCAGGTTCTTACAAAATTAAACATGCTGTTGCTATACAATTCAATAATCACACTCCTTAGTATTTACCCAAATGAACTGAAATTTTATGTCCACACACAAACCTGCACATGGATGTTTATAGCAGCTTTATTCATAACTGCCAAAATCTGGAAGCAAACAATATGTCCTTTGGTAGGTGAATGAATAAATAAAACTACATATAGACAATGCAGTATTATTCAGCACTAAAAAGAAATGAGCTCTCGAGCCATGAAAAGACATGAAGGAAACTTAAATGCATATTACACTAAGTGAAACAAGTCAATGTGAAAAGGCTACATACTGTAACGATTCTAACTATATGACACTATGGAGACAGTAAAAGGATTAGCGTTGGTCCCGGGCTGGGGAAGGGAGGGAGGGATGAATAAGCAGAGCAGACAATGTTTAGGCTGTTTAGGGCAGTTTAACAATTCGGTATAATATAATGGTGAATATATGTCATTTATACATTTGTTCAGGGACACAGAATGTGCAACACCAAGAATGAACTCTAATGTAAACCATTAACTTTGGATGATAATAATGTGTCAATGTAGGTTCACTGATTGTAACAAACGTACCACTCTGGCAGGAGATATTGGTAGCAAGGAAGGTTGCACCTGCACGTGGAAAGGGGGTATATGTTAACTCTGTACTTTCTGCTCAATTTTGCTGTAAACCTAAGACTTCTCTAAAAAATAAAGTTTATTAATAATTAAAATAAAATCTGTTGGGAATGAAAATGTTAGTTGCTGTGGACAATTCTAAAATCTTACTGACAGGCAATCTTATTAGGTAATAATAAACAATGATTACCTTGAATAATAAATTAAAATGCCTGAGATATTAAAAAAATCATACCCTTGAAACTCTTATACAATGCCAGTAGAATATGAAATGATACAGTTGCTGTGGAAAAGTTTGGTGGTATGTGAAAAAGTTAAACATAGAATTACCGTATCACCTAGCAATTCTACTCCTAGGTATATACCCAAAAGAATTGAAAACAGATGTGAAAACAAAAACTTAAACATGAAATGTTCATACTAAAAATATTCATAATATCCAAAAGATGGGGAAAAAAACAAAATTCCATCAACTGATGGATGGATAAAAATGAACTGTGGTATCATATGATGGAATTTTATTCAGCCGTAAAAACTAACGAAGTACTGATACATGCTACGACATGAATGAACCTTGGGAACATTACATTAAATGAGAAGCCAGACACAAAAAGCCACATATTGTATGATTCCTTTTATATGAAATATTCAGAATAGGTAAATCCATAGAGAAAGAAAGATTAGTGGTTGTCTGGGCCTGGAGGAAGGAGTAATTCAGCATGATTGCTTAATGGCTTAAGGGGGTTTCTTTTGGGGGAGATGAAAATGTTCTGGAACTACATAGTCCTGATGGTTGCACAACATTGTGAATGTACTAAATGTTGCTGAATTAACAGTCCAATTTTAAAAGTTGTGTTTTTAGCACAATAAAAAATAAACTACAAAAATCAATACCTTGATTTTTTCACTCTCTTTTCTAACTCGCTTTGCATTTTCAATAATGTAAACAGTGCTCTTGTTGACTTCATTGTCAGCTCTGTGTCTCAGCCAATCCTCATATCCCTAGAAGGATAAAAAATAACTATATAATCAAACTCACATAATGAAGTAAAGTTGTTAATTTCTATAACCCCTCCATGAGTTATCAGCAGATATTTATACTTACGGTATTAATTTCAACTAAGAATGCTAAAGAGAGAGGACTACATTTTTTCCAAAAAACTAAGATATGATTTTAAAATACTGCTTAAATGGCTTTGTGTTAAAAGGTTCCTCCATTCTACATTTAAGTATTAATGAAAACATAGGCATTAAAGCCTTAATATTCTTTAACTGTGAAGGACTATGATCTATTCTTGTAATTCTACTCTTATTCAACTTAATGTTAATTTCTCCTACTTAGTGAATTTGAAAAAAAAATTTTTCTGGGTGTTATTTTCCTACAGACTTAATCACTTAAATATATTCTTCTGTGGTAGACTGTTGGAATAATCATTTTTGAGGAAACTGAATTCTTCCCAGAGATAGAGAATAAAAAGGCAAGTTAATATTATTTTGGCAGAAGAGAATTTATGTTAAATTTAGAGATCAACAGTTAAACTTCTCCATTGACCTGGTGATAAAAGAAAATATAAATTGGTGTTCATTTTTCAGAATTAAAAATAATCAAGGGAAGGTCTAATTGGCTCATTTTTTTCTTTTTTTTCCCCTGGAGTGTATTTAATCAAAATAACTAAAGAAGAAGAAAGTTCATTTGAGCATGACACCCTCTCCTTTTTTACATCACTTTGCTTTTTTTCGTTATAAATATGTCTGTACCTTTTCAACTATAATTGTTTGAAAAATCTCTTGATCGCTTTCCCCTTCTTTTCTTAGTTGCTATATTCATTCCTATTCTGTCCCTCTTTATGACAATGCTAGGCTATCACTTCAGTGAGGAAAGAAAGGCCCTAACATGAATTAGTATTAGGAGTAAAATGAATCAGTAAGAGCTTTTGAAACCATACACGCTATTCTTGGAACCAGCAATTCTATGATGTTAAAGAAAATAATCCTAACAGCCTAAAGGAAAGAACATTCCAAAAGTCTTTATTTAGCAACCGAACACTTGAAAAAATATTCTTGCAGTTCCTGTTAGGCAAGATAGAAAACCAGATAACCCCAAGAGGAAAGGTAACCTTGTCCCCAATACTGTTAAGCAGACCCTCCTTTTGGAAGTTCTTTGAGACTCTGTTAAAAGAAATTTGATAAGTACTAGCTAGAAGTATGTTTGTAATTAGCCAGGTCTTGTGGATAATTACATGATAAAAATTGCTAACCTACCCCTTTTCCTCCAGTTTCCCTTTTGCATTTTCAATTTCTTCTGGATTTTCCAAAGGTACTATCATATAAAATGCTCCAAATACTTCAAAGACATTAGCATTACAAACTGTGGCAGCTGTCAAGAAACAAGAATAAAAGTCTCCTCTAACTACCACCCTCTTTGGCAGTATCAGGAAAGATAAGAAACTTAAAGTATTTATAGTCTTGTGTTTTCTGCTATAGGCAAACAACAAAAAAGTCCTCCAGAACTGGAATTTTTCCGATAAGACATACCATGATAAAAAAAATTGATGCACATTAAAAATGTGCCTCCCATTTCTTGACTGAGTTATACCTTCTACCTACTCTTTTAGGGTTACCATTCTCACACACAAATATTGAGGAAAGGAGCAAGGAAATTAAGGATGTACCCTACAATCATTTTAATAGGTTTTCAATAGGAATGAAGTAGAAACTAAATACATCAAAGGATACTGCCCACTCTATATAAATATGAAAAAGTACCTCTGATAATGAAATTCAAACCAGACAGGACTAAAATGTAAGCATAAATGTAAATAAAAAATTTACCTGCTTGATAGCTGTAACAGTTATAACAAAGAAAAGTGGAAGTCCACTGGTAATTGGGCTAGTTGGTGTATCTACTATGACCTAGGTAAGGAAATTAAATAGAAAGTAAAATGAAAATAAGCCAATAACTTATATATAACACTTACATGCTGAAAATATTTCAGACAGAATACAGAAAAAACATATTCCAGTAGCAGGGTGAATGTTAACTTTCATTAAAACAAAAGCAATCCACACAGCAGTTATAGTTTAAGAAAATAGTTCTAAATTCAGGCTTAGTTTTCATCCCAGCTTGAATTAATCCCTTTACTGAAACACGCCCATTCATTTATCATCTATTTGTTAAGCACCATTCTGTGCTATTAGCAGCCAACCTCTAGCAAAGCTGCTTTACATAGATGGAGAAAAATCCTTGGCCTCATATAGCTTGCAGCTTATAGGGAAAACCAGGAATCAAAACACTGACATCTGAAGAGTAAATAGAAGTTAATTAGATGAAGACGGGGAGGCTTTCCAGGGACCATAAACAGTATATACAACGTCTGTATGATAGGAGGGAGTGTGGCACAGGTAAGGAAATAAAGGGAGCCGATGGCAAAAGAGTGTGGTGTGAGATGGGGACTGGAGAAGGAGATGAGCCAGACTAAGCAGGGCCCTCTAGGCTAGAGTTCATTCTTTATCCCACAAACAGTGGGAAATAACTGAAGCTTTTAGTCAGAGAGAAGCCACATGAAGAGAACTACATTTTGAAAAGATCATTCTCATTGTTTTGTAGAAAACAGAATGGAAGGGAACAAGAGTGGAGGCAGGGAGTCCATTCAGAAGGCTATTGTTCTTATCTGGGTAAACGATGATGGCTTGGATGAAGGGAGTAGCTGTATATAGAAAGAAGTTCCAGAGATGTTTAGGAGGCAAAAATGGAAAGACTGGGTGAAGATTTTCTTGTAAGGGATGATAAAAGATGTCTTCCAAGTATCTGGTTAACATGGCTGACTGGATGTTGTCATCGTTCCCTGAAATAGGAAAGACTAAAAGAGAACTAAATTTGATGGACAGAGGCCCATGAGTTCCATCTGCCCTCACAACTCTTTGACTCTTAAATCTAAACCCCACCCAGGACTGCCCCTGCCACACATCCTGTGTTGCAGATGCTGGCTTTTTACATGGCTCGGTGCCTTCGTGCACAGACTGAGATACCAGTCTGGCATTCTTCACCATGTGAAGGCCCTCTAATCCCTTCGAGGCTCAGTTCAGGTATCACTTACTCTTTGAAGCCCTCTCAAGCTCCTCTTGGGTAGAAACAATTATAACTCTCACCGCATCCCCATAGCATTTTGCTCATGCTACTTTTATGACTTTTATTACATTAAGTGAATACATGACTGTTTTTGGATATAACAAATTCCTTACGGGTAGAAAAGCCATATCTTAATCTTCCTTGAATCTGCTAAAATCTTTGTAGTCTGGACTACTGCATTGCACATAATAGGTGCTTGGTATATGTATACTGAATTGAACTGAAACGTCCTGCATACCAAGTGGCATGACTCTTGTGAACATAATCTTCTATGTAGTTTATTTTATGCTCTTTTGTAAGACACTTTGCCATGGGTAGAGGAGCTCCTTTTCAAATGCCCCATCATTCAAGATTGAAATTGACTATTTCCCATATCACAACCAGATTGGCTTTAAGTAGCAGAGCTAAATTCAATTACAGTACCATTTACTCAAAGCCTTAAAGTGGATAAACAGAAGCACTTAACATCAACAAGGCATTTAAAAATGCTTTGTTGGGATGTTTCTGTTTCATTTAAAAAAATGAAATGAGAAAAAAAGAACTTTTAATGTAGTAAAATTTTCAGGGTGTGATTTTGGTGAGAGAAAGATTTTAATAGCTTATAGATTTTAAGATGGAAGATGTAAATTAAAATGTCTAAAACCTAAAAGACAGAATATTTGCAGGAACTCAGAGAAGCAGATCAATCAACTAGGCTTAAAGTAAATGAATGAAGCAGAGCAAAACTGATAATCAAGAAGATAAGTGATAAATTTTCAATTACGCTGAAACTAATGTTTAATAAAGTAAACTTAAACTGATTTCAATTTTGATATATGGCACTGTCTTTAATGGTACAGAATACATGCCCTTCTAGCATGAACAAAGACATGAAATCCATCAATATTTTTTTAAAAAGGGTCTCTAAAGAAGATAAATACCATATGATTTCACTTATATGTGGAACCTAAAAAACAAAAAGAACAAACTAATTGAAAACAGACTCACAAATATAGAGGACATTCTAGTGATGGTCAGAGGGGAGTGGGGCGGAGTGGGGGCTGGGAGAAAGCGGTGAGGGGTTAAAGAAGTACAAATTAGTAGTTGATAGAGGGTCACGGGGATGGGGAGCATGGCACAGGAATGCAGTCAGCAGCAATGTAATGGCTAGGTTGGAGAGACAGAAGGAAGATAGAATAAATGGGTGGAGGTAGGGGGTGGGATCATTTCATAAACTATATGAATGTGTAACCAATGTACTGTACACTTGAAACTAATAATAAAATTAAATTTTAAAAAAGTAAGGGTCTCAACAAGTTTTCTGGTAAAAAATGTTACTTTAGAAATATATAAAATCATATAAATCTCAAAATGTAATAGTAGTACTTTAAAAAGTATTATTATAATATGTCCTGAAGCATCTTTTTAATCACAGGGCATTTTAAGGTTAGAAATGGACTGAAAATTTGTTTGAAGTAAAATTTCTCAAAGTAGAGGGAGCGGCTGTTTATAGCTCTTACCTGTACAAGGAAAATGATGAGAAAATAAAAATTTGCAATTCTTCTAAACTGTTCAAACAGGTTCTTTGGGAGGAAATTCCAAAGTGTATACTGTAAGGAGGGAGGAAAAAATATATTATTAGAAAGCAAACTTAAAAAATATTAGTAATAATGACTCATATGGGTCCAGATTATCAAAATACTTTGAAAACTCATGTTAAAACTCAAACTTCACACATAAGAATAAGCATATAGAAAAAATAAGCATATATTTAGAGGTATATAGTATATAAACATTTTTTAGGAGTGACGTTTTCATTTTGACCGTTACAACTGGTCCATCTAGTCCCATACCTCTGCTTTCTCTGATGCGATCTAAATTAGGTTCCTTGTTATGCGCTCTCATATCATTCTTATACCTCCTTGATAAGACTTGCTGCAGTACATAATTATACATGGATGTACTTTTTAATTAAAGTTTCCCCCTCAATAGGCAATGAGTTCTATAAGGGCAGGCTATTCATCTATCTTTTTATTACTTTTCTCCAACACTTAGCACAGTACCTGACACAAAGTAGACACTCAAAAAATTAGTGGGATGAATAAACAAATTAATTCCTCTGGCTCAGCTAACCTCTGGAGTCTTCTTGATCACCAACACAGATATAAGTCTGTTCCTATCAGTACCTACTACCTCCATGACATATAGGTGTACACATAACCCTGGGTCACAGAGGGCTTTCATTTTAATCAACGACATACCACCCTGGGTGTTGGTAACTGGTAATAGGTAAAGGTTTTAATGCTAAATTGTACATGAGCAGGAGGAGAGAATTCTTGGGTCAACTGTCAAATCACATAGACTTTCTCACTGATACCTTAAGTTCAAAGACTGGGTCACTTAAAAATCACCAGAAGTTAGATTTTCTAGATGTCTTAATAAAGAAGACCAGAAACCAGAAAGAAAGACATCTTTCTTAACCCAAAGATCTAAATTTACACTAGAACAGTCTCCATCCAAAGTATCTCCATAATGGGAGAAAATATCTATTAAATAATATTGGTGACTGAAAAGCCAAAGTTCCAGAGCATGACACAGTATATGGGAATTCACTACTAACTTCTCTTTAAAAGGCCTTTAGGCTCAAGATTCAGAGAATCCCAAGAAAATGAAGATGAGCCAAGGCAAATAAGTTCAGTGATGCAGCTGCACTACAACCAACAGACAACCTACAAGGTTCCCTCAGGGTTCATGGAACTGCCTCAGGGAAGACCATTCAAAATGAAGTGCAGAATTGTGTGTGGATGGGCATCAGTTGGGAGGGGAGTCCATACTTTTCATCACATTCCCAAGGCAGCTAGTGACCAAAAATAAAAAGGATCAAAACCACTGATCCAGATCAACACTTAACTGTCCCAATTACTTACGACCCATTTCCTAAAACAAAAAGCTCAACTCCAACAACAGGCTAACAGCTGAACTCCTGGCTTATTGACCTTTTGTTCCCTAACTAAAAGATTTTTAATTAAACAAACAAACATTAGGAACTGTTAGAGTCCTTTAACGGGTGTTAACACATCGAAAGGAAACATTTTTGCTGTTGTTTCTAGGCCCTCACTGTTCCTTTGCCACTTTTCTACTTCTAAAACAAAGGGTTCCTTGAGGAACTCGTTATTCCCTTTACCAGAAGTTGTTGCCATATGCCTCTTCTTTCTTATTTCAGCTATTAAGAGGTCAAGGAACATATCATAAGCTCCACTACCACAAGTGGCTAGCACGGTTTTTGACATATAGAAGGCATACAAGAAATCTTGGTTAAAACTTGTGTTGTCCATTTATTCCTTTGCATTTTAGGAATGCAAATTAAGCTTCTCATCTCTTTATTGTAATATAAATGTAATAAAGTATACATTATTTCAACAAAGACCAAGAGAAGCCTACTTTTTTAGAGTTGTCAGATTAAAACTGAAATTGAATTTAAAGCCACCTACATCAAGTTATTCAAACTGACCTGTCTGCTTAAAAAATAGATTCAGATGTAGTTGCTACAAACCAAGTAACAATGTTAATCCATAAGAAGAAAATGTTTATAGCATTTGTTTCACTAACAGTGATGAGAATGGAGATTTTTGGCAGTCATAAATGTTTTTGCTCAAAGAAGTCAGCGAGTGGATCTTTTATACAATCTTAACAGGCAATTATAAACTGAAAAAGCAACACCGACATTTAGAACATGTTCAAAAACAGGTTCTACAGAAAAAATGCCAGCTTACCAGGTATATCTACTACAATGCATTTGACATCTGCTCTGTAGTGAATAAAATAATTGGTATAGATGGCAGAAAAAGTGGCATAGATGATACAGGCTTAATCCATCCCGTGACCAAATCAAAACTGTGACAGAAACACAGAGTAAACAGCAAGCAAAGTCGCCTGGGATCCATATGAACAGAAGCACTACAACTACAGAGAGATATAAGAAATCCCCCTGTAATGGTAGGAGGTAGGAAGGGGAAGAAACGAGGCTGCCCAGTCCTGAGGGGCTGAGTGGAACAGAGGCTGTGGCAGCAGCAGCACCTGCAGATGCCTCTTAAAGGGCGGCCTTTCATGGTGACGGACCTGCTCGCTCTGAGCACCAGGGCCAGGTCTGCTGCACGGAGGCACCAGGGACTTACAGGGGGACATTGAGTTGTCAGAGTGAGGGCCAGAGGTGAGGCTCTCTCTGGGGCTGAAGTGCCAGAGATATCCATAGTTCCCTGTTGAGCCCTCCCAACTCCCAGTGGGCGGACTCAGAGCTGCCATAGCTGAGATGTCACTAAACTGGATAACACAGGTCACTCTGCCTAGAGCATTCCCTGAAACTCCACCTCCCCCAACTCCTGGCCCCACCCAAGTCACATCCAGGTGTGTCCTCAGCAAGTCAGGTGCTCCTTGCTGAGATTCCAAGACTCACACTAGTGGCAGCTGACCATGGTTTCTGGCGTGGCCTCTTGAGGTAACTATACGCACAGCATCTATGGATTGCTTGCAGCTTCTTATCAGGTGGCCCCAGAGGGGCACAGACTGGGGATAAACTTAGCCTGCAGCTGAACCCCTCTCAGGACTGTGCCACTGGACACCTATTACACAAAGTCATGCTAAAAAGAGCTGGGGATTTAGGAGCTTTGCTTAGTACATAGAAACAGACACAGAAAGGTAGCCAAAATAGGGAGACAAAGAAGCAGAAACCATATGAAATAACAGAACATAGATCCTGAAATAATGGAGTCAAGCAATCTAACAGATGCAGAGTTCAAAACACTGGTTATAAAGATATTCAATGAACTTAGAGAAAGTACAGATGAACTCACTGAGAACTTTAACAAAGAGATAAAAAAAAACATAAAAATGGAAACAAATTATAGGAAACCAGTAAGAAATGAAGAACACATTATCTGAGAAGGAGAGTATATTAGAGGGAATCAGCAGAGTGGATAAAGAGGATCGAACCACCGATACAGAGGATGGGGAAGCCAAGGACACCCAATCAGTATGGCAAAAAAATAAAAAAATAAAAAAACAGATGCCAAGACTATACTAATAATTTAAGGAGCCTATAGGACACTATTAAAGGTAAAAATATCCAGGTCATAGGGGGTATCTGAAGGAAAACAAGACATTGAAGAGCTCTTTGAAGAGATAATGATGGTAAACTTTCCTAACCTGGTGAAACAAATAGACATACAACCCCAGGAAGCTCAGAGAGTTCCAAAAAAGAACCCAAAGAGGCCCGCACCAGGACACATTATAATTAAAATGCTAAAGGTTAAATACAAAGAGAATCTTAAAAGCAGCAAGAGACAAGCAGTTAGTTACCTACAAGGGAGCACCCATAAGACTGGAAGCTGATTTCTCAAAGGAAACCATGCAAGACAGAAGGGCTTAGCACAAAATATTTGACGTGATGAAAACCAAGGATCTACAACAAAGAATATTTTATCCAGTAAAGCTAACATTTAGAGTTGAAGGACAGATCAAGAGGTTCCCAGACAAAAATAAGCTAAGGGAATTTATCAACATCAAGCCAGTATTATAGGAAATGTTGGAGGGATTTCTTTAAGAAGAAAATCATGTATCAAAAACAGGAATGAAGAATGGTAATAACTACATTCCTACCAACAAGTACCTCAAATGGAAAAAAAAATTAAGTGCACCAACCAAAAGATAGAGGGGCTGAATTGATAAGAAAACAAGACCCTTACATATGATGCCTACAAGAGACTCACTTCAGATGAAAAGACACGCAGACTAAAAGGAAAGGGATGGAAAAAGATATCACCTTGATGGACCTAGAGGGTATTATGCTGAATGAAATAAGTCAGATAAAGAGAAATACCACATGATTTCACATAATGTAGAATCTAAAGAACAAAATAAATAACAAAAACAGAAATAAACTCATAGATACAAAAAATTAGTTTGAGGGCTACTAGATGGGAGGGGGATTGGGGGGTCCGCAAAAAAGGGCAAAGAGATTAAGAAGTACGAACGGATGATTACAAAATAGACATGGAGATATAGAGTATAGCATAAAGAAAATAGTTAATAATGTTGTAATAAATATATAAGGGGGAAGAGAGGTACTAGATTTAGTGGGGTGATCACTTTGAGTTATATAGATTTCTAATCACTACGCTGTACAACTGAAACTAGCATATTATTGGATGGCAACTATAATTGAAAAAAATTCACTGAATTGTATAATGTATATACGAGCAACTAATTGTCTATTATATTTCAATAAAGCCGGAAAAAAATAATTGGTATACACATATGGCCTCTAAAGATGCAACTGTGTGGAAAAAATTGTGGGCAGCCCCTCAAACATCTACTAGTTAAATTTGAAACCAAAATTTTATGAACTTTGATAAACAACTTCCCTAATTCAAAGGAGGGAGGTTGAACTAAGTTGAATCACAGTTTGAGAGTCCATTATTTTGCTAACCAAGGGAATCTTTAGAAGATTATATGTTTTTACCAAAAGTCCAAAAATGCTAATGGAGAAGCTAAAACTCCAAATAACTTGTTCTTACTGTTTAAGTATATCACAAGAGAAAGGAGAGCAGTTTAAAAAATGAAGTAGTAACTAAAGGAACTATTAAATCTAACAACTAATTATGAATGAGCTATTAGAAAGAGCACTGACTTTTCTACTAGGATCTGGATGTGATGGAACAAAATAACCATACTTTAAGATTAACTGTAAAGTTGTAAATAAGCACCCAGTTGTAAATAATCAGTGTTCTAGCTTGAGAAACTGCTCACTTTGTTAAGTTACTGTATGTATTTTACTATCAACTCCTCCTGATGTAAGCATTGAATATAATTTTGAACATCTTAGCCGTCTACTTTCATTTCCATTACCAATGTCAAGCAGAACTTTCTCTTTTAAGTATTGTTCTTTCCACCATAAATTCAGAAGAAAAAAGGGAATTACCAGGATATTACTGTATTAAGATTTAGTCACTTTAGCTAAAAGGGCACCTGCCGGGAGTTTGATAAGACTTAGACAAAAAGATGTCTAATAAATTCTACGGGCAATTCTGATTTTAAAATGAAGGTAAATGGTAGTGTAATTTGAGGTTTGAGACTTTAATCCAAGATGTCCTTTCATATATAAGAGTACTAAGTTTAACCTTGGACATACCTTCAAAGAGTTAGGCAGAGTTCACTGATTCTTATACCGCTGAAAGTCCTTCAAGATGAGATTTCAGATTTTTAAAAGAAAAAAATATAGAACAGAGAAATATAATGGAAGCTAAAGATCCTAGTAGCAGCAATCAATGCTTCTTTTGCTACAGAGGGGGATTTCAGAGTTTCATACCATCTACAAAATGATTCTCAAAGGTCCCTGAAGAATACACTAAAGTAGAAAGGCTACAGAGAACAAGTTTTCCTAAAGAAAGTATTTGTGTTTCCAAAAGAAGAGAAGAAAGCTAATTTTATAACTAAAATTTAAAGTATGTCAAAGTTTTTCTTTAGTGCTCCCAGCATTAACAATACTGTGGAAATCAATAGTACTGCTCAGGACTATAATAACAATAATCACAGAAATAGAAGAAACAATAGCAGCTACCATTTACTGAGTTGTTACTACAAGCCAAGCACAGTGTTTAAATGCTTTCTGTGGATTACTTTATTTCATCCTTAGCGCAATCCTATGAGGTAAGTACTATTATCATACCCATTTACAGATAAGAAAATTGAGACACAGGGAGGTTGACTTAATTTAACTTGAAACCCAGGTCTTCTGTGTATAAGGATGAAGATCTTTACCATTACATACTGAATGCTATCCTCTTATATTTTATATTAAGATTCCATTCTTTTTCTGAGGTTAGTATACTGTCATTTCCTCTTTTTCCACTCTAGAGCTTTTATGAAAAATATTGGTTAATAAGCAGTTAATTAGAAAAACTGTAAACATTTGATAGTTTTAAAGAAAAAAGAGATGTGTTTGTCTATCAGTGTAGAAATGTTCAATTCTTTATTCTGGTTTCTAAAACATACATGTAGATATAGAAGCAAATCTGTTTAGAAAGACTCTTAATTTGCCCCATGAGCTCCTGAATATTTTTTTAAATATTCCTATTGCATTATTTTGCCCACTGGCAAAACTGAAGCTAGATAAAATGTAAAAAAATAGCTTATTAAATGCAAAAAAGTCGAGAATTAAGCTGAGTTTTATAAAAATGCAAAGTATATCACAACAAAATGATTATCACTAGTTCATTGAAAAGTCACTTTACAATCTTCCACATAAAACATGATAGGAAACAACAGCTCCCTAGAAAAAATTTCGTATTTTACTTGATGCGAAAAGAGAGAGCAAATTGAGGAAGGTCCCCAAACAGCCCAATTATATGAAAAGTGTTCTTTATTTAGAGCCACTAGACCTTATAAAGCAGTTCTGCACCTGGTTTTATCACTAACTGCTTGGTGATCATGGCACTAACTTAATTTCTCCAGGTTTGCTTTCTTCATCTGTAAAGTCAGTGAGTTGAATAAGTTGACCTCTTAGGATCTGTCAGTTCTACAAGTCTGATTCTGAGTCAAAGGACTACTATTGATTGTTTTCTTAGATACTACAGGGTAAGTTGCAGTTTTCAGTATCTTGGGCACAGGTATGGAAACTATTGGCTGAGAATAAATTTTCTGCCGTAAGGCTAAAAATGAACAGGAACAGACATTTTATCCAAATATATTCAGTATTCTTTAGGCCAATAGACATGCTCAAAAGAAAACACAGTTTTCACTCATTCTGCCCATATTTTACATGTTAATCTCCTAGCTAAGCATCATCTGTACTACATCGCTACCCAAAGAAAAATCGCATGTATGTCTTAAAATTAAAATGTTAAATTTTTAAGGAAGGATATAATTTTGTGTTTCAGATTCTAGTATTTGCAAACATTCAGTGAATCAATTCTCACCAACATTTTAGATTTGCCTTTGCCAGGCTGCATGAGGAAGTGAGAAAAATTACCAAAATCTGTGCTATGCTACAAGAGATGGCAGTAGGCCAGCCATCTAGCACCTAGCACCTAACCTGGTCAGCCAAAGGTAAAGACAAGTAAACCAATATTTGCATTATGATGACTATTGTACTTTCCCATGCGGAATATCAGTTTCATTTCACTGATGAGGACATTCAAAGTCAGAGACTAATTTGGCCAAGTTCACAGAGCTAATAAATGATCAGGCCAAGATTTAAATACATGTGCTCAGACTTCAGGGCCACTGCTCATAGCACTACACTATGCTGAAGTAAGACGATTATTCAAATGGTGACACAGCAATAGTGACTGAAGTCTTAACTGTTCAAGCAGTGTACTGAGCAGCATGCACCCAGGAGTGTACTTGAGAAGCTCCTCAGCGAACTCGAAAGAGATATAGATGTCATTCTAGAATAGCATCCTCCAAAGGAATGTAAATTATTTACAAACTAGTCCGTCCAATTAAGGACAATTAAGGAAGCTTTGGGCAAGTAACTAATTCCTACTTTGAGCATACTTTAAGGCTTAATTAATATGGATAATCAAGAAGCACTATGAATCCTAATGGAAGACAAGTGAATGATCTTTCAGCTATAACAAGACAAAATGATGCTTTAAAATACTGCCTTTTTTTGGAATAATTATCACAGTTAGTGTATGATTTGTATAAGCGCACATCCATGTTTGCATATATAAATGCACCAGCTTCCTCAGAAGCATAAGTAAAAATAAGCACATTATCTGGCTCACTATAAGAACATCTACTGAGTTAAAAAACAAACAAACAAAAAAAAACTTACCTTAGATGAAACTATTCTATTATCACAAAATCTTTGTGCAACATAAGCTTCTGTTGTTGAAACTGGATGATTGCCAAGAAACACTGTGCGTGTACCAACTCGTTTCTCTTCTCCACCACACTGACCAAGAGAAAGAGGAGAAAAGTCAGTTTTTCATCACACTTCTCCATGCTCTACAGAGCTCAGAATTCTCGTCTAAGCATGTTTGGCTATGGTCTAGAGAGAAAGAGTATAGTAGGGAGAGGAGAAAACCTTGTTAGGAAAGTCAAACTCTACAAAGCTTTTAGTTGCTGATTTAGTGTTGCTTGAGCCAACTGTTCTCAGGCCAACATTGCAATTCTAAAATGTTTAAATTAAAGAAAGAATCCTAGAGAAACATTTTTTTTTTATTGCCAGTCATTTTTCTTTCATTCACACAATCTCAACTATTACCATCACAGCAAAACACTTAATTTAGGAAAGGTCAGAATGGAAATATTTAATTTTTATACAACAATTACTGATGACAGCCTTGTCAATACCTTTACCAGACAGTAGAAAACAGGATGCAAATTACTTCTAAACACAAAATTATCACTTATAAGTAAACAGAAATAAAATGGCTGCTTCTCATAATGAAATTGATAACCACTTCTACAAAGAAAAGTTGTAAATTCTTCCGCTTTACAGGAAAGACATTCCTTTGTGCCTATTGTCAAAAAGTCCCAATTCACACAACAGATCTCTAATATCCCTTTTATAATTTTTAAAAGATTTGCTGAATCTAGAAGTTCCAAGGTGGAGCTCCATTTTACCTCACCTTTTTATTTCACTGAGGCTTCACTGTTTTCTTTTATCAGGATACTACACTTTCTTATGTAAATTTGGGATGGTCTCCTTTGATAGTGCTATATTATCATGTTTGAGATGACCACAGATTTAAGTCAAAGGAAGTATGATAGAAACTAATATCCACTTATATATTTCCATTATTTAAAAAATTAGTCAACCTAAAATGTTTTAAAAGTATATAGTCACACAGATTTTCCTTCTTTTCAATGATCTATTCAAAGATCAAAGATGTGAATCTCTACTCCCAAATAATCATTTTAAGCAAAACTACTTAATGCTTGCAAAGTTCTCCAAAAATCTATGTTTGGATGCATTCTAGTCTGAATTTCTGCACATTATAAATATTACAAATTTTTTTACTTTGAAAAAATAAAATCACCTCAAGTATATATATAGATAAGACCTCTTGTCTCACCATTTCTTATTTAAGCTTATTAAATAATTATTTAGTGGGGTATTTCCTTCAAAATCTGTAAGGGAATCAACTGAAAAGTAACTGAGATAAAGTGAAGTAGGAGAGATTGAAGCTATATATAAAGGATAACTCCTGGAAATCTACTCTGGCAAAGAAACTACCCTAAGGGAGCTTGTGGGAATCTACATCCATGGCAATCTGGAAAAAGTCAAAAAGTATCAGTGCTAGAGACAGCTTAGCTATTTACCTGCTTGACCAAAGACAGGGCATTAGAACAATTGATAGTACAAGGTCCTTTGCATGCAGTGATTAGCAGGTAAATTTTCAAACAGTTCCTGGAAACCAGTAAAGAATATCTTTACCAGAATGGTAGCTATATACATTTTGATTCAGGAACTGACTTTGACTGTAATTGTAATATAAAGGGTCTGATACAGCTTACTGAAAAGAGCACTAATTTTTTCCATAATATCCATTTTGCAAAATGTAAATTTAAAGTGAATACACGTGCTAAAAGTATAGTTTATTCTGCTTCACATATACCCTCACCTTCTGTTCCAACTTACCATCTCACTGTAGTCTCAACAACAGACTTGAACCTTATAATGTACCAATTAGAATTACAGAATTGTAAAATCTGTATACACACTGCAATTTACCACCTTTAATTTAATATTCATATGGTTGTTTAGTTTTTCACACAAGGAAGAAGTAGCATAGAGTAAACAGGGAAGAGCAACCTTTTATGCCAGTTCTCAGATCAGTCTGCAAATGGAAAGTGGGACAAGTAAAAGGGAAAGAGGTAGAGAGGGTCAGTGAATGTTTTCTGCAGGATGTTTCCTGCACTGCCAATACAGATTGTTCTCCTCTGTTAACAATGGTTACTGATTAACTTAAAACAAAAATGAAGTAGTGCTTCCTCAATCCTGAATTGTAACTTTCTTCTCTGGCAGGTAACAGCATTCCAGAGAACATAAGGAAGGAACAAGCATATGCAATTTTTCGGGGACATGGTACTTTTATAAATTCCCTACATTTGAATAGTATTTTGTTTTCTTAAGTGCTTTCTCCATACATTATCTCTCGGATCTCTTTAGAATACATCTAAGTGACCTCAATCTCCATTAAGTTGGAGAAAATGGATTCATGTGCAGGTGGGGGGGAAGGGAAATCCGGGCAGTGATCATTATTAAATGATGAAATAGGGGCCTGAGAGCTACAGCATGTCCACTCCAGAGTATCTGTCATAAAAGGACAAAGTCTCCTCAGCCTAGACAGGTTTGGGTCTGGAGCTGCTTAAGGACTGGGGGTGGGATGGGGTGAAATAGATAACTTTTCCATGCCTGTTTCACTCTAAAATCTGATGAACCTACAATTTCTGGTGTAATTTACTGTTTAACGTTGTTTGGTCTGCATATAAATGGCAATGCTGAACTCATGTAAATTTACTGTAATTTTCCACTTGCTGCCAATGTAGTGTTAAAACAGTGGTTTTAATTCCTGTGATTTTGAATAATGTAAATGCTTTAGCCAAGACAGAGAAACTCCAAGCAGGAATTATAAAAAAAAAAAAAATTCCCATTTGGATGGCACACAATGTAGTCTGGAATGGGAATGTATAATTCTTGCCACCTCATAATGAATTTTAATTCATTAGTAAGAGTCCATCCTGTGTTGCATTGCTTCCCATCCAAACATCCTTAGAAATAACATTTTTAAAAACTGAAATATGCTGGCACCAATTCTATTTTAATAACAATAAAAAGTATAAAGAATATTAAAAAGTATATTTATAACATGAATTTCAGAGAAAGCAATTTAATTTTCTTCCTCAAGATAAAAATCAGCCTTCTGTACTCTTGATTTATATCTCCATAATATAAACTGAATATTGTTTTTAAAAAGCAAGTAATTTACACCAGAACACAGTCTCTCAATAAAAATCAGAGTAAAATGGTACTGTTATTCAATGAGTACCATCTTAAAATCCTATGTCTTTGATAGTCATCAAACACAGAAAGCTGTTGGAAGTACAATTTGTTTCTTGATTGCCTCTAGACCAGTGACACAACAAGAACTAAGGGAGAATAGAGACCTCAATACAAGAGTGTCGCTATAAAAGCTGGCACAGAATCTGAAACAGCTCACCTCACCGTCCTTTCCAGGTGTTGGCAGATCTAAATTTATCACTTAGTCACAGATCAGTGGTTCTTAATCCTGGCCACACAATAGCTTTAAAACATAACACCAATGCCGGTGTCTTTTGTTTAATATTTATTTTTTCTGGAAGCTCCCCAGGTGACAATTCTAATTTGCAGCCAGGGCTTGCAAAAACTGGTACAGAATCTCTCTCTTTGAATTAATGATTGCCCTTAAATAACATCCTACATTTTTAGTATACCAGCCACAATCCTATACTTTTTCTTTAAGTAATTAAAATTTAAGCAATTTGCTTTTCAAAGGATAAAAATGCAAGTGACTCACATAGTGCCCCCTCCAATCATTTTGATCTGCTCACAAAAATGAGTTTCCTTCAATACATATTTTATATGTGGCTAATCTACCATCGATTATTCAGATCATTGATAAAAATTACAGGCCCTGGTATAATTCAAATCAACTTGCTTTATCAACAAATCATCACTGATGTCACCCTCGGCAATCACAGCATTACATTTATTGTTTATCAGGATGTTCTTTGTGAGTTACTAAAGCGAAAATATTTACTAAAAAATGAACCAAAAAAAAATCCTTATTAAAAATCTGAAAGCTTGGCAATGATTTAAAAACAGTTCTCTGCACACCAGCCCCAAAGTTATTTTCTTCTATGAAGCACTAATATTTTTGAACAGCATAATTGGTCTTAAAAAGTCCAATGAACTCAAAATTAAAATAAAGAACATTTCATCAAAGTTTCAGCCATCTATTAAAATGCTCCCAAAAGTCAGCATTTTTGTTCTAGGTTTGGAGGGGTGGGGTGCTGGAGGAGAGCACTATAGTGCCAGGAAACATTTCCACTGTATTAAGCTTCTTGGTTAAAATTGCTACAATGTATTCAGTGGTCACATTGCTGAAGTTTCCAAGGCCACTCCATTATAACAAGCCAGAAGAATAATCCTGATGTGTAATTTATAGTCATAACTCTAAAATGAGCCTTGAAATTATACTTTTCATAGTTTGCTTTTACTGCATCTTCTTAAGTGATTAAGCTGTCTCTTCCTCCTTTGCCAGAGGGAGTAAAGCAAGAACAAGACATTCTGTGTCTTTTTGCCTTTTAAGCTTAATTATGGTCATATTAACAGAAACTCTGAAACACCTGATCAAAAGACAATTGAATATTCAAAGTACATCCCTAGACACAAAGATCGTCTCTAATTAGGCATTACCCAACAGCAGCACATTTAATTGAATAGAAACTACTATGAGAAATAGAGTAAGCACCTACAAAAACAAATATCTAAATCAGCAAGCACAATGCTTAGGAAAAAGCAGTGATTGTGAGGACTTGGATAAGAACATCTTGTTTCATTATCTAAATGCGATCTACTGAGCAGCTTAACTTCCACCAGGAATAATCAACAACTAGTGTTTCCAATCTGATCTCCCTCTCCACCATGCCCTTTCCCCAAGGAGCTCATGGCTACACAAATGTGACTCTAAAGATGAAATACGGCTCTCTTACAGGATGGCTAATAGGGTCGATAGATCAAAAGTGGTATAAGCATTGGTGATTCAAGATTCTAAGAGGAATATTTTTTAAATGATTCAGAGATTCTTCCATTTATAGAAAGTAACCTGAGTCTCTTAAAGTTCCAGCTGGGGCCCAGCAATTCCACTTTTTTGTTAACAATCTTTCTAACCTAGAGACAGACAATAGGTACGCAAACAATTAGAGATGAACTGAGCACACATGTCTACAAGGCCTTAGAAGTTATTTTTCCATCCCATATCTATATACCATTTTGCATTCCAAACACTTAACAAACTTTAAAAATCCAAATAGGGAGGTACACAGCTTCCAAGGATAGGAAAAACAGTGAGGCTGACAATCTAGCTAAACATTTCCCATAGCCTGTAGGAAATAGATTAAAAACACACATGCAAATAGAAAGCAAGTATAAAGAAGGCCCCAGGACTTCAAAGCCCAACCTGCCTGAAAAGAGAACAGAATAAAATACTGATCACAAACCTCAGAGGCAGGAGGGAAAAGATGGGACCATTTGCATACTGACATGAGAAAATTTGTTAACACGATGGCAGCTAAATCGCAGAGAGAAGGTTGAAGATTATCAAGCAATTTATACTAACCCCTCTGATCCCTGTAAAGGTTCCCAGAATTTGGGAAGGCAGCCAACTGTGGCTTGCAAGTTTGTGTAGGTCCAAGGGAGGCAGCAACCAGAAGACTGGTCTGTTCCTTAAGACTTCAGAGTAGCACTCTGGTGGCCTGAGCTCCATTACAGCATTCTCCAAAGATCTGATTTGCCTTTGTAACTTCTGATTTTAAAGTATCATCATTTTAAAATATTGGTATCTTGCACCACATAGTATTTTCTCGTCTTGTAATTTTCTAATCCAAGCCTATAATAAATGAACCATGGTAAGAAATGGGACTAAAAATCAAACTTAATCAAACTTTTGAGGAAAGTTGAATTAAACTTTTTAGTCTCTGACAGATAAACAGTATAAGAAGAAAATATATAATCCAGGTATTTGGTATGATACACTGAGTTGTATCCCCACCGTGGGAGAGTGACTGTAATACTGAACACTGAAGCTTCAAGAATGTGTGTCAAATTATATATTAAGGTCTAAACAGACAGCTTTCCCTTAGGGCTGGAAGTTATTCCTCATTTTGTTTAGAGATCTCATAGGTAAGAAAGTTTTATCTCAGCAACAAACAGTAATACCTAACAATGCAAGGAAAAGAACTACTGGATTATTAGGGTGAACAATGCCTTTATCAATATCATTACCTAGAAGAGACAAATTCTCATCCAAAAATCACTTTCTAGGTCACCGAAGAAGAATTTTATTACAGTGTAAGATGAGAGAAATTCTGGCTAGAGCAAATACTATATATTGTAAAAAAGGTGTCTGATATCCTGGACAGGGTTTATCTGCCATTTCATTGATAGCATCATTGTTAGAAAAGTGATAATAAGTTTCCTAGAAAGGTCTGGCAGTTCAAATATATACTGGAACATGTCTGGTGAAACCAACAAATACCCCCGACTCCTAGTATTGTTAAATATCACACAGAAAAAAACTACCTAGAAACAAATGTCCAAGCTGTAAATGTAATTAGTTTAAATAACACATCCAGGCTATACCTGTTTATTTTTAATACCCCCAATGAAAGATGTAGGTAAAAAAATAAAAACAAGTTGTGAAGCATGGCTCAGCTGAATAAGCAAACAAGGGGAAGGGGCTCTGAGTTGTGACTCTGGTCTCACAAAAGGTAGCCACACCTTCAGTGAAGCATTTCTGGTTTTCTATCCAATCACGGTATGGTGGCCAAGTTCTTGGCTCAAATTAGTGTTTTAAAGAAATGTCTGTTTTGAAAAAGGCGTCCTCCTTACAGATAAAGGCTTTTTAGGGCAAGGTCTGCAGGGAACAGGAGAAGCAATAAAGACTTGAGCTGGGACACAGTATTGATAAGAATGGCTTAATTACTTGAGCCTCAACTTCTTTAAGAGTAAAATAAGGTGATATAACTTAAAAGACTGTTTACAGCTGGATTAACGGAACACCCAGAGATCACTCTAAGGGCTCTAAAGGCTATTCATGTAAGAGGAGGATGAGGTTTGCAGATATTAACCAACTATATGAATATTAAAACTCTAGGAACTGGATCAGCACATAACTAGGCAACATAATTCAGATGTAAATGTTTTATTTAAAGCAAGAAAGTTTCTGGCTCAACAGAAAAACTAGAATAGGCAATTCTGCTGCCACTCCTGTACAAAGAGGCAGGGTGAGTTATGGCCCATTGGCAGAGAGCGCTTGGTGTTAGAAACACCGTCCCTTAGTGTGCATGAAGAGACTAGAGCTGGCTGGGGAGGCTGATAGGTAGCATGCTGACCGCAAGTTAGGGCCACTCAAGGAGTCTCCTGGAGGCTGTTGTCTATAACATAAGCTATTAGTCCTTTGGAGCTGCTGATCTGACACCATAGGAGTAAAATTAGGAATACATTTCTCTCTTTGTGGCAGAGTACATGGTCACTAGGGAACTGCACTGAAATTAATGACACTGTCTCTAAACCTCCCTTCTCTCTGCCCAAAGCTTTGGGCTCAATGCTGCTGTGCACTATAAAGAATGGGTGCTGCTATAATATTTAATAGGTGATCTGTTTGTAATTATTCCTAAAACATGCTCAAGACATTAAAAATTAGCAATATGTTTGAAATATAATGTATAACTTTCAGTATATTAAAGCACAGAAAGAACAACACTCCAAGTGAATATTTATGGCTTAATGGCATTATTTATGGCTTGCATATAATGAAAATTGTTTGGTTTCTGAAATTTTAACATGCCTTTGAGTACTGCTAATTAGGAAAAAATGCCACAGTAAGATGGACTGGCAAGAATATCAGAATACATCACTCAGTGTTTCTCAAACCGTATTACATAGAACAAGTTAATAATGAGGTTCCTTAGAGAAGGGGGGAGGCTGCTCCTATAACCTCTCCTCCTGGTTATTCACAATGCATATACATATAATAAAAGCTCTTTATCTTTGTGTAAGTCAGTATTTGCCATAGAACTCTCACCTTTTTCCCCCCAGAAGATCCAGTGACACATGTTCTGCACAACAGTTTGGGCACTACCACTCATATTTACCTTATCACAATCAGCTATACTGGCAAAGTGTAGGAGGCGAGATAATTGTTAAATCTGTAACAATTTCTCTCCCTGTGTGCCAAACATAGATTAAGAAAAATTAATTAAGTGTTTGGCCATGATCGCAGCTGGTGCTCTTGCTTCTAAGGCTTAATTATGAGGCAAGAAACCAAGAGATCTTGGTTCTATTGCCTTCTAATACCGATTGGGTGATGTGAGTCTTGGGAGAAGTCCCATACTGATTTCTTCATAGGTAACTTGAGGAGAGCTTAACTAAATAATCTGATCAAGAAGATGCAGAGGAATTGGGGCCAGATCGTTTAGCAATAAAACTTGAAATGAGATTTTAGATGCTCTTATCATTTGCTACCTTTTTCTGCCTGGACCCAAAAAATGAAACCTTCCAAGGGTGGGGAAGAGATGTTTGAGGATAAAGAATAATTTACGAACCAATATACAGTAAGAAGATAATGTATTCAGGATGAAATTTATTCATAGACTTCAAAGTATAGAAGAAGGGAGAAATACAAGGAACATTATGAAAAGTCACAAAGACCAGGGAAAGGCCCGTGTGCCTTTGGGCTTTACGGATGACCATTTAATGTACTACAGTGTCAGTTTATTTAATGGTAACCGTTAGATGTGAAAAAAAGTGAATGCCTTCTCAAATGTGCCTGTTTTCCAAGGGAAACAGTTTATGGCCTGGCACTCAAGGTACAAGCAACTTCAAGTTAAAACAAGTTAGGATTAACTGCCATAAGGGCAATTAAAAAATAATTAACCACACAGAATTACAAGTTTTACTTGTATAAAAGGTTTTTGCTATAAAACACACATACACTTGAAATAATTTTTATTAGAGCACACATATTTAAAATGTATGACTTTCTAAAACCAAACATTACTCACACTAAAGATCATACCACCCTGAAACCAAACAACTTTTTTTTTAACCCAATACAGTAGTTTATGGTTCTGTTCAAGAATATGATTGCATCTATGGCCATGCCACCCTGAACAAGCCCGATCCCGTCTGATCTCGGAAGCTAAGCAGGGTCGGGCCTGGTTAATACTTGGATGGGAGATCATCTAGAAAGACCAGGTGCTGTAGGCATAAAAAATAAAAAATAAGGGATTGTAAGCTGACAAGGTCCTTGCAATCTGTGAGGTCAACTAAGGGTTGTCTCACCTTAAAAAAAGAAAAAAAAAGAAAGAAAAAGAATATGATTGAAAATAGCAATGGGATATTTCCAAAGCACACGTAGGGGGTGTACCCAAAACAATTATAAAAATTTACAGCTGACATTAAAAATACCTGGCAAGCTTTGAACAAGAAAAATGCTTTCAGATAAATCATGAAAGAACATAGTGTAAGCAACCGTTGCTGAGTGGAGCACAATTAGATTAGTTATGACCAGTAGCTGAAAATTAAATGTTCGCAAAGACTCGATTCTCCTTATTGCAATGTATTTCCCTCTATTTCACATTATATAAGGCATGTGTGTATGCAAATGTTTAATACATTTCTAACTCCATTCTTACTCTACTTTGTAAACTTACATATAATGTAAAACCTTCTAACTGACAAACAGAAAATAATGAATGACATAGCATTAGTGAAGGGTAGAAAAATGGCAGAACCCAGCGTAATACAGACAGCCCTCAAAGGCTAGAAATTTAGATGTCAGATTAGTCCTTTAGACCTCATCTTCGATCCTAAAAATGGTAGATAAGAGTAAAAGGTAGGGTTATCCTAATAGTTAAAGCCTTTCTTAGAAGGTAATGTACCAAAATGCTGTTGAATGTAGATTGTATGGCTTTAGAATCCAATTCAGTCCAGTGTGTCTTTGAGCTTCATTACAATTTTTCATAACGTTGAACAATGTGATGAGGTATAAAAGGATAAAATATTCATTGCAAATAAGGAGAGGTTCATTTATGCATTTTAAAGGTAACATACTTCTAGGATGGCTAGAATTTTAAAAAGATATGAAACATAAAAACTGTTGGTGGGGATACCTTCATACATTGCTGGTAGAAATGTAACATAGTTCAGCCTCTGTAGAAACAATTTGGTGGGATCATCAAAAAACCAAAGAATTACCATATGAGCAAACAATTTTACTCCTACATATATACCCAAAAGGACTAAAAACGTGTTCAAACAAAACCTTGTGCATTAATGTTCATAACAGCACTATTTACAATAGTCAAAAGGTAGAAACAACCCTATATCCATCAACTGATGAATGGATAAACAAAATATCCATACAAAGGAATATTCTTCAGGCATAAAAAGGAATGAAATACTGATACACACTACAACATGAATAAATCTCAAGAACATTACACTGAGAGAAGCCATATACAAAAAGGTTACATATTGAATGATTTCATTTTTATGAAATATTTAGAATAGCTAAATCCATAAAAACAGAAAGCAGATTGGTGGTTGCCAGGAGCTGGGGAGAGGGGAGATTGAGGAGTAACTACATGGTGGGTATGGAGTTTCCTTTTGAGGTGATGAAAATATTATGAAGCACAATAGAGCTGGTAGTTTCGCAACATGTGAGCGTACTAAACATCACTGAATTGTTCACTTTAAAATGGTTAATTTTATTTTATATAAATTTCACCTCGAAAAAGAATTAACATCCTTGCCTTATAGTAGGTAAGAAGGCAAAGTAGTTAATATGGTTGATGCATCCATTCAACCAATATTTTATTGAGCCCCTACAATGTGCAAAATACTGGAAATAGTGATTAAAAAATAGACACAGTTTCTGCCTTCAAGGAGTTTAGAGTGTAGTGGGGGAGACCAGGGATTAATCAAATACTTATATGAATCTGTTAAGTGCCAAGAATGATGGTTGCACAGTATTCTGAGAGCTGACTCAACCAGGACCACACAACAACCATATATACCACAAGTCTGATCATATTGCTCCTCCAGTCCCCATTTTAATAGTTTCCCACTGATCTTAAAACTGAAAACTAAAATCCTTATTCTGATCTGCAAGGTCTTGGACAGAGTCACGTCTCTTCCTATTTCTCCAACCTTGTCTTGTCCCAAGCCTCACACCTCCTTGCTATCTTTGTTACAGCTCAGGTGAGACCCAGGTCCCTTCCTGCCCCAGGGCTTCTTTCTACCCCAGGTGAGACCCAGGTCCCTTCCTGCCTCAGGGCTTCAACTCCACTGCTTCCTTCCATGTAGAATACTCTTTCCTTTCCTCTTTACCTTCTTGTAATTACCTTTCAAATCTCCCAACTGTCACTTTCTCATTAAAGCAACTGAAATGAAGAGAGACTAATAACTTGTTCTCCAAAATCTGTGTGCTACAGGGAATTTACAATGAGCAAAGGAAAGCAAGAAAATCCCAATTCAGCTTTTCAAAAAGCCGTAACTCCAAGTCTCCCCAAAATTCTCCTCAAACATTCTTGTCAACATTTACCCAACGAAATCCTTTGTGAATTCCTTGACTTTGCAGAAAGTGCATTTTTTAAACCTTCTGATTTGTTTCAGTAAAAAACAAGGCAATGATTGTGACAATAAGAACTCTGTATGGTCTACTTACACTTTAGCTCATTAAACATACTTTAATGCAACTGGCTATTGAGATGCCTTGTTAACTGATTTGTATACACTACAGACAATTTTACCCTGAGCAGTATTCAAATCCATCATTTCCAGTTGATTAAACAGTTGATTTAAAACGGTGGTTATGGTCATTTCTATTTTTTTAAAAAAGTCAGGCATCAAGCCAGAAATATAATCTTCAATGTAATATTATTTCTGTGAAGAAAATCAGATTAGACTTATATTACTTTGAGTTCCATGAACATAACCTGACAAAATGCACAAGGACAAGTTGTAAAAGGTTTTCAGGAGGGCCTATCACCTAGCTAGTGTACACTATGGAACAGAGGCTAGGACAAAGACCACTATAATTCAAATTAGCCAGCCATGTGCTGTTCTTCTGTCAAATCCACCTCATTTAATAATCATAAACTGGGGCAGGGTATTTTTCACAGCATTGATTTCACTGCAAGCAGAGCAGAGAGAAATATCACTGACCTATAGAGAGTCCCACCCAAAAAAGACACTACTAAAGCTGCCAAAGGACATTTATACAATATAACATTACCCATGTGCTTTTTGCAAGTGAAGATAAATTGTATTAAAAATAACATCTCAATGATTAATATCATCTATTTGTACACATATTTGACATAACAGGAAGCTTGCACAAAAGGTTTACTAATAAATGAGTAAATGACAGCATTTAATCAGCACCACTATTTCTTGATCATAGCTTCCAGTCTTAAAGAAGACCGTTGGAGGGCAGGTAGAGGGTATGGAATTTAAAACTTGCAACACAAAATCTAGACATTCCGCTCCAACTGGAAAACAAAGCTATGTTTCTTTCCCCAGTAGTTTTCACTTGTATCTTTAAATGTTTATGAATACAAAATATCAGTTAATGATTTATGTCTAAAGTCTACTAAGATCAAATAGTTGTTTCTACATGGTCACAACAAATATCTCCTCCTATGAAAGAACTTCCTAAAGGGTAAAGTGTGGTAGAGGAGGAGGACTGCAGGTTGAAATGGCTGTCAATGGATTTGGAAAGAAAGCTATTTGTTCGAATGAAACTCCAAATGAGAAGATTAAAATTCAACATTGAAGAGTAGCACCACAGCTGTAAGGAAAACCTCTCCTTTCAACAATATTCAAAAAAACATGCAAGTGAATTTTCTCCCTTCAGCTTTTGCTATTCCTATGCTGAGACTACAGTGGATCTCTTGTAGAGAAATAACTCAAACACATAACAAGTGGTATATTTCTATCACAAAAAAAAAATGCCACTCACCAAAAGTTTTAACCACCCTGATAGTAGAAAATGTACAAAAATGAGGCTATGAAAATGTTTTACATACACACCATTTTGCTCTGGAGTTGACAAATAATGGAATCTAGTAGATGATTTTTTAAAGTGATTTCTCTAGGGAAAATCCTTTCTTCCTCATTTCCCTAGCTAACTAGGTTCTTGGGACTGGTAAATCTCAGGTTATAACTCAAAGAAGATGAGCCCATAACTCTCTAGGCCCCAACATATCTTGCCTAGCCCAGGGTACATGAGTAGGTTTTAAATTCCATACCCTCTACCTGCCCTCCAAGGCTATCTCCACTTTTACGTTTCTATCTCTTTGTTAAAGTTCTCCCTGAGTTCATCTACTCTTCCCCTAAGTTCATTGAGCATCCTTATAACCAGTGTTTTGAATTCTGCAAGTGGTAGATTGCTTGTCTCCACTTTGTTTAGTTCTTTTTCCTGGGCTTTGTTCTGTGCTTTCATGTGGGACATGTTTCTTTGTCTCCCCATTTTGACTGCCTCTCTGTGTCTGTTTCTATGTATTAGGTAGGGCTCTTAAGTCTCCTAGTCTTAGTAGAGTGGCTTTATGTAGTAGGTGTGCTGTGGGGCCCAATGGCAGTCTTCCCTGGGTAAAATGCGTGTATTTTTAAAGTTCAAAAATCAGAGGCATTCTGACATTTGCCATACTAATGACCTGGTAATTACCAGGTTGTTTCAAAGTGGCCATAAAAGAGTTGGTGAGGAAAAAGAGCATAACTGGCTGAATGTGTGGGTTCTGGAGTCAGATGTCTGGGTTCAAATCCTGGTTATGCTACTTACTAGTTGTTAAGTGACCTTAGGCAAATTCCTTAACCACATCATGTCTCAGTGTCCCTATCTGTATGAATGCGGAGGATATTGATGATGACTTATAAGGCAATTGTGAGATAGTGCCTTCACATAGTAAATACTCAAAAAGATTAATCACTGTTTTATATAGAGAGCACAGGGAAATAGCAAATTCCTTTGCTGCCTCTAACGAGTTGCTTCCAACACAGATAAATAACGTCAATGTAAAAAAATGTAAACCTAACACAAACAACTGAAATATATCTACGGGGTTATTACAGTTAAAATGCAGTAGCACAAATGAAATCAAAGTGAACATATTCATGACTAGAATAAAAATAGAGATATAATCTTTATAAAATGGAAGCAGAAAGTGAACATGCTTATAAAATCAAAACGATCATTACTATTTCTTTAAATGAACTATATCACACTGCTCAGATAATACTTCTTAATTAGCACATGAATATGAGACTGAATAGTAAACTGTAACTACTCAGGACTTCAATGGAACTAGAAGACCTATAGTTCAATTAAAATGCTTACAAAAAAGAAACTAAAGACAACTTCAAAAGGATCAGGGGTGGAATTTATAAGTATCAGAGAGTGGAGGGCTCTGCGTAAGCAGAAATAAACAGCATGGGTAATCATATGTACATGACTAGTATGTGGCTCTGCAACACCTGCAAGGCGGGGTGCTGGAATGAGAGGAAAGCACACACACAAGCAAACAGTATGAGGAAACCTCCCATCCTGCCCTAGTAGCAGCCTTACTGAGGAGAAGAGCAGCAAGTGGCTCCAGACAAAGAGAGGACCATAGGTTTAGACCTGGTAACAGCTGGCCTTAGACATTCACCTTCTTCTACCATTCATTCTAAATCAAATAAAATAATATGTGCATAGGAGGTTGTGTATTGTTGAGATCCCCTAAACCAAAGGCCCTTCCTTTTTGTGTTGTTGCTGAAACAAATGTTTAAAGAGCATCGAAAGAGCTAGGCACAGTGATGAAGCGTTCCTATGCTAACTGCAGAGTCTTACTTCACCAGAAAGCCAACTCTGAGCCTCAGTATCCGCATTCAAAAAACACGGCTTCCAGCATCAAGCCTTGCTGCATGCTAAGCAGCAGTGGCCCCGTGTCTGATTTTAGTGACCAGGGGGAAACGTGGGACAGAATAAATTAGGAACCCCTCCAGAGCTTCTGTATTTTAGAGATTTGGAAAAACTGCCATAAATATTTCTGCTTTTTCATTAATGTGTTTCTTATTAATAAATGTTTAAAGCGATTTATTTTTAACATCAGGAGATTAGCGCTTTCTAAGAGAAAAGGGTGAGTATATGAATGTAAGGTGGAACAGTAGGAAGAGTGTGAATATAGTTCACATACTCAGGTAACTTGAGAAAATGAAGAGACTTCAGTGGGCCTAACACTAAGTAGAAAATACATTAATTAGAGATTATGAACACTGGCGTACTCAATTTATGTATTTTATAGATAAAATATCCTAAAAGATGACATTTTAATATTACAGTCACCTTCCAGAAACTATTACCTTTATCCCTAATTCCCTCTATTTAAGGCCCAAGGCAGGCTTTTCCAAATAACTGTTCTTGGCAAGAGAACACTAATTCTCTGTTTTTCTAAGTTTTCATCACTATTACAACTAAAATATTTAAACATCTTTGAAATCACTTTTAAAACTTGGGTATGTAGGCCATTATCGATCGCTCAGACTATTGTGTGGAATCTCTATCATATCAATTTCATTATGAATCTTCTGATTTTAATGTGATCTTCACAAAATAAGGCTGTCTTACACATTTATAAATTTAGAGTAAAAAGCCACACATCACCTGACCTTAAGAAATATCACCTCTTGCATAAATTCAGATAACCTTTAGCTGTTAACTGGTATATTATATAACAAATGGGAGAAAGATTTGCTAAGGGGTTTCAATTTTACTACTGTCCAGTTGTTTCCAACCTAGTGAAAACTGGATTTCCTTCTTAAATAACCCCCCCACCAAGAATTCCTAAACAACTAAATTTTAAGATTTGTGGTGTAAGTTGCTATAAATCTCAGTAATAATCACCTCTGGACTTAGTTTAGTTGGCTGAAGTCTATCTGATAATCGGGATCAAAGAACTAATATCGAAACTGGCTTTGTAAATGTTTAAGCAAGGTTGGCTTGAGCAACTGTTTGTGGCATAATGCAATCCACTGTGTAACTCTCAAAGTTTACTTTTGCCGTCATTCTTTTTTCTTTTCCTTATATTTAAATAAGTGGATAAGTTTATTTAGATGAACAAATACCCAATCACCCAGTTGCTATAGTAAAAAAGCAGGATTTGGGCTCTGATGGTGACCATAAAATGCTATGAAGAAATTACTTTATTCACTCCTAGGAATAAACATTTAGAATAAAAAAAATATGTAACGATGTGAGGTGATAGATGTGTTAACTAACCCTACTGTGGTAATCATTTCTCAATATATACATATTTCAAATAATTACATCGTATACCTTAAACTTACACAATGTTATATGTTAATTATATCTCCTTATGGCTGGGGAAAAAAAACAAAAGAAATAAAATTTCAAAATAACACAAGTAAGTACACCATAATTAAGGATTTTGGCTGCACTTCTAAAATAATATGTTCACTGTTATAGTTTGTATTTTGCATGAAGCAGACAGACTCACATAGTTAAAATAAATGTCAGGGTTTGGGGTAGGAAGTACGCCACCTAGAATTCTAGTCACACTCAGAGCCAGAGAGCATCTGTGGAAGTAAAGAACTGATGGAGCAATTGCCAGGTACTCCTGTGGCACTCTGGACTATTCACATGGCATTTACGGTTGTGATGTTTTACAAAAAAAAAAAAAAAATAGGAACCCAAATATCAATTGCTTCAACCCAGGACCTCTTATTCAACTGTTCATCCTCATCCTTATCTTCATACTGCTCCATGCTTCCTTCATCTACCACACATTCATGACTCTACCATTCTCCTTCCCACCTCTCAACCCGATTAAACTGTGACTCGCAGAATCCTCCAATCTTGTTAATCAGACTATATATACTTAACATCAGAAAACATTTCCTATAAACAATTGCCTTCCTTGAGACACGGCTGTCTTCTGAAGACTCCTTCATAGCGGGTAGGAGTCAACCTCTTCTTGCCTTCCCATTGCTTTTACATTCCATTAATCTAATCTTTGGAAAAGTCCCTCCTCCCTTTGGGATCACCCTGATACAAGCTTTTACTTCTCCTTATCATGGACCACGTCTCCTGGACATTTCCCTTCATTTCTGTCCCTGGCTGTCTTTCCATCCTATCCCCTCTCATTATCCTGTGAAATTTTAATGTCTATGTGGATAATCCACTCTACACTCATTTCATAGTTCTTGGACTTTATTTCTAGTGATCTTTATTATCCATTATCTGTATCAAACATAACTCTGGTCACATACTAACATCAACTTTCAGTCTTGTTCTCTGTGCCAACTCTTGCCATAGCACTTGGAAATTCCATCATCTACATGGACAATCCATCCAGAAACCTAGATTTTCAAGTTCTAGAGCTCTTTGCTCTAAGGATCTGCACCCTTGCTCTATTTTAACTAACTACTCTATGGTGACAGACTACGATTTGTTAACACACTTACTGCTTAATTGCTAACACCTCAAAAAACAATAGCTCACTCGCTAGTGCTCTCTCTCCCTCCCCTTAGCTTTTCAGCTTTCACTCACACTACAGTAGCTCTTTAAAACCTCTAGTCTCTTGACTCCACCCTCAGTTTCTCAAAGTCCTTACTTTCATTTTTCCTATGAAGTCCGAACACCATGTTCACTCAAAGAACTCAATGGGCCCCCTCACTTCCTCCCCAATCTAGCTTTCTGCCATGCTTGACCTACAAAGCCCTAAATCCAGAATCAGTCTCAGAAACTGCTTTCTTCACTCCTGCATGAAGGAAGCTGAGAACAGTTTTAGTATAACCATACTAATGTGAAGAATGATGACATTGCAAATTCATCAGTGCCACTCCATAAACCTCCCACTTGTCCTTGTTCATCTTGCTCTTTACTTACCCTAAGTACTGATTTTAAAGCTTCATGACTCTCTTCAAGTCCCCTACACTCCCTCTCGATATAGGTGACCTTGCTCCTGTATCCCACATATAATCAGAGTCATTTGATGAGCATTTCTTCACAGTTCCCTATGTGTGCACATCAAGTCTTTCCCTCCAGTTTTAGAAGAGGGAATCTCTTAACCTACTCAAGACTGATAAAGAGCCTCCACATATGTTCTTGATCTCCATCTTCCCATCTTTTTGCACCAATGATTATCCCATCTCCACTATATTGTCAACCACTTCATCCTCTAGTCTCTACCTCCTGATGGTTCCTCCTTAGCTCAAATATGTTTAGGCCCTTATTTTCTTATATACGGACACACACTTTTGTTGAAAAAGTACCCTCTTCCAGCCTTCTATCTCCTTCCTTACATAGGTCCAGTATAAAGTAAAGCTCTTTTAGGGCGAGGATTTTTTGTTTTGTTCACTGTCATAGCACTAATGTAGAGCAGGGCCTGGCACATAGTAGGAGTCAAATTAATAAATGAACAACCTCCTCAAAAGAATACACTCACTATGTCTACTTTCTCACCTCTTTTTCGCTCTTTCAGTCCTCTCTCTGTAAGCTGGTTCCTGCTCCCACACACCCACAGCTCTAACTTACTAAAATGAATGGACAGTTCCTTACTTAATCTCTGTCTAGTACTGACACTATTAACCATCTTCTTTTTGGAAGACTGTTTTCTCCTTTGCTTTTATGATATCACAACCCCTCCTCTTACCACTTTGGACACTCCTTTTGAGTCTCTGCCAAATTTGCTTGTCTTGCCATCATACTAATTTACTAAATGCTGGTATTTCCTTAGATTCAGCCCTTAGCATTCTGCCCTTCACCATTCTGCATACTCTCCCTAGATCAGGGGTCCGCATTCTCCAGGCCACGGATCAGTCAGTACAGGTCCATGGCCTGTTAGGAACCGGGCCACCCAGCCAGAGGTGAGCAGCAGGTGAGCGAGTAAAGCTTCATTTGTATTTGTAGTCGCTCCCCAGCGCTAGCATCACCACCTCAGCCCCACTTCAGATCATCAGGCATTAGATTCTCATAGGAACTGTGCATGCGAGGGATCTAGGTTGTGAGCTCCTTATTAGAATCTAATGCCTGATGATCTGAGGTGGAGCTGAGGTGGTGACGCTAGTGCTGGGTAGTGGCTGCAAATACAGATTAATATTCGAAAGAGGTTTGAATGCACAGAGATCATAATAAATCAATTGCTTGCAGACTTATATCAAAAACCTATCAGTGAGTAGCAAGTGACAATTAAGCTGCATCCGGTGGCAGGCTTCATAGTGGAAAGTGAGCTGATGTACTTCAATTGTACAGCTGCACCTAGTGGCAGGCTTTAAGTAAGAATCCAACACTTATTTTAGTCTGCGCGTGGCCTGCCCATTATTTTATTTGCCACTTCCACCCGCACCTCTTTCCTGCACTGTGCACTGTCTCAGTCACAGTTTTGGTAAGTGCACTGGCTAACCTTAGCCAAAATGAGTAAAGAACAAAAGTCACCAGAGAGCTTCTTTGAAAAGGGAGAAAGACCCAATGATGAGACAGCAGAAGACTCTAAGACTGCCAACAAAAAGAAAGCTGCATTTAAAATACCAAGAGTCCTACTTAAATTACGGGTTCATTGCAACAGGTGGTTCACATTCTCCAAGCCCACTTTGTGTAATATGTGGTACTGACTATCCAACCAAATCATGAAACCTTCAAAACTTTACCACATGGAGACCAAGCACCCTGCATTAAAAGACAAGGCTTTGGAGTTTTCCAAAAGAAAAAAAATAATAAAGTAAATACGAAGAACAGAAGCAATTATTGAAGGCCACCACTTCATCAAACATGTCTGCACTGAGAGCATCATTCTCAGTGTCTAATCGCATTGCTAAAGCTAAGAAGCCCTTTACTATTGGTGAAGAGTTGATCCTGCCTGCTGCTAAGGACA